>NW_025953256.1:1200000-1520670 GCF_022496945.1 Annulohypoxylon maeteangense
AAAAAAAAAAATTACGACGTTAAAAATAAACGGTTATTATTATTATTATAAAATTTAATTATTATTTTTATAAAGTTTTACGAGTTAATAATATTTATAATATTATTACGTTTTTAATAAAAATATATAAAGAAAAGTTTTCATTTATAAACGAAATAAAAATTATTATAATGAAATATACGGTTTATAATGTTATATTAAAAAGCATTAATATATGTTTAAAATTAAATAAAAAATTAAAATTTAATTTATAAAAAACTTATTAACGGTTAAGTTTAAAATAAATTAAATAAAAGGTTTTTTTAATGCCGTATTTTTTAAGTAAAAATAATTTAAAGTTTTTTATAAAAATAATTTTAATATTTTTTTATTAATTTATTTTTTTAGTTTTTTTAATATTAATATCCGGTAACGCGGTAATTTATCGTAATAATTATTAATTATAATCGTAACTTTTTTTATTTAATCGTCGATTTTTTTAATAATAATATTAATTATTAAATATTTTAAATTTATAAAATATAAATTAATAATATAACGTTAAAATAAGTTAACTTTAAATTATATAAAAATTAAATTATTTATTAATATTTAAATAACGAAATTTTTTAAAAAGAAATTTTTTAAAAACTTCGAAATTAATATAATTTTCTTATAAACGAACGAATTTTTTAAAAATGTTTATAAAAATAAAGTTTTTATTAACGAAAATGAAATATCGTTTTTATTAAAAATGAAATTTTATAACTTTTTCGAATAAAATTATTATATAATAAAATCGTTATATATTTAAAAAAAAAATAATTTAAAATTAAATTATTAAAACGTTTATTAAAACGTAAGTTTTAAAAATGAAAGTTAATTCGTTACGAATTAATTATTTATTCGTTCGAATTTATAAAATATATTAAATATTTTATTTACCATTAAAATATTTATAATAAAGAAATTATTAAAAAATTACACGGTATGTAAAATATTAATATTAATATAATTTTTTTTATTCGAATTTATTTAAAAAATAATATACGTAAAAAAATAAATAACTTAATTAAACGATTACGTATAAAAACGTAATTTTATTAATTTTTTAAACGTTATTAATATAAATCGAATTTTTTAAAAAATTTAAGTAAAAATTAAATTTATAAAATTATACGAAAATATACGAAGTTTAACGTTTTAAAAAATATAACTTTTAAAATATACCGTTAATAATATTTAATCGTTATTTAATAACGTAAAAAAAAGCGATAATTTTAAAAAAAAATAACGGGAAATAATGTTTATAATTCCGGGTTTTAATTATATGTAATTTATAAACGAATATTAAAAGTTTTATTTTATTAAATTCGAAATATACGTAAACATTAATGCGTATTTTCGTAAAATGTTATAAATTAACGTTAACCGATTTAATTTTTTACTTATAAACGTTTTAAATTAATATTTTTTTACCGTAATTAAATTAAAGTTTTATTTTTAATTAATTTAAACGAATTATAAAGTTAAAACATTTTTTATAATTTATATATAATTTCATTTAATATTATTTTTTAAATTAAGTATAATAATAATTAATTTAAATAATATAAAAATTATTTAATAATAAAGTTATATTATTACGAATTCGTATAAGTAAAAAAGTAATAAGTAAAATAAAAAAATTAAATAATAATAAACGTAATTATTTAAAAACGTAATAAAACGTTAAATCGTAAGTTAAGTTTTTATTTTTTATTATATTAATTATAATTAATTTTAAATAAAATTATTTTAAGTTTTTATATTTAAATAACGATTTTAATAAAAATAAAATTTTTAATTAAGTCGCGTTTTATATTATTTATAACGATATTATACGAGAAAAATACGCCGAATTTATAAAATAATAAAATAATTATTAAATTAAGTTTTAATCGAGAAAAAATTATATCGTAACCGGTTACGTTTATTATATATAATTTAATATTAATAATTTTAACGTTAATAATTTTATTATAAAAATTTAAAAAAAAATAAATTTTAAATTAATATAATTAATTTAAAAGTTAAAAAAGCCGTTAATTAAATATAATTTTAATAATTTTTTAACGTTAAAAACGTAATAAATATATAATAAATAATTTATATAAAACTTTTTAAAGTTAATTTATTATAATGTAATTAAATTATATAAAAATTATTATTTTATTTTAAAAAATTATTTAAAACGATATAAAAATAAAAGTAAAAATTTAAAATTAACGTTAAACGAAATATTTTACGATAACGTAAAATAATATATCGGCGAATTATAAAAGCTTTAATATATTTTTAATTAATTATAAAAAAATATTAACGCGTTAAAAGTTATACGAAAAAAAGTATAAATAAACTTTAACGAATACGCGGCGTGGTTCGAATTAAACGTACATAATATAAAGTAAGTTTATAACCGTTACGCGGACGTATTTATATAAATGTAAATAATTAAAAATTATATTCGAAATTTATATTATAAATATTTAATATTTATTAAAATTAACGATATTTAATATATTACGAAAGAATTTATTTTAAAATGTTAAAATTTTAATTTATTACGTTAATATAAACATTTTTATTTTTAAGTTTTTTAAAATAAACATTTTTATTTTTAAGTTTTTTAAAATAAACATTTTTATTTTTAAGTTTTTTAAAATAAACATTTTTATTTTTAAGTTTTTTAAAAGTTATATTAATATTATTTATAATTATGAAAAATATACGTTTAATTAAATTATTTTATAATGTTTTATTTATTTTTTTATTTTTTTTTTTTTATTTAAATAATTATTTTTATTTCGTTAAAGTATTATAACCGGGTTTTAACGGTATTTATAATTTATAATATTATCGTTATAATTAATGTTAAAAAAAAATAAAAAAAGTAAGATTTTAATGTTAAAATTATTTAACCGCGCGATTTTTAATAATTTAAATTTTTCGTTCGTATCGTTATTATTATTATTTTTTTTATTTTAAAAATCCTTTTTTTTTTATTTATTAAATAAATTATTCGTTCTTTCCGAACGGAATATATTTAACGGTATTTTTTATTTTTTTTTTTACCGCGAAATTATTTCGTAACGTTTATTTCGTTAATAATTAATACGATTTCGTTTAATTAATTTATAAAATTAACACGTTTCGTAATAATATTAAAAATGTTATTTTTTTCCGCGGTTAATTCGAATATTTTAATTATAAATAAACTTTATTAAGTTTAAAATATTTAAAACGTATTATAATAAAAAATTATTTAAATAAAATAAGTAAATAAAAATTCGCAGGAAATGTCGTATATATTTTATAATTTTTAATTATAATATAATTTTTATATTTTATAAAAATATCGAACGTGAAAATATAAAACGTATAATATTAATTCGTATTTATTATTAATATTTTTTAAAAAAATAAATAATTTAATTATATCGAATATATAACGTACGTTAAATTAAAAATATATGTCGTTATATAAATCGTTTAATAATCGTATTAAGGAATTTTTAAACGAATATTTATTTATATTATTTATTAAAAATTAATTTCGAATAAATTTAAAAATAATATAAACGTATTAATTCTCGTAAAATGTTTAAGTTATTTAATAACATTTATTACGAAAATTAATCGCGTTCGTAATCATTTTAAGTATTAAATTAATTTTATATATAAAAATAAAAAAAATTTCAAATTCACGCTAAATATTAAAAAAACTATCGTAAAAAAATATTTAATAATTAAAATTAAATGTAACGAAATATTTATTTATTAAATAATATAATTAATTAATAATTATTTATAAATTATTTAATAATATAATATAAATTTATTATTTTTAAAATAATTTAAAACGAAAAAATAGTAAATATTTTTCCGAAAAATTTTATCGAGAAAACGAAGTATACGAAACGTATTTTTATCGGTAATTTTAATTAAATACGAAACATTAAAATTATCGCCGTTATAAAACCATTTATTATTAATTAATATATAATATAAAAAGTAAATTAAATTATAATTAATATTACCGTCGTTTATAATAAAAAAGTATAATAATAATATATAATTTTTTAAATATTTAAAATGGTAAATTTTAATTATAAAAAAATTAATCGAAATAATAATAATAAAATTAAAAGATTATAATATAATTAAAAGTAAAATCGTAAATAAAAAACGTTTTTTAAATTATATTATAATAATTTTACATTAATAATAAACGTAATGTAAAAATAAAAAAAATATTTAAATAAAAATAAATAAAAATTATTAATAATATTAAATAAAATAAATAAATAATTTATTTAAATATTAAATAATTACATGTTAATTAATTATTTAAATATTTAATAATAAAATTAAATGATTTTATATATATAAAAATTATAATAATATTAATAATAAAATTTTAAAGTTTTTACTTACGTAATTTAAGTTTATTTTTACGTATAAATTATAATTCGGAATTTCGTATTATAATTTATATTATTTATAATAAAAAATGGGAATTTTTTTTTTTATTTTTATTTAAATTTTCGTTTTATAAAAGTAAAAATAATTTATAATTTATTTAATACGTTTAATTTTACGTTTAAAATTTATAGTTTTTAATAAATTTTTTTAACTTTTAAAAAAGTTTTTTTTTTATATTATTTTAATAAATGTAAATAACGGAATATATTTAATAATCGTTAATTATAATAAAAGTATTTTATTAACGTAAAAGAAGTTTTTTTAATCGATTATTAATAAACATTAAAAAATTTCTAAGATTTCTTTTTAATTTTTTTCTTAAACGAAGTTTCTTTTTTTTAAACTTTAAAAATTTTATTAAATAAATTTTAAAAATGTTTAATATATTATATAATTTTTTATATAAATAGTTTTTATAAGTATTTTTTTTTTAATTATAATTAAAAACGTTATATGGTTTATAATAACTTAATTTATATTAACGATAAAAAAAATTATTATTTAATTTATAATTATAAGTAATATTCGTATTATAATAAATATATACATTAAAATGCATTTATATTTTATTATATTATTTAATATAATTGTTTTTTTTACGAAATAAAATGTAATAATATTTTTTAACATTTATAATATTTTTACTTTTTCGAATTATATAATAATTATAAATAATATAATTTAATTCGATATATTATATTAATATATTTTTAAGTAACTTATCCTTTTTATTCGTTACGAATAAATGTGGATTTTATTTATACGTATTTTTTCGTATAATATTATTAACGAGTATATATTAATTACGATTTTAAAAAAAATAAAAATTAATTTAATTACGTTTTTTAATATTATAATTTCACGTAATATTATATATATAATAATAAAATCGAAATAAATTAAATGATTTTATATATTTTTAAAAATTATAATTTTTAAAAATGTTTAAAATATTTATTAAAAATTGAAATTAATTAAAACTATATTCGTTAATATTAATAAAAATAATATTAATATTATAATGCGTTATTATTATTAACCGAACGGTTAATAATTTACTTTTATTTATAATATTTATAATAAAAATATAACGTTTATAAAAATGCGAAACCGTTTAATAAATCGCTTAAAAAACATATAAAAAATTATTTATAATATTTTAAATGTTAAAAATAAATTTTAATTAAAAATTATTACGTATACGTTTTTTAATATTATAAATATAAAGAATATTTTTTTTATAATGTCGTTAATTTAATTCGTATTTTTAAGTAATATTTACGTAAAAATTATAACGATTTTAAATTATATACGATTTATAAAAAATTATAAATAAAAAACGCGTTTTCGTTTCATTTTTACGAATAATATTTTTAAAAGTTTTATTTATTTTACACTTACGTAAACACGGTCGATATTTTTAATTAACATATATTATAATTTTATAACTTAAATTAATATTTAAATTATAAAGTTTTATAATTATTATTATATTTTTAATTTTATTAAATTTAAAGTTATTTTTATTAATAATATTTTTTTTACTTTACTTTATTAATAAAATTATTAAATTATATTTATAAAAGTTATAATTTTAATATTTTTTAATAATCGTTATTATTATTATTTTTTATATTTTTATCCGATTTAATTAAATAATTTTTTAAATAACGTTTTTAATAATTTTTTAATAAATTTATAATTTTATTAAAGGTTTTTATTTCCCGTATATAATAAAGTAAAATTAATAATAACGAACTTTATAAAGTTTTAAACGAAAATTAAAAAATATTAAATATATTAAAAAAAGTAAAAAATAATTATTATATTATAACGGAATTAAATAATATAAAAAATAACGTATTTTATAACGAAACACGTTTTAAAAAAAAAACGGTTTTATTTAACCGTAATAGTAAAAAATATCCATTTAAAGTAAAAACGGTATAAAAAAAAATATTAATAAATCACGGTAAATAAACCCGACCTTAATAAAAAAGCTTAATGCAAAAAAAAAAGCCGATATTTTACCTTTTCTTCGGGAAATTTTACGTAAAATAAAAGCCCGTAAAATTATTTATTTTATTTATGTAATTAATTTTATAAAAAAAATGGTTAATAAAAATATTCTTTTTAAGTTTTTTAAACTTATACGGGTAATTAAAATAAACGTTAATTATAAAGAATTTTTTTAAATTAATAATATAAATAAATTTATTAAAATTATTAAATTTAATTAATTAAATAATTAATATAATTATTATATAAACGTTTTAATATTATTTAAAAAATTAAGTTTAATTTTTATAATTAAAAAACTCGATTCGATTAAAGAAAATTACATTAAAACGTAAGTAAATTTTAACGAAATTATTTAAATTTTATAATATTAAAGTTTATTTAACGATAAAAAGTTTCGTTATAAACTTAATATATAAATAAAACGAAACCGAAATATTATAAAAAGTTATAGTTTTTTTCTTAATTTATTATATTTTTTAATAATAAACGGTACTTTAAAAAAGTTATTAAATTTAATTAAAACCGAAAATTAATAATATTTAAAATAATTTTACGATTTTTTAAAATAACACGAAGTTTAATAATAAACGTTTAAAAAGTTTTTATTTTTTTTTATAAAAAGGAAATTTTATAATTTCGGCTTTAAAATTTTAAATATTAACGTATTAAAAAGTTATAATTTAAAAAAGCTTTTAAGTTTAATTATAAAAAAATAATATTATTTATTTCGTACGAAAATTAATATAATATATTATTAATATTTTCGATATTTTTTTTCGCATATAAATTATCGTATAATTAATTAAAATTATTTAAATTATTATCGTTAATATATATAATTATATAACGAGTTATACGTATTTAATGAAAAATATTACAAATATTATTATATAATATTACGCGTAAAAAACTACTTTTCGTATATTCCGCGCGAGTAATATAATAACTTTAAAACGGGGAAAAATATTAAAAATATTAATAAAATATTACGTAAAAAGAAAAAAAAATAAATAAAATAATTTTTAATTAATTATTAATTTATTATAAATTATTTAACTTTTTTTTTTTAATTAATAAATGTTAAAAACTTATTTAACTTTTATTTAAGTAAATATTTATTCGTAAAAAAATGTTTATTTAAATTTATTTATTATTTTATTTAATATTATTATTTAAATTTAATTTTATGTTATTATATTATTATTTTTTTATTAATATTAATATATTTTATTCGTATTATATTATTTTTTTATATTATTAAACGTAATTATTATTATTATAAAATTATAACTTTATATATTTATAATAATTATTACCGTTTTTTTTATAAGTTTTTTATAATTTTTTAATTTAATTTAGTTATAATTTAATCGATTTTTTCTTTTAATAAAAAAATTAATTAAAAAAAATTTATTATATTTTAAAATATTATAATTTACGATTATAAGTTTAAAAAATTATAATGGTTTATTTTATAAAGTTAAAAATAAATTTATTCGTGAATATAAATCGAAAAAATTAAAATAAAATCCCGTTTATTCGAATGATATTATTAAACGACCGCGTAATTAAATTATAATCTTTATATAAAAATATAAATAAATAAATAAATTAATAATAAAATATAAATATATTATTTACTTACGAAAAAATTACACGAGTTTTAAAATTATTAAAACGAGTTTTAATATTAATAAAACGAGTTTCGATATTAATAAAACGAGTTTCGATATTATTAAAACGATTTTTAATAACGTCGAATCGATTTTTAATAATATTAAAACGATTCGAAATGCGGCGAAATTCGTTTATAAAAAAATTAATATTATTATATAAAATAAAATAAAATAAAATTACTTTTAATGTTTTAAAAAATTTTTAAAAGTTATTAATTTTAATTAATGAAAAATATATTAAAGAATTTAATAAATTTTTAAAATATATTAAGCATTTTATTTAATATTTTTATAAAGTTTAATTAAAGATTAATATTTTGAAAACGAAAAATTTTCATAATAAAAATCGATAATTTAAATAAATAATAAACGGGTATTTATTTAAGTTTAAAAAAAAATATTTTAAGGAAAAAAGTTAAAAATTAAATAAAAAACGGGGTTATATATTTATATATATAAATATATAAGTACGTAAATATTTACGTAGGATTTTTTCGTAAAATTTTTTTAATTATTTAAAAAAGTTTTAATTTAAGATCGGAACGGAATATATGTTTTTTCGGTATACGTAGTTTTAATTTAATTTAATTTTATTATATTTATTAATTATATCGTTTTTAAATAATTAATATTATTAAATTAATTCGTAATATAATTTAAAAATTTTTTAAACTTTTTTATGCCGTTTTCGGTATCGTTTCACGTTATAAATATTAATAATACGATATAAATTATCGTATTAATAATTCGAATATATTATTTCGTTTATTTCGAAAGTTTTTTTTTATTATTAGTTTTTTTAACGGTAAATAACGACGGCGTTAATTATAATTTAACGTATATTACTTATTATATATTAATTAATAATTTATAATTTTATAATAAAAATAACGATTTTTTATGTTTTTATTTAATTAAGTTTATTTTTAAAAATACGATATATGTTATTTATTTTATTAATAATATTTTACGGAAAAAAAAATATTATTTATTTATTTCCGATTATTTCGAAAGTTAATATTATTACGTTTTTATTTAATTATTTAACGATTATTATTATAACGATTATTAATATATTTATTTATATTTATAAATAAATATTTTATTACGTTTAATTTTAATTATTAAGTTTTTTTTTATAATAATTTATTTAAAATATAACGTTTATTCGATATTTATAATATTTTATCGTATAAATTATTAATAATGCCGAAAATTCCTTGAAATATTATTATTTTTTATAACGAATATTATTAAATTACATAATTATTTATTATAATTAAACATTTATATATAATTTTTATCGTTATTAATTAATGGTTTATTATAAATAAAATATTTCGATATTTATTAAATATCGTAAACGAAATTATAAAATTAATGGATAATTTAAGTAATAATATTTTAATTCGAAAAAATGTTTATTATATATTAAATTAAATAAAACTTATTATAGTTTTAAAATATATTAATAAATAATATAAAATGATATTATATTTATTATATTCGCGAATTCGTTATTTTTTTAAATAAAATATTTTATATTAAAACCGTAAATATTAAAATTTATATAATATATTTCGTAAGTTTTTATTCGTTTATTTTATTTAGTTTATTTTTTAAAAATATACTTTACGGTTTTTTTTAAATAAACGTGATAATTTTTAATTTTACGTATAAAAGTTTATAACTTTTAAATTTTTTCTTAATATTATGTTTAAAATTATCGAATCGTTATTCGAAATTAATAAATTAACGTTAATTTTTTTTAAACATTCGAATAAATGTTTTCGTAATAAACCACGTGATAAAAATTATCGTTAAGTTTATTTAATTAAAAAAAGAAATATAATATATTTAATTAACGAAAAAAAAAGTTTAAATAAACATTATAATAAAAGTAATATTAATAATAATAACGGTATTAAAAATGTTAATAAAAAATATTCCCGGCGTTATAAACTTACGCGGATATATAATTTAAATAAATTCGTATTTTTAACGTTATCGTTTTTAAATTTTAATTTTAACGATAATAATGTAAATAATAAACATTTAAGTAGTAATTTTATAACGAAGTTTTTTAAAATTTATTATATTATTTTTAAAAAGCCGTAGTTTTTAAATGTTTAATACCGGTATTAATTTTAATATATACGGTTAATAAAATGTTTAAATATTATTAATTTCGATATATTAATTTAATATAAAAAAAATATAAATATAAGTATAAATATAAATATAAAAAAAAAAGTTAAAATATTAAAAAACGTGTTAATTATTTAGTTAAATATTTAATAAGTAATAAGTTAAAAAATATAAAAAAAAAAAAAAATATTTTATATAATTTTTATATAACTTAAAAAATTTCTTTTTTTATCGTAATTTAATTTTAAATTTCTTTTAATATAATAATTATTATATATTTTTTTATAATTAATAAGTTTTATAATATTATTTAAATATTATAATATAAATATTTTAAAATTATTATAATATTTAAATTTATTAAATATTATATATTAAGTTTTTTAAATTATTTTAAGTAACTTTAACTTACGTATATTATAAAAGTTATAAAATAAGAATAAAAAGTTTTAATTAATCGAAAAAATAATATAAAAAAAAATATAATAACTTTTATAACGTACGTAAATTAAGGTTATTTAAAATAAAAATATTTAATAATTTTATTAAAACTTTATGAATTATTAAAAATTTAACGTATTTTAATTAATTATTAAATTTATTTTTTAATAAATTAAATTACATTTATTAAAAATTTTTTAATAAAAAAATATTTAACGGTGTTTTTAATTATTAAAGTTTATTTTTAATAAACGATTATTAATAATTTAAACTTTAATAAAACGGTTATTTTTAAATAGTTCGAATTAATTTAATTTTTTATAATATACTTTTATTATATAATTCGCATTTTCCATTTTTATATATTATATTTATATTATAATTATATTTAATGTGCGATATTTTAAAATTATTCGGTATTTAATATAAAAATATTAAAAATAAATTAAAAAAATAGAAATAAAGTTATATTATTTAAACTTTAAATCGAAATAAAATAATATATATTTTTATAATATAATTCGCACGTTTTATTTTTATATAATTTCCATTAAGATATAATATTATAACATTATTACGATAATTATAAACGTAAAACTTAACTTTTCGTATTAATTTCGAAATAAAAATTTTATATAATTTAATAAATAAGTTTTAATTATAATTAAAATATTTATTTTATATTATTATTATTTTAAAATAAATTTATTATAATACTTATACCGTTTTTAAAAGTAAGTTTAAAATTTTAAATAACTTATATTATTAAAAAAAAAAAAATATAATAATTATTTAAAATGCGGTAAATATTATTAAAATAATTAAAAATTAACGGTTAATTTAATCGTTTACTATTACCATTATAATTATTATTATTAATAACGTTTTTTACCGGTACCGAAAAAACGTTTACCGAATTATTAAATATTTTAACGTTATTAAATTTCGAAAGATTTTAATATTTAAATTAATTAAGTTATATTTTTAATTCGATTAAATATTAACGCGTATTAATTAATAAATTTATTATTTTTAATATAAATAAGTTTTATTAAATAAAATAATTACGTGAATATATTATAATATAAAAAGATTTTATTTTAAACGTAAATTTATTATAACTACGTATTCCCGACAAATCGTATATCGTGTTTTAAATTTTCGAAAAATAATAATATATAATATTAAACTTTACTTTTTTATTATTTCGTTATTAACATTATTATAAAGTATAAAAATATTTTTAATAATTAAACTTTTTTTAAATAATTTATTATATAAAACGTTAAATTATAAAATAAACACGTTAATTAAAAAGTCGGAAAAATAAAAATAAAAATTTTTAAAAGTTTAATTAAAACGGTACGTTTTTTAATATATATAATTTATTATTAATATTTAATTTATTAATAATATTTAAGTTATTTTTATTAAGTGATAAAATAAAAATAAACGCGAAATAATAAAAAGTTTTAAATTATTAAAAACATTTTATTTAAATTAACGTAAATAATGAAAATAATAAATTAAATGTTTTTTCGATTAAATAATTTTAAAATTAGAATTATTTAAATAATATTAATAAAACCAAGTTAATTATTATTTTATAAATTTAAATAAAAATTAAGGATTATTTATATTAAATTTATTTTTATCGTTTTTTAATTATAAAAATAAAATAAATAACATTTATATCGAATATTAAATTTAAATTTAATAATATTTTTAAAACTTTTAATAAAAATTTAAACATTTTACTTTTTAAAATTTATATCGCGTATTTCGAAATAGTAAAGTTTTTTTCTATTAAGTTATATTTTATATAATAATTATATTCGTAAATATATATGGTAATTACTTATTTATTATTTTTTTTTTTATCCGTGGTATTTTTTTTTATTAATTAAAATTATTAATTTTATTATTAAGTAATTTAATAATTATAAATAATTTATTTAATTTAAACTTATAATTTATAATTTTTCCCACGTTAATTATAAATTATTTTAACGATTTTAATAATAAACGATATTAATTAAAATTCCGTTAATTAATAATTTTAAAAAGTTTTATATAAATAAATTACGAATTTAATTTTAAATGTTTACTTTATTATAATATTTAAAAATTTTTTTTATGTTTTTTAATCGAATATATTACGTTTTTTAATGGTATATATACTTGAAAAAATATAATTAATAATATAATTTAATTAAATTAAAAATTTTAATAAAGTTTATTACTTAAATATTTCTTTAAATGAAAAACGATGATGGTTTATTTTATTATATGTTTTAATATTCGTAAACGTATTATTAATTTATATGTTTAATTAATATAATATTAAAATTAAAGGTATAATTAATTTATTTCTTATTTTTTAAGATAATATTTTTTTATTCACGATTTTTAAATTCGTATTTTTATATTATTAAACGGGTTAAATTACCGTTTTTTAAACGTTTAAACATAATAATAAACTTATGTTAAATTTTTTCGTTTATTTTATTAATATTACCGTTATAAATTATTTTTTAAAAAAATAATATAAATATTACTTATTAACCGGTTTATTTTATATAAATTTTAATTTATAACATTTTTATAATATAAAATAATAAGTTATTTTTATATAAATTAATAATAACCGTTGTAAAAAATTAATATTAATATATTATTAAATTTTTTACTAAAAAACTTATTAACGTTAAAAAATTATTATTAATTAATATGTTATATAAAAAAAAAAAGCGAATAATAACGTAAATTTAATAAAGTTTTAAATTATTTAATTTTTTCGGGTAATGCGTTTATTTTTAAAAAACACGTAAATATGTTTATAAATTATTAAAAAATTAACGATTAATTTTTTTTTTAAAATAAACGTTAATTAAATGGTTTTTTAATTTTTAAAATATTAAGTTAATATATTTATATATTTATCGTATAAATTATAATTATTAAATATTTTTAAAATTAAAAAAGTTATATTTATTATTTATATAAATTTATAAACATTATTTTAAATATAATTTATTTTAATCGTTTATTTTTAAATAAAATTTATTAACGTATTTTTATTAAAATTATAAGATTTAAATGTTATTATTTAATAAAACATAAAGTAAATAATAGTTAATTTTTTTTTTATAATATTTAAATTATACTTTTTATACGTTTATTTTAAATTAATAATAATGGCGATTTTTTACATGTCGATTTAATAAGGTTATATTATAAAATATATTTTATTAAAAACGTTAAAAAGGATTTTAATTATAATATTAATAAAACGCGCGTAAATTATAGAAAAGTCGTTTTAAAAAAATATAACTTTATAATAATAAATAAAGTAAAAAAATAAAGTATAAAATATTTAAAATAATATTATAAAGTAAAGTGTTAATAAGTTTTAAGTTTTTTTTAATGTTAAAAAAAAATTACTTATATTTATTTATTTAAATAAGTATTTACCGGTAAGTAAATACCGAAAAAAATAAACGAAAAAAATAATTAAAACGTTACGATTTTTTATTCCGAGTTTAATATAACGGTTATTATATTTAATTAATTAAGTAAATAGTTTAAAAGTATTTTTTAAGTAAATTATATAACGTATATTTAATAATATTAATAAAATATTATTTTTTATATTTTTTTTATAATTAATAATAAATGAGTTATATATTTAAAATAAAATTAACATTTAAAACATTTAAACGACGGAGTATTTTTATTAAATAATTTTAAATATTAAGTATTTTTAGTTTATAAACGAGAAATTAAATTTTACGAACGTAATATGTTATTTAATTTTAAAAGGTTTAAATTTCGAAAAAAATTAATTATAAGAAAAAAATGTTAAAGAATTTTTTAAAGTTATAACGTAAATATCGAAAAAATTAATAAAACCGATGTTATATATAATTAAATATTTATTATACTTATTTAATAAATATTTAAATAATAGTAAAATAAATAAATGTTAAAAGTTTTACTTAATATCGAAATAAAGTATATATTTTATCGTTTTTTATTTTTTTTAATAAATAAGTTATTATTTTTTATTCCGGGTTTATTAATTTTATATATATTCGTTTTTTTTATATAAGTAAATATTATTTATATAAAAATATTATATAAATGATTATTTATTTATTTATTTAAATAAATAAGTAAATATTTATTTAATATTTTTAAGTTTTTAATATTTTAACCGGTGAAATTAATTTTTTTAATTAAGTTTTATATATAATATAAGTAATATTTTTATTTTTAACTTTATATTAATATTTAAATTTAAAATATAAATTTAGTTAAAAAACGTTTCGTATAAAATTAATGTTATTATAAGTTATTTTTATTTATAACGCGATTTAAACGTTTTATTAATTTTATTTTTACGCGTTATAATTAAAATTTTTATGCGATATTAAAATATTTACGCGGGACTTTACGGTTTTAAACTTATTATTATATTTAACCGTTTACGTTTATTACTTAATTAAATTAATTTTTTTTATCGTATTATTTTATTAAATAAATATTTAATATCGTTTATTATTAATATTTAATTAAATTAAGAAAAAAATTAAATTAAAAACGTACCGGTTTATATATTTATTTAAGTATATTTATAAATGTAATTTTTCGTTTTTTTTATTTATTAATTAAGTATTTATTTTTAAGTAAATATATCGAAAGATTTTAAATTTATTATGTTACGTGTATTTTTTATTTTTTTTTAATAAAGTTAAAAATATCCGGAATTTTTATTATATTTATCATTAAATCGTTTTTAAAAATAATAAATTAAAATTAAGTTAATTTAACATTAAATATTTATTTTTAAAAACGAAAAGTTAATATTATTAAACGATATAATAAATTTATTAATTTAAAAAACGAATTAAAAGTTTTAATTAATAATTATTTAAATTTTAATTAACATTAAGTGAAATTTTTTAATTAAAATTTAACGAAAAAAGATTATTTTTTTATTTTATTTATGTTATTTATTTATAATGCATTTATTAACGATAATAATAATTAATTAAAAGTAATAATTAACGCCGATTTAATTAATTATATTACTTAAATTTTAATAAAAATTAAAAAAATATTTATTAATAAAATTATTATATTAATAATTTAAAACTTAAACGTACGTACGAATTTTTTTTATTTAATGTTATTAATGTATTAAAATTAATTATAATTATAACTTAAAATTAAATGAACTTTTTTTTTAAATAATTAAATTTATAATTAAAAACGTCGATATCGAAAATTAAAATTATTATAATATTAATCGTTAGTTAATAATTATAAAAATAAATTTATATTAATTTTTTATAATTATAAATATATTTTTTAATAAATTTTAATTATTTACGTTATAATAATTAACACCGTTTTATTTTTAAAACGTATTTATACGAGTTATAAAATAAATTAAAGTTTTTTCCGATATTATATCGTTTTATTTAATTATTTAAATGATATTTATACGGGATATTATTATAATAATAATGGTAATAAATGTTCGCATCGGTTTAATACGCGTTAATTTTTTCGATAATATAATAATTATTTTAATAATAATAAATTTAAGTAAATAAATTCGAATAACCGGCGTATTTAAATTTATTTTTACTTTATTTTTATTTTAACCGGTATTTAATAATAACATTAAAAATATTTAATAATAATAATATTTATTTAATATTATTTATAAAAAAATTATTAATTTAAAAGCTTAATTAAATGTTATTATAAATAAAATTAAAGATTTTAAATAATAAAAGTTAATTATAACTTTTTAAAAAATAATGCTTAATATATATAAATTATTTTATTTTATTTATACATTTTTATAATAACGGTTTATTTTAAAAAAAATAATAATTTAATTAATATATAAAAATTAATAAAAAGTTTATTAATTTTTAAACTTTTTTTATTTATTATTTTCGTTATAATAATAAATAAAATTATAAATAATTTTATTTTATTATTTTAATAATATCGCATTTTAATAATGTAGTTTAAATTCGAACGTTCGTTATTTAATTAATTAAAAATTTATCGATAAGCTCGAATAATTAACGTAAATATAAAACTTTATATATAAAATAATTATAAATTAATATATTAATTTCCTTTAATTTTTTTTTTATTTTTTAATTTAAATAATTTCTTTTATTTTTTTAAATTTAATGTAATTTATTAAATAAGTTAATTAAAAGCTTTATAATTAAATAAAATAAAATGTATAAAAATTAACGTTTATTTAATAAAAATATAAAAGGAAATATAATATTTAAAAAAAATTTAATTTTAAAAAATTATATAATACCGTAAATATATTAATTTAAATTAGGGAAATCTTTTAATATTTCGCTTAAACGTTATAATAAAAAATAAAGTTATTTTTAAAGTAATTATTTTTTTTAATATAATTTTTATTTAAAAGTTTCGATTATTAAGTAATACGATTTAATTAATAATTAATTAAATTAATAATTATAAGTTAATAATTATTAATTAACATAATATATTATATATTTTAAGTATTTAATTTTATAAATTACACGAAATTAAAATAAAATAAAAATGTATATATATAATAAAATCGAATATAAAAATATTAAAAATATATATTTTTATATAAAAATTTAAGTATAAAAGAAAATATTTTTTTAATAATTATACCGTTTATTTCGTTTATCGATTTAATACGTTTAATAATAAAAAGTTATATAATATTTTTTTATATATAATTTCGAAAGTTACTTTTTATAATAATAAAAATTTCATTTAAACGTGAATTTTTAATAATTTAAATATTTATATTTTAATTATTAAGTATAAATTTAAAAATATATTATAAAAAGTTAAAACGTTTAATTATTAAATTCATTTTTTAATATATAAGTTTAAAAACTTAATATAATTTTTTTTATATATTTTATTTAAAAATTAAAATGTTATTAAAATTATACGAACGGAAAATTTTTTTTATATAAATTTTAATAAATTTAATTTATTAAGCGTAAAAAAACCATTATTTTATAATAATAAAAAATTAATTTATATTAAATTTTATTATATGTATATAATAATATTAATTTTTTTAAAATATAATAAGTTTTATGTTTAATAATTATATAAATGGTTATTTTTTTAATTTAAAATAAAAACTTAAAGAATTTTTTTAGTTAATAAATCGATGTAAATAATCGATTAACGATAAACTTATTAATATTATTTTTAATATTAACGAAAGCGTTTTATTAACGAATAAAATATTTTTTATATATATTATAAAAAGTTTAAGGGTTTTAATATTACGATATAAATCGAAAAATTATTTTATTACGTATTTAAAAGCCGGTTTTTTTAATAAAAATATAATTTTTTATAAAAATAAGTAATATATAGTTTAAAACTTTTATAATTATATACGTTTTAAGTTTAACTTATAATTTATTTTTAATTTTATTATAAAAAATAAAAATAAAGAAAAATTTACTCACGCGTTTATTGAAATTATCCGGGAAATAAAAAACTATAATAATATATTAATTAATTTATATTTAATATATTTTTTTTACGTAATGAATCGATATAAATTCACGTATATATATTATTATAATATAATATTTACATCGAGTTTATTCGGTATAATCGTTATAAAAATATACGTTTTAACCGGAAAACTTATCGTTATTAAAATAATAGTTATAAATAAAAAACGAAATTTAATTTTTATTATAAAAAACGAATTAAATGTTAATATTAATGTAAAATATTTATTTAACATTATTTTTATATTAAGTTTATGGTATTTTCACGATAATTTTATAATATATAATAATTATAATAAATTATAACGCGGTATAATTTAAATAATTATGCCGTTAATTTATTTAAATTTTTTTCGTTTTATATAAGTAAAAAAATATTATAATAATAACGAATTACGATTAAAGCTTTTTTATAATACGTTACGTGAAATTAATAGTTTATATTTAAAAAGTTATATTTATAAAAATATTATTAGAAAAAATGTTATAATTTTTTTAAATTCGAGGAAGCGTTATTTTTAAAAAATGTTAATTAACAATTTCGAAAAAGTTATAAAATATATAAAAAAAATATTATTCGAAAAAACTTTTAGTTTTTATTATTCGGTTATTTTTAAAATTAAAAACGGTAAATAATATAATAAAAAAGTTAATATATAATTTTTAAGGATTTTATATATATATTTTTTAAATAAAATGTAATATAAAAATTAAGGTTTATTAATTTAAATAATTAATATTCGCATTTTAAATATAAAAAAATTTATAAAAAAAAAGGTTAAAAATGAAAAGAAAATTTATAAATAAAAATCGGATTATATTTTAAAATTATTTAAAATGAATTTTAAAAAAAAGTATTTTATTTAAAAAGCCATGCGTTATTTATTTTAATAAAAGTTTAATATCGCGTAAAATGCGTGTTTTAATTTAATTCGGGTTATTTTTTTATATATATTATAATGATTTTTTAAAATTATAAATAAATATTTAATATTTATATTTAAAAAAATATTTAACTTAATTTAAATATTATTACGTATAAATAATTATTATTTAAATTACG
Source organism: Annulohypoxylon maeteangense (assembly GCF_022496945.1). NCBI lineage: Eukaryota > Fungi > Ascomycota > Sordariomycetes > Xylariales > Hypoxylaceae > Annulohypoxylon > Annulohypoxylon maeteangense. The sequence continues at coordinate 1,219,443 of NW_025953256.1, forward strand.
ATTATATGTATATTTAATTATATTTAACGTAACTTAATATTAATAATAATTATTATTAATTAAATAAAGTTTAATTAATATTATATTTTAAAACGAAATATAAATATAATAATAAAACGTGGTATTATTAATTATTTTAAGTGGTTTTAATTTACGTACGTTATAAAAATTATTATATTTTTTTTTTACATACTTTTTTCGATTAATTAAAACTTTTTATCTTTATTTTATAACTTTTATAATACGCATTTTTTTTATAATTTTATATATTTATATAAAAAAAACCTCGCATTTTAATTAACTTTAACTTAAAATATTATTATTTTTTTTCGTATTATATTTTATAATGTAAATATTAATTTATTATGTTTTTTTTATATAATCGTTACTAATTTAATTATTAATTTTATTATTTATTTTATTAAAATAAAATTAAAATTTACTTTTAATCCGTTCGTATTTTTTTTAATTAATGTACGTAATATTAACATTTTTTTTATTTTTAATGTTTATTATTTTTCGTATTTCGATTTATATAAAATATTATTACGTTTTTTTACTTTAAATAACGGGAATTATTATTATATTTTTATTTATAACGTTTATTATATTATAACTAAAAATATTTAATTAAAAAATAATATTTTATTTTATAATTATTTATTTACGTTACGAAATTTTTTAATTTTTTTAATTAATATATTTAAAAACGGTATATTACGTGAAAAAACGTATTATTTTTATGTTCGTACGAATTCGTTTAATAAGTTATTTATTTATTATTTTTTATTATATATTATTAATATTAATATATTACGTATAAATTCGTATTTTATTATTATTAAATTTTAACATTAAGTTTTTTTTTATAATTATATACCATTTTTATAAACTTTAAATATTTTTCTTATTTTAATGTCGAAAATACTTTTATTAACGAAAAGTTTTATTAATACCATTTATATTTAAAACGAGTTTTACCGGGTTATTTAAACACGTTATTATAACGAGCGTATTTATATTATTTTTAAAGCCGAATTAAATTAATTTATTAATAATTAAATAAATTAATATTTATCGAATTTAAAGAATTTTCTTAAAATAAATAATATTAATAATATGTTATTTTTTTATTTTAATGTTTATAAAATATTCGATTTAAAAAAACTTATTATTATTTTTAAAAAATAAAAAAATAATTATAAGTTATTATTACACGTATTTTATTTATAATTTTAATATTTTTTCGAATAAAACGATTTATATTATAACCGGTTATTATAATTAATTATTAATATTAAGTTCGAGTTTTTTTTTATTCGATTTATATAATCGTTATTTAATAATATAATATTAAAAATTTTTAAATTTAATCGTTTATATATTAAAATTTTTATTCGTTAATTAAAGATTTTTAATTAATTAAACTTAATTATTTAAAATAACGGGATTTTAATTTAATTTCGTACTTTTTAAAATAACGTTTAAAAACCCGTTAAAAATAACGAAACGGCTGGTTTTTTAAGTAAAAAACGTTCGAAATTTACCCGTAATAAAAATATTTATTAATTTTATTTTATTTTTAAAAAGCGTATAATAAATTTTCTTAACGATAAAAAATATAATTTACGTATTTTAAAAATCGAGGATAATTTATATAACGAAAATAATAATAATAATAATAAAAAACTTTATAAAAAGCGTAAATTAAAACGTATTATTAATTTATCGTATTAAAACTTTATTTTTAATTTATTATTATTAATTATTAATATCGTTAATAACGATCGTTTTAATAAGTTAAAAAATATTAAAACGAAAATTAAGTTAAATTTTAATAATAAAAATATTAAATTAATAATTTTTTTTAAATACGAAAAATAATATTATATAAATAATAATATTTAAACTTTTATACGCGTTATTATATATAAATTAACTTTATATTTAATAAATTACTTTTTTTTTTTAATTAATAATTTTGCTTCGTATAATTAAACATTATTAAGTTAAAAATAATTTATTAATTATTTTTATTTAAGTTTTTTTATTAATATTTTTAAGTTTAAATATGCGAAATTTTTTATTTTTATTAATTTTATTTACTTTATTTTTAATTATTCGATTTTAAATATTTTTAACGTATAATAAATTATTTATTTAATTTAAATTATTAATTATATTTAATTTATTATTTATAATTAATTTCTTATTTATATTTCCCGGTTTTTTATTTTTAATATTTATTTTTAATAAAAAATATAAACGTTTATACGATTAAATCGAAATATTTTCGTAATTATTAATATCGTTATTAAAGTTATTTTAATTATATATATTATTAAAATAATTATTATAATAAATAAAGTTAAATGTATTTTAAAAAGTATTAATATTATATTTATTTTTATTATTATTTTATTCGTTTAAATAAAAACGTTTTATTTTAATTAATTTATTAATATAGTTTTTATTTCGTGGTTAAAAATAATTATTTATAAAATTTTTTTAAACTTTTTTAATTTTATTATTTTTTTAAATTTTAAATATATTAAAATATATTATTTTATTTACGTTTAATTTTTTAAAAATTAACATAATTTATTTAATAAAAATTAATTACGTAAATTAAGTGAAAAAATATTTTCGAAATAATTTTTTAAATGAAAAAAACGGTTTATTATAATAATATATAATTAATTTTAAGTTATTATTAGTTAATTTATTTAAAATTATAAACGTATAAAAACGTAAACGAAGTTAACGGTTATTTTAAGCATTTAATTTAAAGAAAAAAACAAAATTATTATAATTAAAAAATTAATAAATATTTTTGCGAAAAAGTAAAAAATTAAAATAATTATTAAGTAAATCGTTTTATAAAAATTTTTCGATTATAACGTAATTACGTATATAATTTTTTTTAAATTATATTTTATTTAAAGTTAATTTTAAAATAATATAATAAAACTTTAACTTATAAATTACCCCGTTAAAATAATAATATTTATTATATAATATTATAATAAAAAAAAACGTATATAATTTAAATTATTTTATTTTTATTTTATTCGGTTCGTTAATATTAAAAAAAAAAACTTTAATAAATATTTTAAATATTTTTTTAAGAAACGATTAATTTATAAAATTTAAATAAAAAAAATATTATTTTATAATAAAATATTAATACGAAAAACGATAAAAATATTAATATATTTATTATTAAATATAATATATTTTTAATTTAATTTAAAATATAAAAGTAATATTTATTATTTTATAATATATTATTATTAAATATTTCCACGGTAAATTTATTTACGTTTATAAATTTCGATATAAATGGTTTATTTTTTTAATTTTATTTTTTATTTTCGATTTATACGTTATAAATTATAATATAATAAACATAATATAAAAAAAAATAATAAAGTTTTTTATTAATAACTTATAAATTTATTAATAAATTTAAATATAAATAATTTAAATAATAAACGTTAATATATCGGAATAAATTTTTAATTTTATCGTTTTATAAAAATAATTAAAATATAAAAAAACCGTAAACGTTTATTTTTTTTTAATTTAATAACGATATTTTCTTAATAATTTAATAATAATATTTTATAATAATATTATTATAAAACTTAAAATTAAAAATAATTAAAATTATTTAAATATTTAAATAAATAAATAAATAACGAAAAATAAAAAATAATATTAAACTAAACCCGATAATTAATGTTTATTAAATAAAATTTACGCCTTTATCGATAAATTATTATAAATAATATTATTTGTAACATGAATTGTATTTCTTTTTTATATATTCATATTATAAAGCCTGTTACATACATAAGTTAAAATGATTTGGCGGGATGGCGGATTTTCGAACTATCGACCTCCGTCACTGGATTTACTGGATTACTGGTCTGGAACTTCACTCCACCACCTAATCCATCTACCCATCGCTGTCCACCCTTCCACATCCACCACATCCACTGTCAGCCATGTGCTACATAGTACGTTCGTGATAGCACTTAAGCCATGCTCTGTGTGTTGCATGAGATCTGACTGAAGGGTTGTCGGTTGCCGTAAGCTGTCTTTCTGTCTTTCAGCTTTTTAATTCCAGTCCTTTCTGTTTAAACCTGTTTAACCTTACTTACCTTACGTACTCACCTAAAAAATCGGAATATTTTTTGGTCTTGGTCCTAATCCATCCCTCCATCCTATTTCCATTCCTTCCATGTTCTTATCTTTCTTTACCTAAACTGCCCAGTGCTTGTTTTGTCCATCCGAATTGTTTATCATCCGAAGATCTCCACATCGCGATTCGCCAACGAGACATGCTGCAGCAACATACAGCACGCTAGATCTGCAGCCGAAGGCATACCATACATTCCTTACAGCATCCCCTCCAAGGCTCCATCGAAACATCGCCCAGCTCTCCTCGTCATTTGTCTTTGGTCAGTTGCCAGAGTTGAAGCTAAATTCGGATACTGTCTTCCCTCATCCAGTTGAACTATCTTTGTCTTAGTCTCAGAGAAAAACATCATTTTCATATGTCCCACAGCTAGTTTTAATACGCCTCCTTCGTTGGCAGCGAAGACCTCGCATATCTTTCTAGCGATGGAACCCCCCTCGCAAGATAGCAGTAGCTCTACTGCGCCTCCCTCGCCAACTGATACGCGACAACAACCCATTCGACGCGAAGTTAGAGAAGCTAGAAACGTGGAGTTGGCCCCAGAAAGTTATCAGTCTAGTGAGACCGTGCGGAGAAGAACGGAACAGTCCTATGGTAGGTTACCGTGATCTAAATATCTTTTCCCTCCACATAGCCGTGTCCCTAAACTTAATCCCCGACCCTCGTGGGAATCGATCGATGTCATACCAAGCCCCTCTAGCGTAGACTTTGACTAACCTGACTCTATGGCCAGGAACTCTTCAAACACCGCCGCCTGCGACCAGCAGCGCGCAATATTTGGGTGAATCCACTGCTCACGACCGATCGCATTCAAGAACTGGAACCCAACAACCCCGTTCCCCCTTACTCGGTCCGGACCGTGGCCGACAGCGTCCTAGAAAGCCCGCTATGCCACGCAGAGCCTCGTCGAACACGCTAGCTCCTCATCGCGGTGAGGTGTTCTCAACGGACGACGACGTGAACGAGGTGGAGACCACTCCTGTTGCACGATCAACACCCTTCTCTCCCATACAAGCCTACAGTGGTGAGCCGGCAAGACCACCTTCTACACTGAGACGACGCAGCATGGTCCCACCCGCTTTATCCCGAGTACACTCGAGCCGTAGTGCCGGTCCCGACGAGGAAGGTATCGATGAGATGTTAGAAGAGGAAGAGGAAGAGGACGATGAAATACATCTACCATCACAGCCGCATGAAGATACTGCATCGCAAGATGGACCTCCCGACGACTCTAGTGTTATTGGAGACGAAGACGATGATGTTAGCGATGCCGAGAGTTTCACCTTGAAGGACCGTCAACAAGCCATCAACGAGACGCACCCGTTTGGTATCAGGATTTGGAAACCTGCGTTATACAAGAAAGATCGATCAGTTCAAAAGACTGCTGAGGGTGATATTCATTCATCTCCTGGAGGTCGGGTTAGTAGTTGGTTGCTATTCTTTAACATCATATGGACATTGGCATTTGGTTGGTGGATGGCCTTGTTTGCCGCCCTTGGCGCGGGAGCCTGCTTCATCTTCGCGGCAGCTCCTAGTGGGAGAGAATACGGTCGCGTGTTATGGGGTTTGGCCGGTTATCTCTTCTATCCGTTCGGGAAGTTCGTACGACTCGAACAAGATGAAGCATATCTTGATGAGGATCAAGGTGAGGGCCGGAGCATTAGCGAGTATGAACAATGGCAAAGCGGCGACTTGGAATATGGCCGACTATTCTTTGGCCCCGAGCGAAACCGTTCGATCATAGGGCGATCAAGGAGAAGCATAGACTCTGAAGCTAGCGAGACAGATAGCCTCCTTCCACGTTCACGACGCTACGAACACTCGATTGACCCCGGACGAAGGCTAAAGAGACGTCTTTTCGGCCGAGGACAATGGAATATTGGTCGAATTATCTTCTTCATCTTCTTCTGGGGTCTCATCACGCCTTCCCTAATCATCACTTCCGCCATCTGCTGGTTTCTAGTCTTCTGGATTCCGATGGGCAAAGTTACAAACCTCCTCTTCGATCACCTTAGAAGGCATCCGTTGGCTTTATCTTTCGAGTCTGACATCAGTATTGCTAGGACTTCCGACGGCCCGCATTCGTCTATCCTTCTTTGCACGTACAGAGCCGTTGGTCCCAAGTATTGGAAATATACTATCGATGGTACAAACATCTTCCTCATCAACCTCATGGCCGTCGTTATTTTCGTCATCTTTGACTGGCTCGTGCTTGATACTATCCTCCATATTGACAACTTCATAACCTCTCCTGGCTTCTTGTTCGTGGCAGGCTTGTTCTCTATTATCCCTCTGGCGTACTTCATCGGCCAGGCTGTCGCATCTATTTCCGCCCAGTCTTCCATGGGCCTAGGTGCAGCTATCAATGCCTTCTTTTCGACGATTGTTGAGGTCTTCCTCTACTGTGTTGCGCTCAAGGATGGCAAGGGCCAGCTAGTCGAAGGCAGCATCATCGGGAGCATATTTGCTGGTATCCTCTTCCTGCCTGGATTGTCTATGTGTTTCGGTGCGATCAAACGCAAGACTCAGCGCTTCAATGCCCGATCTGCTGGTGTCACCTCAACTATGCTTATCTTTGCTACTGTTGCTGCGTTTGGACCAACACTTTTCTACCAAATATATGGCACTCACGAACTTCGATGTCAGAGCTGCACCGATTTCATGTGGAACGGGGAACGAGACTGTCGCCGTTGCTACTATTCTCAAGTCCCAGCACTCGATGACCGTTTCTATATCGAGGCAGTGCGCCCATTCTGCTATGCGGCTGCCATCTGTCTTTTCCTCTCATATGTGATCGGTTTGTGGTTTACCCTTAGAACACATGCCGCTGTTATTTGGAACACCGAGATCGATGAGAAGAAGCATGAGGAAATCCAGCACCATGCGCCACGGATGTCTGAGGTACGGAATCTTGCAGACTCAACAGGTACCGATATTCGAGACAGCAATTTATATAAACGCATTTTGGGTCAATCATTAAAACAAGTCGGACTAGACGAGGGTCGCCATTCGCGTCAGCCATCGGAGGGGTTTCCGATAAATGGCGGTGTTCAGACACCACACAAAGTTCCCCCGAAGGACGAGATAGCCCCAGATAGCATCAGTTCAAATGTTCATATTCCCGGCTTTTCCGATGCACAGAATAGCAGCCTTGTTCGTAGCGTCACTGAGGTGGCCGCCACAGCAGCAGCTATTGCGGCCCGCGATGCTCGAGGAGGGTCACGTCGTTTCTCCAGCCAACCATCAAACGCAGGAGCCAGCACTTCGGCAGCGCGTCCTACTCCTATTCGCTCGTCCACTTTTCCTATTGATCCGGAGGAAGTTGGTGAGCACTCCCAAGCTGCTCAAGGTGGAGGGCATGATGCGCCAAACTGGAGCCGGACGAAGAGTTCAGTCATTCTGATGGGTGCTACTGTTCTCTATGCAATCGTCGCCGAGATCTTGGTGGACACAGTAGATGTTGTCTTGGACAATTATGCAATCGACCCGAAATTCCTCGGTATTACATTATTCGCTCTGGTACCCAATACCACCGAATTTTTGGTAAGCAACAATCATTCAGATTTATTATAGACTTGTGACTAATTTTTCTACAGAACGCTATTTCTTTCGCCATGAATGGCAACATTGCGTTGTCAATGGAGATCGGTTCAGCATACGCCCTACAAGTCTGCCTTCTCCAGATCCCCGCTCTAGTTTTCTTCTCGGCAGTATATCCTCTGCAGCCAACAGGCGACACAGATCCCACGCACTGGACCTTCAGTCTCCTATTTCCACAGTGGGACATGGTCACTGTTATCTTGTGTGTGTTCCTGCTAAGCTATATGTACGGCGAAGGGAAGAGCAACTACTTCAAGGGCAGCATTCTAATCCTAACGTATTTGGTCGTTGTGATTGGATTCTACTTCTCTAGCTACACAGACGCTAAGATGGGCCAGGCGGGTGTGAGCCGATTCGACACCCTTGGACCAAACGGCGTCTGGCAGAGCTATAAAACGATTGGGCAGGGAACCGGCGGACGAGCATATGAGGCGGGTGTGGATTTTTAAAAGCTTGTCGCAACTTGGTTTGACGAGCTTTCTCCTTTTTTTGTAACATGGCCGCGATCGGTTCGCGGGTATCCAGATCGCGATTTTTGACTCTACGTAATTGTGATATCCCTACCTAGTTACCCCTTCTTCCTTTTTTTTTTGCTCATGTTACGGTCACTGCATAATTAGGTGTCAGATAAATGTCGGAGTACGGATGTTCTTGTCGGTCGTCTCGGTCCCTTGGTACGAGGTTTTTTCGAATCGGGGCTGGTTTTGACGACTGCTTTCTCTAGTCTACGGGCATTTGGGCATGGCGAGGCGAGGCGAGGCGGAATGGGTATATAAGATTAACATCCTTAATAGATCCTATATTGTATGAAAATGATAATGGCTTGGGTTTGAATGTATTTGTGTACATGATTTGGCTTGCGGATTAGGTGACTTGATTATGCTGTACTCTGTATAATTAGTATTTATGAGTGCTTCGCCATTACAGGTTGAACTGGAGTTTGTGATATGATATCAATGGTAATGGCATAGACACCATATCAGCTTGTTTCCTAACACGATAATAAAAATATGGTGGCGTACGAATACTTGGGTTTTGTTGGTAAGGCGCTAGCACATTCACTGCCGAACAGAGTGTCGTTGGCACCCATGATATTCTTAACTTGTGCGGATTTCGTGGGATTCCAGGATATGTGTATTTTGGTATACATAGGATTTATACAGAAAACCAGATTAGAAGATGGATTTACGTGGTATGGATATTAGTATGTTGGAAGACGTCGAGCTCCAGCTACCTCTAGAAATCGAGAAGCATTCATAAAAATCTTTAGAGCGGAGTTAATAAAGGTGGTGACACAAGAGATAGTTCGTGTTTGGATGTTTGATCTATGGTTATAAGGAATAAAGCATTTGAAAATGATTATGTGGTGATAGGTATAGTATGCATACATATCGCAAAGGCGCCACCAATATCGACGTGAAGCATCGCGTTGGTGAGGATGTTCAGGTACAGGCACGGAGACGGCAAGTAGATGTACGTACGGTTGGATGCGGTCGACTTCAAGATGAATGAGAGATAGGGATGACACATAGCGCGTGGTCTGAAAGCACGGCCAAGTCAATTACAACAGTCACGATAACACAATGAGGCTCTTCCTCACTTCGCACGACAAGCGCACGAAAGCAACGAAAAGAGAAAATAAAACCTGTCAGACGTCCACCATCGCCCACCCCGGCCACGCGCCCGAAGGCAAGACCGTGACAAATCGGGGTTGAGATCATCACCACTCTCTATACAGCATCCTGTTGCTAGGAATACCGCCACCCTTGCGGGCAGATCGAGAGTAAGGAGCAAAGCGACCAAAGGCCTCAGTGCTCCCGTAAAAAGATTTTCACTCTAGAGCAACGGGGATATCATTCATCAACCAGGGTGGGATCTGTGGCTCCTGTAGGGAACACAGAGTGGGACGAATACTATAGAAATGATTCTCTGAAGTATTGTCGACATGAAGAAGAAAGAAAAAAAGAAGAGGAAAGGAAGGGGGAGGGACGGGTTTATATAGACTCTGGGAGAAGGGCTGGAGGGCCCGTGCGCGCGTTGCAATCAGCCGCGGTGTGCGGCGGCAGAATTTTTCTGCTGGAGTGGGGTCGCTTTGCGTGCGTTCATTGGTCAGAAAATAATATATTGGTTTGCTCAAGTACATATGTACTTTTTATTTTTTTTTCCAATCTTGTATTTCTTTGCGATATGATTCGCCGATGTGAATTGTCATTAATAAAAGTTTGTTTGCTAATGACTTAGCGTCCTTTAGAAAGAGTAAAATTTTCATAGCGACTGCCTAAAAATGCTAGATATTGCACTGTACCGGTGTACCTATGGTCAAGATATGCGGCTCAACAGACCACTATAAGGTACGTACCCACTCTAGTGAGTCACTCCGTACCTTTCTGCCTGGGTTTTTTAGCCAATCAAAAATAAACCAACCACCCTCCATTTCATCCAAATTAGGACTAGTGCCAGATTCTGCCGGCCGGCGATACTGATTACACCAGCCGCCACCGCCCACCGATGTGTTTCCCAAGTCTATATAAACCCGCCCCTCCCCTCTTCCTTTCCTTCTCTTTTTTTTTTCTTCTCCAGCTCTCTTTGCCTTTTGGCTTAGATCAAGTGTAGTATCTGTTCTTTTCAGTTTAATCTCTGAAAGAGTCCTACTTGGACTCAATCGTGATTATTCTAATTTTTATACCTCGGGAGCGCATCCTCTGTGCTTGCGCATGATCGCTCCCACTGTGTCCCTGGTATTACACTGCCTCCAGGTGACGCGAACCTCTCTTTTTTCATTTCTATCTCCAGCTTGACTGGGGATGTGAGGAAGAATGATCATCAATCGCCATGTCCCGAGTCTAATCGCTACTGTATTTCGTGCTGATATTGATGATTTGTTAGAGCCATGAGATAGTAGTACTTGCGATAATTTGCTTTAATGGCCTTACTGAGATCCCATCGATCTCTAGAATGGCCCTCTCGTAGCTTCCAGCGCCGCCATATCTTCTGCGATATTCATCGCACATTCAGTGCATCCTCAATTTCACAAGCAGCCTTATTGTAACATGCCTACCTAGCATACTTCAAATCCTTCCATCTACCACGCAAAATTTTAGTCGCTTCTTGAGCACCGGCGCCCACATGTAGCTCAGATATCTACACACTCTATCGAAACAGACGAGTCCCACGCTATAGAGGCCGTCAATAAATCATATTTAAGAGCACCACTCCCCTCTGGAATCTTACTAAACCAGCATCCCATAAAACGAAGCACACATCGCCAAAACACGACATCATCACAAATCACATATCTCAACCGCATCATAAAGCTACAGTAGTATCGATTGTAGGACATCTAGATCTACAGCTACGGATTTCGCATAATACAAGTTTTACTCATACACCACACTTAATCGCCCCGATTCCATGCTAATGATTAACCTCTAAATTCGGCTAAGCCGTCGTCCTCCTCTAGTAACGTGATAAAGGAAAACGGTGTGAACATGTGACCCGCGAACTCGGCGTATTTCGACTGTGCCTCGACCCACTGCAGACGGAGTGAATGCAACTAGAAGAACTGTTAGTCGATGCCATTTTGTGTGGTTTGAGGCAAAGGGGAATAAGACTTACCATGGCACTACAGCCTTCCATACAAATGAGAATGGCACACGAAAGGAAAAACCACAAGTAGAAAGCAACGACAGTCATGAAAACACCGAGGACGCCTGGCTTGGCCAAGGACGGACCGAGGGTCATGTCCCATAGAACCACACTCAGCTGCTGATGGGCGAGCGACAAGGCCCAGAGACGTAGGTAGGAGGCAGTGTGGGAAACACAGTTGAGGCAGAATTCTAGTCAACGGATTAGCATTCGTCATAATATCGAAGTATGATATCGGCAAAAACTTACCAATGGTATGGATGACCTGGTGGATCATGATTTCACTGAATTCGAACTCTTCATGTTCCTCATCATCGCCACCGTGTGCGATCATAGCAACACCTTCACCATCATCCGTGTCCACACTAGGGCGGCCGTTGCCTTGGATATGTCCGTCGCCATCTTCGTCATCAAGCGCCGAGACTCTCGAAGGTTCGCCTATACCACGATAGCCGTGAGCGCGAGCCCGGTTGTGCTCCCATCGTAGGTAGAATGGCTTCAAAAACAACAAGATGGGGACCTGGACAAAGGCGAGGAGCAGTAATATGACCTGCACACTCTTCTGGCCTGGGTACAACTGGATATCTAACGTGCCAGGCTGCAAAAACATGTAGATCAACATGTTCAGCAGTCCGGGGGGCTGCTCTCCGATCGCGAACCAATCTATAGACCACTTGTAGATAATGCAAATGACAAGATAACCGAAGATAGCTTGGAAGAAGATCATGCCCGGGATGAAATTACCCCAGATATCGATTGGCTTCTTGAAATGCCTCGCATTGAAGTAGGACAGGCAGAGGGAATATGTCATGTGTGCCCATCCAAGAATGATGGACATCTTCATCTTGTAACTGTTGGTGAACAACAGATCGTTTTCCGTGCCGTGCCAAAACCAATCGAGACCGAACGGATATCGGTAATCGCCCTTGAGTTTAGCAATGAGAGGTTGGCCCTGCTGCCATCCATCAGGAACCTCCCATTCCCAAGCACTATCAAAGAAGGTGAACGTCTTGGAGAAGACGTCGTTGTAGATAAGACCGGTGAAAAGGGAGAAAGTGGCCATGACTAAGGCGATGTATCGACCGTAGTAAATCATGGCGAAGAGTTCAAAAGTGACCTTCTTCAGAGGCTTCTCCCAGTAGATCATGGCTACGGAGGCAGCGAACATAATGGACGCATGACCAAAATCTCCAAACATGACAGCGAATAAGAAAGGGAAGGTAACGATTGCGGGTAGAGCAGGGTTGACTTCTTGGTAAGTCGCAGTACCGTAGGCATTGATGATGGTTTGGAAAGCCTCCGTAAACTTGTTGGTTTTTAGGTAAGTAGGAGGAGTCTTGTTTGTTCTGATCTCATTAATAATGGACGGAACGGATAGACCAGCGCGGTTCGTCACATCCTGGAGAGTAGAGCGAATAAGAGGTAGGTCATTTGTAGGACACCAGCCTTCAGCGATAAGGGTTCGCCTTTGTCGGTCGAAGGAGAAGAGATTGAGTGTTTGATAGGCAGCCTTCTCCTTCGTTATTAGAATCATCCAAGCTGCCAAAGATTGAGCAATCTGAGTCAGCTCGGCTTCGAGGGTCTGCTGCGTGTTGTGCAAGACGTTCTGGACATCGTTGAGGCGGGCATTAACCTCGTGCATCTGGTCTCGGCGAAGATCACCGTTTTCGTCGACGCTATAGATATCTGCTCCCATCGACTCCGAGATCTTTCGAATCTTGGCCAAGATCTCCTTTCCATGAGCGAAGATGACGAACACGTTCTTGTTGATAGACTCGTTGTTACTTGGGTCAACAAGAGGTTCGGGGATCTCGGATTGGTTCATGTAAAGATTTCCACGCAACGTTCTCCAGAGGATACGCTCGAAGGCGGCTACACGGTCGCGATTTATGACGCCAGCCACGAAGCCGATGTTCATTCCAGAGAAGGAACGCTCAACGTCGCCAGCCTGGTTATGTTGTTCTACATCTTGGAGTAAAGGGGCATCGTCGTCCTCTGTCGATGCTCGAATCTCTTCGACGTTACCGTGAGCGCGATCGAAGAAGCCACCTGCTTCGCGAAGAACCCATCGCCATTCGGTCAATTCAACCTCGCGCTTCTTCAACGTCTCGTAGCTGTCATTCAGCTGAAAGATACGTTGTTCGAGGCTTTGTGTTCGCTCGGAAAGTTCGTCTATCTCGGTAGTAGTAGGAGGAGCGAGCGTTTCGATCTCGAGATCTAACTTTCGTAGGGGAATATTCGTCTTTTCCATCTGAGCATGGAAGTAGCCTAGTAGTAGTATGTATGTTAGACGAGACACGGTGGTCTAAGAGGTTGCGATGATCTAGCACTTACGAAGTTGGCGCTCGACATTGTCAAGCCTTCGAATCTCTTGAGTGAATGTTCGCTGAAATGCACTGACTTCGCTGTTGAGCTAGATTGTTGTCAGCATTGATGGATGATGGGGGGCATGATTGAGATGGCTGGATAGTAGGGGATGATGGCGTACATCTCGAAATTGGACCAGTCCAAGTTCTCCCAACGCGTTGACGCATTCTCTCCCGATTTCGTTAGATATATATAGCTGCACCATGCTCATGTCCGCAGAGCGGAACATGGACTGCTTTGAAGGAGCCATGGTGAGGGCGCACTAAGCTCTCCAAAACCAGATCGGTCGTTCTCGTTCTCGATGGTGACGAGGAAATGCGAAATGAGAGCTCTAAGAGAGGAAACGAATAAGCGTTGCCTTGACAGGGGCCGCGCTACTAATTCGGGGGCTCGGTCCGCCGTGTGGCTTAGAGTCACGAGGCGTTGGTGTGGCGCATGGATTCCTCTGCCAGCTATTATGTCAGCATGTCGTTTTTGCCAGTTCCAATTCCTACCTTTCTCTATTATCTTGAAATCTCCATCATGGGAGGTCATGGTAATTCATTTATTTACCTGATATTTAGATAATGACTAAAAAGAGCATGAAGATTGAAGATATACTAAATGATTTACTACGAGACCCTCTATAAGAAAAGACACCCTCATTGTTCATACGAAGTTTCACATTACTCATTGTCATAATACCCACCTGGGCCCGCCGAACCCTTAGGCGTTTACCTTACAGCCCATGTGCATAGTATATGACTATCTATCTTCAAAGGGGGAGAAGCTTAGGTATAAAGTTCCACGAGAATAACATATTCAACAACTCGTTTTAACTTCCATAAAACCACCGAAACTTCCAGCACTACGTCACACGGCGTCCCTTAATGCGAAGTAACCCTCACTTTACTTTAACAGCAAGCTAAGTCCTCATACAAGACGTAGATTCAGTGGGTGGATATATAGACAGGATATCACCGTCGCTACAAAAGCAATAGAATAAACAGATAACGCCAATATATCACTTATATCACTCAACATGCAGCTATAATACTCTCTTACAATTAACCCAAAAGACCAAATAGATAGATATAGATATCTACAGCATTTCTTATATAGGCTCACTTCAAAACAGGCTAAGTAGACTTGCTGATGGTAACTAATCTGACATATACATACAACGCTATTTGCTATGATTACTATGTGGTATCGATTTTCGCTATCCCTGCCCCTATGCGTATATATGATAGTAACCAGACTTTTGGTATCTTATGTCATCCGTGAATCGTTAATCCAATATACCAAATCGCTATGCCAATTACAGGTATCCAAGTGCTAAGAGCTCGTGCTGCGCTGCTCTAAAAAAAGAAAATGAAAGAAAAAAAAGGGATGGTTATGAGCGACATCCTGAGGGGAGATGTAAAGGGAGTCGAGGGGGGATGATGAGGGTCGTATCGCCTCTCATAGCTTGCGCTTAAACATATAAGAGCCGTACATGCCGCCAACTTCCGCACAAGCGATGGGTATTTTTCGCATACCCCAGAACGAAGCACCCATCTTCCAAGACCGGAGACCGGAATCACGAGGTCCGTCCTCAGGGTCGTGAATACGGACAAGCCAAGCTCTGCTTCCGTTCTCCATCACTGTCCACCCCAGCTGCTTTACGACTGGTGACTTTGCCAGACGGGCGTACATTTCCTCCGTTACTTCGATTACCTCCAGCGGCGAGGAATACTTCTTCATAATCGACGTGTTTCGTCCAAATAGCGTGATGAGATCGAGCTCCGCTGTCGTGTAATCGGAAAGGTCCAGGTACTTGAGTGTGTGTGGGATCCATTCTAGTTGCTGGTCTAGATCTTCACCATCGTCCTCGTCGGGCACGAATAATCGATCAATATCTGGAATCTTCAACCGCCGACCTAACGCAAGCTCTTCCAAATGCTTCGTTAGCGGACGTAGCAGATCAATGTGTGATTCAATCATCTTGCTGCCCTTTAAGCTCAACGAACGCAAGCTCTGGGGGAGAGCTGGGATCAGCCTGCTTAAATCATCTTCTTCGAACATCTGATGGCTTCGGGCGTCCACCCCAAGGCTCAAGAAGACAAGCCCCTTCACTGCTGGGTGGTTTGTTAGGAAGTCGATGACAACGTCGGCGGTGAGCGATCTGCATTTGGATAAGTTCAGATGCGTGATATTTGCGCTGTGTGGAATAGACTGGAGAGCTTCATTCGTCACGCGAGTTCCCGTAAGATCTAGATGGGTCAATTTGCCTAGTCTTGGGAGCAAGGTCTCAAACACGGATGGGGGTAAAGTGATACACCTGTGTAGAGACAGTCGAGAGATGGTGAGTGTTTCCGGCCAGTCGGATAGAAGGATTGACTGGAACTCATTCTTGAAAGCAGTAGACGAGCAACCACAGAAATCGACACCCTGTAATCTATCAAGACCAAAGAACAACTTCCGTAGAACCTTTGCGTCGATCTCATTCTCGATATACTCCTGTCCCAGGAACTCACGGAGGAAAGGGGTCAACTCCAAGCATTGCATTAATGTTTCGGGGGTAAGGTTGCGGGTAGTAGCTCGCTCGCTTGCCGTCGTGAAAAGCGTGGTTGGGTTGAAGTGGCTGAAGTCCAGGCGGCGTACTATAGTCCCGAGTTCCTTATTCTGCGAGATGTGGGTTAAGAACTTCCGGAAGATCCTCGAGTGTGGGATCGTGATGTTCTTATAGAGTGCGTTTAGCGTTGCCGAGTGGAGTGTCCTTGATGTAAGCAACAATGACATCAAATCCACATTTCGGGCGGAGACTCCGTTCGGAGGAACATCGAGGACAAGGTGATCAATGATTTGGCCTATTTCGAATTTAACCTGTAAGATACTTGCCTTAATCATCATGGCAAAATTTCTCTAGACTTACCTAGCAATTCTGCGGGGAGCTTTTCGATGGCTGACTGTCCTGGAGCTGGCCTTTCAGGATCCTTCTCCTTGGGCGGAAGAACTGGAGCCGACCAAACTATCTTTAAGGCTTGCAAATCACCGTAACTCTTGCTCGCCTGTCTCCCTCTTACACCTATCTGCTTCCAGCCCTGAAAGCCTTCTGCGGCGACAGCAGGAAACCAGCAACCGTGCAATCTGCTCGAGGGTTGTGTAATAGGTGGAATGAATTGGGTCTGTGTGGCCATTTCCGGGGGCGATGGTAAGTCGTCGACAGCCTCCTCAGATAACTTGGAGTAAGATGATACTTTGGTACTGGTAAAATTCTGGGCTAGGTCTGATGAATCGATCTCTCGGACGGAAGAGAAAGATGAGCGAGTAGACTTGTCCGGAGGAGTTGAGTTACCAGATTGGTCCATGTTGTCAGAGATGCTGGGAGTAGGGCTCTGTTTAAGTTTGCTGGTACTGGTAATGCGTTGGTGGATTGAGCGTCCAACGACATGAGAGAGGGTTGTCCGATCCATTATCGGAAGATGAGCCAGGGTAGCAGTAGTCTCAAGTTGCACAGGCGATACGGGCGATACAGGCGATAGATGCAAGATGTAGACTCAATAGCGCAATGGCTCTTGTTCCTTCCTTGCCCAGTACGACAACGGCGCGGCTGCGAACCGTCCTTCCTAATAACTTCCTTAAGTTGCTGGGCACCACCAGGGCGACCAGGTTTCACCAAAGGCTGTAAAGGCTGCAGAGGCTGCAAATTAGGTCCCAGCCGACCCGGATGGGCTTTTCTGTTAGTCAAAACACCGATTTCTTAGGTAACAAATTTCGTTGGCGCAATGCGGGGAAGGACTGATGAGATGGATTCGCGGATTCGCCGCCAGAATATCTCTTATGATGACAACGTTTAAATAGATAGCTATTAAATGAACGTGGTCTGTTGTCCCTGTCCCTGCCCTGTTCTGTCCTTGTCAGTTCGGATTCTCGTACCGGAATACGCAAATAGACGGGGCGTTTGCTGTCGTTCTTCTTCGTCGGTGAATACTAGAGGCCCGGATTCTTCGTGTGTTAGGTAAGATGTATGGAGTATTGGATTTGGAGTATTCAGGGTTGAATATTGACACAGGAAAATAAAATAAAAACACCAAGTACGGAGCTATCAGGTTTGCACGTGTACAGCTTTCTGTTTTCTTTCTGGGCTGCCAATGTCAATAGTACAATACAATACCTAAGCTCTGATCAACGGTCGCCCGTGTCTTGTTCTTCACCGTCTAATTTATTAGGTGCTGTACCTTGGAGCCTTAAGGTGCCATAGAGCATCAGCTTGCGAGCAAAAGGCCCGCAAGTGGCTAGGTATGGGTTGAGCAAACCTCCCATGATTCCATTGTTCATGGATTGGGTAATAGAAATGAAAAAATGGCATAGAGATGGATTCTTCTTTGTCACCTGAGCCATACCCACCAACGCTTGTTGCCATCGAGACTGGCGGCAAATGGTGGGAAGTCCGATAAAAAAGAAAGTGCCTTGGCCACGAGCTCCGCTTGGATAGCTATTTAGTAATGAGAATATCAGACGATCCGGGTCTGCTGTTACGGGAAAATATCGTCATTGCGATGTGGGAATTCTTAATTTTTTTTTATTCTGGGGAAGTTGGCGGAATGGGTGGGAAGAGAGTGCTGGAAGTCCAAGGCTTTGAATCTTGCGGAGGTAAAGTTGACCGTTGACTGGTAGAGTGGCAGGGTGGCTAAAAGTTGAAAAGGTTGCGTCTAGCCGAGCCTAGCGATAGTCTATTCCGTGGGTCAGTTCGTGGTCCGTCATTACTGCCTTGGCACATTGGCATAGGACGACGTTCTTTCCTTCTCGCCTCATTCCCCGGATTCGATTATACATATATATGCATGTACTTACCATTTACGTAGATGTACTCGATGAACCCTGCATTATACATACATTTATATGTACTTGTATCTCGTATGTTAAATCGAAGTCACCTCATGGACCTGAAAACGCTACATCATACTCTCAGCTCTTTATTTTGATTGAGAATATGTTTTGTGTGATTTGCTGGTTTGTACATACTGTACATATCGGTATGTGCAGCACTCCGCGGACTTGGGTTCGCCATGCTTGTATCCGTGCCTGGCTAGCTGCTGCGATATCGCAGTGCCACCACATCATCTTACTACGTAGAGGCGTATTATCATCTAAGATTTTTCGTCTTATCTCCTATGACATTACTTCCTTAATTGGAAGGTTTGATCTACTGGCCTTTTCTATTATATCTCGTAAGCATTCATACCCGGTTATACAAAGCTGGATTTATAGCCAAAATCGTCTGTCTTGACTAAGCCGAAATTGAAGGATCGAAGAAAGGAGGGATTGCGAGAAGAATCGTAAGTAACCTATCAAGTCTTTGACCGCCTAGCCTAAATCTTGGCCGACTCAAACCGCTACATAATATAGTACGATATCCAGGATATGGTAGTCTAGAACTAGAGATCTCGTTCCTGAACCCAAGCTAGTTTGGTTTACTCTCATGGTCAAATATGGTCAAGTTCACATGACCTTAAAAGGGGGTCTCTTAGAATCTATTATATCAGGTGTTCTAAGTAAGCTGCCAGGCTAAGAACAAACAAACATGCTAGCTATTCCATTACAAAATCTCCGGTCCGGCATATGGTTATTAATATTAGGTATTAGCCTCGTTTGCCATGCAACGTTTAATGTCTAACCCTTGCTTTCACGACCGGGTGTGCCGACCTAAGACCTGCATGACTTACCTAGAACATACGTAGTTGTTTGCGGGGAAATAGCCTCATGTCTTGTTGGTGAACTGCGACGGCCAATCATCTTACATCCTTTCTACTCCATGTTTGAACTTGCGGCTCATATTCCGATTCTTAGGGAAACAGGTACAACGGGATGTCCGTATATGGAAGACAGGGGAACCACGTACGTAAGAGGTGCTTTAAAGGGGATATGACAGACATGCATTTAGTCAACAGCAGGAGATCCATGATGCTACTAGGTACTAGGTAGTTGGCTTTCTGCAACATATTATATCTGTTGATCGTTAAGCCGCGAGTTGCGTTGCAAAAAGTACATATGTATGTATTTGTTAGCTTGTGTCTACTAAGGGGATCTAATGATACCCAAACATGGGAAAACCTCTTCGGTCTCGTGCGGAGATGGTATTGTTTGAGTCAACCATAGGATTCTTGGGGATTTCCGATACTCTGCAACGATGACAACCTTTAGCTTAGCTTAGTAAGTGACCCTCTAATGACATTAAAGGGTTCGAGCAATATACATAAAAACAATACTATCTATTTAACCCATCCATGGATGTCTTTTCATATCGGACTCCTTGCCCAAGCATCTAGGCATAATCCCGAGTTGATAGTAATATGAACTTGTTAGAACATGATTGACCCCGTGGTAAGCAAGTATCCTCCATATCATGATTAGCCATGCTGATCTAGTACTTTCAAAAATAACCGAGACGCCATTATACGTAAGCTCATATTGCATCCCCAAGTTCCGGTATACCCTGCCGGATGTCGCCTATTGTGACGAGAGCTGAATGAACACCATGAACTCCGTGGATTCTAAGTAGGCGTTTTCGATACCCATTGAAGCAGAGTAGAAGCACAGGGGTGTACATATGAATGTAAAGCAGGTCACCTGCCATTTACCTTCTTCCCAGTTTTGATACGGTCCTTGCAATTGTCGCAATACCATTTCACTATTAACATTGTTAGCCAATCATTTCGACGTCTAAATATTCGAAGAACTCACTGTTTGATGGAGGGGCTGCCTTAAGGCCAACACAATCCAGATGAAACCACTCTCGCTCGCATTCATCTGCATCGCAAGCCACCATTTCTCCGTAGCTAACACCATTGCAATAACAGTATAGTGGTTCATCAGCATCGACATCGCCCTCGTCGTCACCCTGGACGCTACTATTCGCATCTTCGTCCGCAACTCGAGCTGCCACAAGCTGAGCTGCACCCTTCTTATGACTTCTCTTTGTGTTAGTCGTCGATGCGTTCCTTGACGACCGAGATCTTGGTGTTGGGTCTGGGAATGACCCTAATGCTGGCGTCGACGGCTTACTGGCTCGTCCGCTCTTGGTCGTGACAACAGTTGTAGCTGTTGCAGTTGGTGTTTGTGTAACGTCACCTCTAGGCTCAGAATCGTCTCCCTTCGTAATGGTCTTGTTGTTTGTTGGTGCATTGCTGGCGCTGGCGATAGCAAGGACTGCCTCCTCTTTAGAGGCTTCTACCTTGACGGTTGCCGTAGGTTCTTTATTTGATTTAGTGTCACCTGGGGGCCGAGTGCCATTTTGCACCGCGAGCTCAGGTGTTACAGTCGCAACCCCGTTGGGTCTGTTGGACGCGGATGAAGTTGGTCGTTGTCGACCGTTTTCTACATTAGATTGTATGGAGTTTTGTCTTGCTCGAGATGAGACAGGGCGCACAGAGGTTGTAGAAGGGGCGGGAGAGCCACGAGCAATGACTTTCGGGTCGAAGTTGGGCTGGATCGGGGACGGCGCAATTGACGGCGACAGCGCAGCAGCTGTGGCGTTCGTTTTGCTGTGGAAAGGGGTGTTAGCAATGGAACATCCTATAAAGCTGGTAAAACTAAGGTATGCTCACCTCTTCTTCGAGGCGCCGTTTACGGTGGGAAGGGCTTTGCGCTTCTTCGGTTGTTCAGGTGCTGGCGTTGCTCTTGGGCTGGCGTTCTTGGTTTTTGTGACAGTAGCGCCAAAGACTGAACTCATTGCGCGTTCCATAGGTTGTCCTCCATTGACCGGCTTGCTATTTTCAACCTTTCGTCTCTTAGACGGAGGGTTTCCGTTGGTGGTGGCAGCCGTAGTAGCAGCAGCGCCTGAAGTAATACCCAATCCGATAGGCGCAGCTGTGTCAGCATTTTTGCGAGATTTACTACCATGGTTGGGCGCCTTTCTCGTCGATTCGCTCTTGTGCTTGTTCTCGTGATCATCTAGATCTGAGTCTTGATGTTGCTGTGTCTTAAGACCCTTTTTGGCTATGAGGGCTTGCTTTCTAGCATCGCTCCGTGCCGCGGCTTCTTCCGCGAGCTGCTGGGCTGCGGCAGTGATCGTAGCTGCACCATCTCGGCGCGATCGCTCAGCCTGATTTGCTCGATTTATTCGATTCTCTGGATACGCCCAGTGTGTAGTGCTTCCCCATTTTGCCTCGTCGCTGAACTCGGCTTCTAGGTGTGGCCATACATCGTTGATCCGAGACAGTTGTTTAGAAAGCGCCTCGTTCGCGGTCGATATAACGTGATTCTTTTCTTCTAAGGAAACAAGCATTTCCTGAACCTTAAAGGCAGTTTGACGAAATAGCTGTCGTCGCGGGAGGTTGCTTGGATCAAATACAGGAGAATTGTAGTTGTCATCGGTCGATCCAGCAGGATTGCCATTCGCAGGGAAGCCGCTCGAGCTGTTTTGGGCGCTCATTGGCGTCGAAGCCGCGACAATACTGCTGGATGCATCATTGGTATTTCTAGGCTCTGGAGGGCTTGTTTTGAGGACGGCATCGACGAGCTGAAAGAGTGTCTCTTCGGGGGCGAAGATCTTGGCGTCGACCTCCTTTAAAAGCGTGAAATGTCGGACGAGATCTTTGGGAAGGGATGCTATAGCATCGGTAAAATAGGTAATTGCTGGGAATACGTCGATGGGTTGATCGTGAACATGGCCGCCACCGAGCGAATCTCTGTTGGCGAAGGTGCGGGTGGTGCCAGACGATGTTCGTGGAGGATTTGCTCGAGTCTGGCGAACAGGTTGAGCCCTCCGATTTGAGGGACCAGATTCCCCTTGAGGTGGCTTCGCAGTCTTCATATTTATTCTGGGCAATAAGAAGAGTTGTAAAATGAGTATGTTGGGTCGGAAAAGAGGGCGCAGGACGAGGAAGACAGGTGGGTTGTTCTAAGAACAAAAATATCGGCGACTTTACGGAAGTAGTAAGTAGACAAGCTTCAAATAATGAAGTTCATGTCATTTTGCGATACAAAATAGACGATGCTTCTAGAAATGGGATGTAAAGTAACGCGAAAAGACCTTCGTAGACGAGAGGCGCAAAGCATAGGTAGGAAATGAAGTGAACAAGTAGAATGGTGGACTGGCGGACTGGTGGACGAGTTGACGAGTTGGATGGATGAGACTGTAAAGTTGAGCCAGGTTTATTAGCAGCACTTTACTGACTTTACTGCTAAGACTTGTTGCACAGGGTCCCCAATTGCGCGCGGGTTTCTATCGGCGGGCACACAAGGTTTCTTGGTAATGTTCATGGGCTTGCGCTAGACATCAAAAGCCGTGTCTCTATTGGCTTGATTGGACAGCTTAATACCCACTTCTATCCACTTGTGACCAGGTCAAGCCGCCATTGATCCGAGAGTTAATCCGTCCTCGACGCGATAAGATAAGAAAAAACAATGACGCTGGGTCATTCCACAAACTCTGCTACATAATATTGGACGTACACACGCCTCGGCATCAGAAGAATCCACATGTTACCTAATCCGTATTCTCCTATTCTACCTGACTTGGATCTACCGCCTTCTTCTGACAATTCCGGTGCTGGGCGGGCCCACTTTAATGTACGTTTTACCAATTACAGTTAGCCTAGAAGTGAGGCTCTATTAGTTCTAGTATCAAAAACAGTCCGATAAGAAGTTTTGGAATGATAAGAAGATTACATAAGAATTTAGTAAGAAATTCCCTCAAACAGCTATTGGTTGGAAAATTTTTTAGTGGAGATTGAGCACTTGTGTTGTTAAGTGAACCCCAGATTCTATTAGCTGAAAAGGGCTAAAGCGAAAATAAAGTGGGCCCGCCCAGCACCGGAATTGTCAGAAGAAGGCGGTACTGCAAGCGATGATGCATGTATGCCACATGTATACCATACATACCTACATACATACCTAGTATGTGACGAACTGGTGTCACAAACTGCAAATATATGTACCTACATATGTACCTAGTTACTAGTAGGTCTCCCTTGGGATGAATGTATTGGAGTATAAAATGGTACGTAGATCTAACGACTACCAGGTACCATCGAAACGTTCTTACAAACATTAGCTGCTATGATGCCATAATGCTATACATAAGTGCCACAGCATGCTCGTATAATCACATAACCACATATATGAGAAAGATTTCTTTTTTGCTCCAGAGATGAATTCATTTGCTGTGTATTAGTCCCTAGGTTGATTCAAATACCTAAGGAAAATGCATCACCATTGCCAAGAGGGTACTGTCTAATACTGCGCCTCAACGCCAATCCAGGAATGATATAAAGCCGTGCTGTACGGTTGTTCATTTTCGTGGCGTCTCCTTTTCCGAGAGCTTCTTCTGTCGCCACTGCCACTCGAGAAGGATAGGAATGAAGTGCCATAGATCGAACTCTGGCCATAGACACTTCAAGAAGAAGATCTGTGTGTTCTCATGACATTGCCATAGCATGAAGTCACTTAATCTTGTGACACCGCTGGTCCGTATGAACATGTCTAGTGGTGGGCACTCTGCGGTGTAAGTGTGACTGTTAATAGTCTCGGCCGTAATGGTCTCGGGATTTTGGAACTTGACTGGCTTGACTAGTGTGGATGAGAGAGGTGGTGATTCAGGATCCAGAGCAGTAGTCGAAGACATTGAATCATCCACATCCGACTTCCCGTTGCCATCCGGGGAAGAATCTCTGGGCGAGGACGAGCCTGACTTCTTGGATCTATTAGATCGGATCTTCTGAGTGATCCGTGACTGTGAGAATGGGGTGCTTGCGGGTCGAGGCGGATTAGTGTACTCGTCAACCGTAGCCTTGATGGCACTAGTCATCTCAGCTCTTGAAGTATAAGGGAAGCAGATGTTGAGTACAGCGCTATAATATGCAGTTAGCTACAGATAATAAAATACCCGGCGGTTAATAAGCTGGATGAAACTTACTCCTTGTTATGCTTTGTCATCTCAATGGCTCGATCGACAAAAGGTAACACATCATCCGGGATCAGATCCCTCTCTCCCAACACCCGAACTCCGGCTCCGTAACGGTCAAGAAGCTCGCCATGCTGAACAAGTTGTTCTAGTTTGACCTTAGCCATTGCCATCAAGCCACTGACTTCGTGCCTGGGTCGGTTGAAGTTCTCGATACTGAACGCGTAGACAGTGACGACCTTGACACCACACTTATAGCAAATTTCCAGAACTCTTGCAAGCGCCTCAAAACCTAGGTGGTGACCTTCGATGGTTTCAATCTTGTGATTTTTGGCGAAACGCCTGTTGCCGTCCATCTCGAACGCAACATGTTGGGGGATCGGTCCCTGCTTCAGAGTGCCGATGAGCAACTCTCGTCCACTTCTAATTACCCATTCCGCCGGCGGAGACTTCAGGATCCAGTTCCTGACATGTGAAAGGTAGAGGTCGGACATGGTGGGGATTGAAATTGGAAGAATCGGAGTAGACTAGATGTGAATTAGGAATTTCATCGAGAATTTTTAGACTATCGTGGAAAACAAATAAACTGAAAAAGAACGTTTTAAAAGAAGGCTATGTCCTTTGCATCGTAGGATGATGACGACGATGGTGGCTGTTCAGCCTCAATGAATTGAGTTCGCGATGGGAATTGCTAGGAATGACCTATCTTGGCGCGACGTGGGTACATAAAAAGAGCTAAAGCTCGGGCTGTGGCCAGTTCATGAATTTAGTAATCGATAAGGTTAGCTACCTGGCATTTTAGAGTTTCAGCTGTCATCGAACGATAATTTATCCCTGTCATTATCTTTTTAACGATTTAATAGCGGGTTATCAGGCTCTGATAAACGAATTCAATATGTAACAATCCATGATACGCTATACGGACCTGTTAAAAGACACCTTGTCCATGACCATCAAATGAAAAGTAACGGAGATGCTTGCATGTGCAAGTACATGTCTATATACTTGATGCCTTGTCCATAACGATGTTAACGGTTAACAAACCGAAAAAACCCTCATCTTCAGCATCTACATACCCACCCAAGTACCATAGCTTGTAATCAAGCTCACAGGCCGAGGTCGTGTCGTATCGACCATTAACGATCTGCGATGCGCCGATAATTGTCGCAAAACATACATCGTTAAGATTGTCAACACAATGTCCTTCACCAATGCGCCAGTGACTCGCAGCCTCGTCTATGGTCTTGTTGGAATATCCATAGCAGTCAGCTTGCTGGATATAAAGCACTATTTCTACATACTAGTTGACCTGCATCTTTGGCGATTCCACCAAACATGGAGAGCTCTCATCTACCAGTTATGCTACACCAATTCTTCCGAGGTGCTCTTTGCTGCCATGACTCTTTACAACATGCGGGCGGTTGAAAGGATGTGGGGGTCAAGGAAATTTGCTGTAAGAGTAAAATATCGTTGAATGAAGGTATGGCTAGCTAATGATGCATAATATACAGACCTTCGTCTTCATCACCCTGATACTCACGAGCATCCTAACGCCCATAATCTTGACCCTATTACTCAGGCCACTTACTCTAGGCCTCTTCAACTACCTTCCGGCTGGGCCGACGCCCATTGTATTCGCAATCCTAGCTCAGTACCATTCCATGATACCGCCGATATATAAATACAAGGTCGTGACCTCCATATCCGCATCAACAGATGACCAGGCTCAGGGTATTACTCTCTCTGACAAGTCATACCGATACCTACTTGCATTCCAACTAGCCCTCTTCCAATGGCCCGGATCTCTGCTCGGGGCACTCATCGGTTGGTTGGTAGGCTTATCATGGAGAACGGAGGCTCTGCCGCGATCATTGATACGATGGCGATTGCCCGGATGGGTTGTGGGAATGCGAACACAGAGGAGAAGCCAAGAATTTGAGGGATTGCGTAGAAGACTCGAGGGAGAAGGCGCACCTACGGCGGCAGCAACCGGAGCCCAGAGCCAAGGTGAAAGTGAAAGTGGAAGACGTAGGACCGTGGGCCAACAAGTTATGGATCAGTTTCAGGGCGCATTCTAAAATTGCTTGGTAACTACCTTAATATACTACGTAGGCACTGGTTCGAGGGAAAGAAATGTCCTAATTCTAGCTAGTATATTCTTCCCCTATCAAGTATCTTCGACAGTTTATAATCGCATCCACGATGGCTTTTGATTTCAATGTGTTCGCCCCGCACAAGCCACTGCGGCTGAATATATCAAAATAGTCTCATCCATGTATTCTTGGACGAGGTTGGCACAGACCAGATTCTTCCGGACTACAGGATATGAATGCAGTAGTTTTCTTCAGAGAGCAACTATACCATAGGTCTAGCTATTTAGGATTAATCGTAAAAAGAATATTATGTCAGAAGTGAAAGGGCCAAATAGGTACCTAGGATATCATACATAGTAGAGTGCCCTATTTGGAAATTACGGGTTGTAATTTATAAGAGTCGTCTACTTGCGCCACGAAGGCGTTGCTTACATGGATGTGCCCAGCCGTGGAGATTGGGGTTTTTCTTTTCACGGGATATCAAAGACAATATTGAAATTTACATACACACGTCAGATAGACTGGTAGGTAAGGAAACCCTATCAATATCCCAAGATGCGAAAGCCGAGATTACGATACCTATAAGCCGAATACCTTCATTTTACTTATGAGCACAATGCTCGGACACAATTCCGATCGGCAGCATCGTATATGATCAGTATGAAGTGCCTATTAACACTGCAGCGAGATATCATAAAAAACAAGAACATTGAAAAGTCCGGGAGCAACGAGAAGTGGGCGGACTACTGCAGGGGTAATGATCGACTTTATTTTAAAGTGCAGCATACTGCAGCAAATTGTACATACGTGCGTAAGACGTAACCTCTTATCTAATAAATCACATACCATACCACATTCATACCTAGATACCTCCTATCAGCCTATCTACCTGCTACTAAACAATATAGTCACGTCACGAATATCATTATAAGAAGCAAACACAATGTATAAGATAGAATAGTACTTTCATATTTATACATACCTATCAGCCCTAGGAAGGTGCATGCCAAACTGAATAGACTCGTATCTTATGTGTTCGTGGTACACTAGGACCGGATGCTATTCGCGGCGGCTACGTACCGGGTACACGTACATCGGTTTGATTCCCCCAGCCCGTCCCAGCCACGAGGAAAGGGCGAATCTCACGTTGATTACCTAGCATGGTTTAGCGCTGCCGCCCTAACGTGAAAGCGCGTGCTTTCCATTGCTTGACAAAGTACGCTACTTAATCATTTTTAGCTCATAATGTCATGTCCTCCCTGTAATTCCGTAGATCTTCAATCTGCTAAAACTCCTTTTTAATCCCAATCACCAACCTTGCCCAACTCACATCCACGTTTTTTATTTTGGGCTCTGACTGCATTCCTCTTGCGCAATCGTCCCATTGTTACCTTTCTTGGATGTCATTTTTTTCTCTTCTCGAAGAAGTTGTTTTTTGAATTTGAAAATCCATTTGTATCTGATTCTTTACGGCTTCATATTGGTTTCTTAAACTTCTTGAATTCGTAACGACAGAAATCCTGCGCCGACTCCTGACTCGAGCGACATAAGTGGCCCACGCCTATTTCGAACACCCCCGCGTCTTTGCGCAACCCTTTCATAGTATAATGTATTTGATAATTGGCGCGTCGACTCGAAAGTGACAAGAATGAACGGGTTTTCAAGTCGAGGTCAAAATGACTTCGAATCCGTAGCGCCGCCACCTCTGCGCCCTAGGTTGACTCCTAGGCTTGCGCCGAGGGGTCCGGCGCTAGTAGAGTCATATAGGGAAGACGGTATGAATGGCTTTGAGAAAGATCCACGGCGGTTCAACCCAGTAAGCTCTTACCTTAGCTATCGCGTCTATCTTGGAATATACTCATAACCTGCCAGATGAACCCGAATCGTGTCCAAAGCTCAGTACTAGTCGACCTAAAAGACCCTGTCCAGGTACACTTACTTACCGAAACCGCCCTACTCGATAGCAAGGAATATGAAATTCTATCTCAGGAGGAAGTAGATGACTTAAAGAAACAGTGTCAGATCTTGAATCAGCGGATCGAGCAGACTCGGGCCAACCTTGCAATCCAGTCCAAATACCGCGATGCCGCCATATCGATGTCTAAGTTGTATTCTCCAACGAGACCTGACACGAAGAGAAGGAGTCTTCTAGGTCATCGGCACAGCGGGTCGAGTGATGCGGCGAAGGAAGCAGAGCATGAGCTCACAACAATTCAGAGGAAGTGCGAGGATCTGGCCTCCGAACTATGGTCATTGGAAAAGCGCGCCATGGAGCCCCAGAAGAGATTGTTAGAACATACCGCAGGCATCCTACAGCTTACGCATAAAACAGCGAAGAAATCGGCGAATCCATCTCCTAGGGTTCCTCTTCTTAACGGCGTTCCTGCTAGTCCCGAGAGCATGTATACAACATCGAATGGCCGTGACAGCCTCGGAATGGACTTCTTAGAAGACGGATTTACTTTCGACGAAGCAAGTTTGTATCGGTCCTTTGACCAGTCTGATAGATTCAACAATCAGTTTCAACAGAGCACCATCGAGATCCCCATGAAGTCGCCCATTCGAGGACAAAACAAACAGCTTACTGAGGAAAGCGAGCGGTTGCGTGAAGAGAACCGAGAGCTCCGGGCCCAGGCTGAATCGCTACTCAGAGGATCGGGTTCAACTCAATGGAAGCTGATTTCGGACACAGAAAGTAAATTAGAGAACTTCAACCGCCAACTACGCGATATGGTTGTGAACGCAGACCCTGCAAAAAATGGCAATTATATGGCTGTGCCATCCGGTCAACTTGAACCTGGTGATATGATTGGAAGCCATCTAGAGTACCTTGAAAATGTTCTAGCTGCCATTTCTGGAGGCCGAGGCAACACCGTGCAGATGGCAGGAAAGATACAAACAGTCAATGCTCAGATTCAAGGCGTACTCCTAGAGGCCAATATAACCTATCCACCGCCACCGGACGTTAATTTAGGTGTTGAGGATCAGCTTGGTTACTTGCGGGAATCGCTGCAGGTAGTTGAGGATGAGTTGCGGCAAGGTGGCAGCAAAAGCCAGGGGGCACAGTCCGAGCCGGTTCTTATGGGACTCTGGGACATGATCCAAACTGGCTATGCCGGTATAAGGCAACGGAGGCAAGAACGGCGAAAGGCTCGCATGGAGAAGGGGTTAGATCCAGACGAGGACGAAATGTCTGATGGCGAGTCATTCGATGCCAATGAACCGTTTTCATTGTTGGCTTTCGAGACTAAGATCCAGTGGCTATACAGGCAAGCCACCAAGCTGCAAGAGCAGAAGTGTGTCTTGAAGCGACAGGTCAAGCAACAGCGCGAACTTAACAGCAGGTCCGACTCGGAGAAAGATCAAGCATTAAGAGACAAGATGGACGAAATCGAAGAGATCAGAGAGTTGCTCCACCGAGCGGAGAAGGAAACCGATAACGTTCGTTCGCAACTCTCGATCGCCTTGGAAGACATCGAAAAGTCACAGAAGGACCGAACCGAAGAATCTGCTGCCATGGATGAAGCGCGAGGGCAACTCAAAGAACGGAATGCCAAGATCGCTTCGCTAGAGGCTGGCACTAGGGATGTACAGGCGCGTCTGGTAACGGCAGAAGCTAACATTGTAGCCATCACTGCACAGTTACAAGAAGCCAGCGACGCTAGAGATGTTACTGATAAGGCTGTTAAGGATAAGGAGAACGAACTCAAGGCCAAGGACGAGGAACTCGCACAGATGACAGGCATGGTTGCTGAACTTAAGATGGAAGCCACTCTTGCCAAGGCTGAACTCGATGGTGCCTATGGCTCGAGGAAAGAGAGGGCTGCAGAGGTTGCGGCTTTGCATAATAACTCCGAGTCGAGTAAGATGCAGAACAGAGTTAATATCCTAGAGAAAGAGCTAAAAGCTACCGCTAAAGATCTTACCGACATCGTCAAGCAATCGGTCGAGAGCGAGAAGAAGATAGGAGAACTAGAAAACGAGCTCGACCGAGTCAAGGCTGAGCGCTCCAAGATCAAGGACGAGAAGGATGCGATGAACGAAGAACTGGAGAGGCGACTCCGCGAGGCCACTACCGATATCGAGGAAAGCCTTGGCAACGAGATCGCAAGGCTTCGGAAGGAGAAGGAGCAGATTCAAGATGAGCTCGACAAGGAGCGACTGGGATCTGCTCGGATGCCATTATCGCCGGGCGGTACCAATAAGACTTCGTACCTAACCGATTCATACAGGTCAGGCTTGAGGGCCGAGAGGAAGAAGTACGAGGAGCAGCTAAGAGTATGTCTCATTTACAACCACTCCCCCTATCGTGACTCAACTCAACTAACACCTTTTTCAGGCGGAACAAATGGTGCGGAGGAAGCTCGAGGACGAGCTAAGGACATTGAAGAGGGCACAAGGGCCTGGCAAGAGCCCATTAAGCCCTCGGTAAGACCAACATTCCAGTCATTCGTTCTATTGTTGAATATTATACCCACACATATCCTTTTGTCAAAGGCATATTTTTCCCCTTTTCTATTATTGTATAAAAGTTTAGCCAGTGGTTCGGCTCAGTTTTTAGATATTATCTGCATTGGGATGGCGATTGGAAAAATTCTTGGATTACACTGTACCACTCGACTTGGTTAGCAATCGGGTTTATTACTATGTTTTGGATGTTCAACTTTAGCGAACAATTGGATGTGTTCGAAGATGAAAATGAGAAGATGATTACTTAAATATGCCCATTCCTCGCTACTTTATGTCTGCCATATCTACAATTCAGCTATCAATTTAGGGTAAGGTCGTCATTCCATGTCAATGATATCAGACCCGACGCCAATAGATTGGTTCGCCGACGCCAAGGTCGGAGGCTGCCTAGTAGACGATGGGCGAGCTTCCCACCTTCGGTTTCCGGAAGTCGCCAAGGCCATGGGCATGCAACGTGGACTGGGTTGACCGATACGACTGGTCCTTTCCCCTGTGCTGCGTAGTACCTATCCCGTAGCCACGAAGCCAATGGGGAGGTCGTACATCGATTTCTTTTCTATGGCCGTCAGATTCAGATCTAGATCTCTCCGTTCCTGCATTCTGATGATAAGTAGATTCCAAGGTTTACGCCCACTTTTCATCTCCGCGCGTTAGACTGCGCGTAGATTGTGGTAGATAAGAGCATATAATATGATGCGCTCCCCTTCTCTGTTGGATTTGAGGTTTGTAGGCTCTCAGATTTGGAACTAATTTCCTCGGTGACGAGGTCAGAGAAGACTATCTTCATATTAGAGGTAGCTTCTCCAGCACGATGAAGACGACGATGTCACTTCTCCAACGGGCTGTGGCCACCCTTCTCACGATCACCAGTGTCTCAGCTCAGACAATTGCCCAGATTAACGGTGACCGCTTCTTATCGGCGCTCAATGGCCAGAGCGTGAGTAATGTGACGGGAATCGTGACAGCGAAGGGGCCCGACGGCATCTGGATTCGATCTATAAAGCCAGGACACGATAAGCGCGTCTCGAACGGCCTGTATGTGTACGGGTCAGCACTCGCCAAGAATACTAGTATTAGTGTTGGGGACGTTATTGTTGTGGACGGCAAAGTAAGCGAGTATCGCTCTAACAAGAATTATCTGTACATGACAGAGCTCGCGTCGCCGAAAGTAGCAGCGATTCTAGAGCACGGGAAGAATGTCGATCCAATCGTAATCGGCAAAGGGGGCCTCTGTCCACCCACGAGAGAATATTCCGGTCTAGATAAGGGGGATGTGTTTGCGGTGCCTAACAACCAGAGCTTGGTTTCGGTCGAGAATCCTCAACTAGAACCGGAATTATATGGCTTGGACTTCTGGGAGAGTCTGATGGGTGAATTGGTCACAATTGAGAACCCCCGTGCTGTAGGGCGCCCGAATCAATACGGTGACACTTGGGTCGTTGGAGACTGGAGAACTACAGGAGATAATGATCGAACCGGTCTTACAGTTTCCTCCGGAGACGGCAACCCAGAGGCCATAATAATCGGCAGCCCGCTCGATGGTTCGGATAACCCGACGGACACACGGCTAGGCGACCACCTCGAAACCATCACCGGCGTCGTGTTCCAAGCCTTCGGGTTCTACCGCATCTTACCTCTAACAAACATATCCATCATCCAATCCCTAGCCCCAGAAGTCCCGGGACCAACCTCCCTCCTCAGCGACGGCACATGCGGCGGCATCACAATCGGCAGCTACAACATCGAGAACTTCCACGCGGGGGACACCGCGCACGTCCAGGCCGTCGCAAAGCACATCGTCGAGTTCCTGCACACCCCAGACCTCCTCGCCATCCAAGAAATCCAAGACGACAGCGGCCCCACCGACGACGGCGTCGTAGACTCAGACAAGACCCTCGACGCGCTCGTCGCAGCCATCAGCAGCACCAGCAGCGTCGCCTACAACTACACCTACATCAGCCCCCTAAACGACATCTCCGGCGGCGCCCCCGGCGCCAACATCCGCGTCGCGTACCTCTACCGCGCATCCGTCCTGCAACTCCGTAACCCGGAAAAAGGGAACGCGACAGCGGCAAACGAGGTCTTGCCCGGTCCGGAGTTGAGATATAACCCGGGCTACGTGGACCCCGCGAACGCGGCGTGGACCGATAGCAGGAGGCCGTTGGCGGCGGCGTGGGAGATGGTGGGAGGCGAGGGAAGGACCCTGTTTACGGTCAATGTGCATTGGACTTCGAAGGGCGGGAGCACGTCGTTGCATGGCGATGCGAGACCGCCTGTTAATGGGGGCGTGGGGGGGAGACGGGAGCAGGGGGTGGTTACGGCTGTGAGTTTGGATTTGCCCCTTTCTCCTTTTTTTCCGTACCTACTAGGCAACTGAGATAACTAACCCCAACCCCAGACCTTCATCGCCGCCCTCCTCGCCAGCGATCCCGCCGCACACATCGCCGTCCTAGGGGACTTCAACGAATTCGCCTTCGCCCAGCCCATCGCCGACTTCGCGCGTCTCTCCGGCCTCGAGGACCTCGATGTCGTCGCTGGCGTTGCGGAACAGGAGCGGTATACGTATCTCTACGATATGAATTCCCAGGAACTGGACCATGTGTTCGTAAGCCCGGCGTTGGCGGCGCGGACGAAAGGGTTCGAGCATGTTCATGTAAATACTTGGGTTGCGTATGGGGATATGACTTCGGATCATGATCCTAGTGTTGGGATGTTTGATATTTGCTAGGCTACTGGGTAGATGGGTTAGGGGAAGGGGGTAATGTGGTTGGGGGATTTTGTATACTGTTGGTGTTACTTGAGTTATGTGACACGAAGTAATGGTAAAGGGTATATTGACGAGTATACTGGTAACTCATCTAGGGTCTATACTAGGTACGTATTCCTATAGTATTGGAATGTACCCCATCCTAAGACTATTCCAGCCCCTGTTCTTGAACCCCTAATTCGCTATAGGGTCGTCAGTTTAAAGGAATGCTAGGAATATATCCATGAATGCAACTACATACATGCTCTCCATCACAACGAGCATATAGGCTATGAAGAGTGCCGTTGGACATATAAAAAAAACTCTTTATCCGCGCCATCATCCCTAGCCGCGCCGTTTACGGATTTTGGCGGCGGTTATACGTCAATATGCACCCCATATATGCCGGGTTGCGGCTCAATGGTAATCTGACCACCCCGGCGGCCCCTAAATTAGAACTTAACCGCCGGTTGGTCGATCTACCTGGTAGGTATGTATGTATAATTGATGTCCTGCATGATGTTATCAGCAAGTCTCTGGTTAGTAAGTTAGCTTTCACCGGCGCGCGGAGGTGATGATTCATGAGTATAGTCTGTCTGTCTTACGTTAAGTAGGCAGGTAGCAATAAAGTCCAGCTATTATTTTGATAGACCGAGTAAGGGATTCAGACCAAAGGAGACGCCGGCAGGTGAGGCACACCTATATGTGTATAAGAACTAGTCATATATAATGGCAATTCGTGGCGTTTTTTTCTTTCTATTTTTCTTTTCCGTCGCCGTCATCCTGCATAAGGGCTGCATATTGCGTCAACTATTGCGCCTATTATGGCGACAATATGACTTCCACGAAAATTTTTCTTAAATGACTATAAGACAAATTATGCGCGTCGATATTCCTGCCGAATGACTTTGCTTAGATAATTGGCCGCGGTCAGCTGAAATTGGCTGGCTGGAATAGTATCTTAGATGAGAAAGTGGTTACATCCGATTATACTCCCTTACTGCACGCTTTGTTATAGAGGATTTTCGGGTATGCCGTTAGTTGTAACAGGTTTTATGTATGCGCATTAGGTATCAATTTACAGAGTACCTGAGGAGTGCTGCAGGTAGGTTATAGCATGCCTCATCGAGTTAGTCCAGACGCAGACGTCTTGTTTTTTTTCGGGCGAAGTTGGCTTGCATATGGATCATACATGTATCATATGTACCTACATACAAAAAGGCGCCGATGCAACGGCATGTCTATGCGAGCCCTTTTGATTTTATAATACGAAGCGAAGCGTCCCGAATCCACCGTCCGAGCGACGGCTAGGATCCGTGCTGCAAACACACCTTGCCTCAGCTGAGAAGACGGGGGGGAAGTCCAGATCCCAGCTTCCAGGTCCCAGCGCATTGTCAACTCATGGAAGGTTTTTATTTTTAGTTCTAGAATTTTTTTCAGCTTTCGAAGCGGTCCCCATATTATGCATCCACCACCCCTTTGATTGGGTTGGGTGGCTTAGAGATGCGATCTTCAGGAACGCGCGGAATGTGGTTGGCTGAAAATCTGCGGGATGGACCGATTTGGAAATTTTCTCGTTTTTGAAAACTGACCAATTTGGCGGCGCTTTTTCTCTTTTCTCTCTATTAGGTACTTGGGCTGCTTGGGGAAAAAAAAGGGGGTGGGAAGAGTCAAAATATCACAAATCACATGGATTTTCTTTCATGCTGGGTCGGCTCTTGGCCAACCCAACCCAACCCATAATCCTAGAAGGGCGAACAGCTGAGGAAACTTCGTCACCAACGAACTCATGTACGTCCGTGTTGTAAAAAAGCCACATCGGGGATTATTACACATTAGGATTCATCACTGCCACTGCCACTATATCATGCCAGCACTGGGAGTGGGACCCTCCGCCGCCCTCGTAAGGCGGTAAATTCGTATGTACCTAAGACACGATAGTCACCAATGATCATCTCCATTACGATAAAAAACTAGTAGACGGATTTTGGGTCTGGTATTATTGTCTCGTTGGCTCCGTTCTGCATCTTCGTTTTCGACCCGCTCCACCGAGAAAAGCGAATAACATCTGTACACACCAACCTTGCGGCGAGGAATTCTTTCTTAGACTATGGTTCGTCCCGTCATCACCGCAACCATCGTGCCTACTATGATTTGCCACGCCCCAGAGGCGTAAAAATAATTTCTCCTCCTCATGATAAAACCCTAGTCCGCCTCATTGCTTTGCTCTCCAGAATAATGACGCGGGCGAAGGATGAAGAAGCTATCCTGTAATTCTTATGTATGATGCAAAAGTAATGATCAATTTCTCTCGCCTCGCCTGCCGCCGAAGAATAAGACACACACATAACGCCTTTGAAAATGTAGACCGGGTATGTGTTTTGAATGCAGACCCTTTCGCCAAAAAGAGACGTTGCAACCAGAAGAGAGTATGAAATGTACGTGAAAAAAGGAGGTTGCAAATCTAAAAACTTGACTATGCCTCATCCATGCCTTTGTGTGAACGACCCCCGCCGAACCAGATGTGAAGTCCGTTACTCCTAAACAAACACCAATAAAAAGACAAAAGATGCCGGTCCAGAATTATCGAAGAAAAGAAAATAAAAGGCGTCCCAAGCGGTAAACGACCAATGCCATGTGATTAAGTGGGGTGTAATGGATAATGGGTATTAATAATGTCGACTCGCCATAGAGGTATCGCCCGAAACGCAATCATGAAGGGAGAAAGGTGATGAGATGGAGCTGATTAAAAATGTAAGGCGTGTTTCCATGTGAACGAGAAAATCGGTACTTCCAAGAATCGAAGAGGATCTCATGCGTGACACGTCAATAATTAGATCGCCATCGGCATATCAGGTATGGCCATGATACTGTCAAGGTCTCCGGCGTACGCCAAATGCGACCAGACTCTCCAATGGAGCAGACCCATGTGGGCTAGTCGCGTGGCCATATCCTCGACGCCGCCCTCTTCCCGCGCTTCCCTGATAGCATTCTCCAGAGAAGTACGCTCTCGAGTTGTGTTCTCGCGGGGACCGTCGAAGGTGCGGTTAGGGCCATGTAAACGACCGCCGGTAGCGACCGAGAATAGGGCAGCACCGGTTAGCCCCCTAAAGTCCTTGACACGTTGTCGGGTTTCCACAAGGAGGTGATAGTGGTAGTACTGTTCTACCTGCTGGAAGAGCGGGGAGGAGAGTTCGGATAGGTGGTTATCAAGCTCGTCTTCGAATTGCAAAAGGTCTTGTGCTGGGGCGTTGGTGTATCGGAAAATTTGGAGAGCTAAGGAATCTTTCATAGCCTTCCATCGGGAAACTGATCGTGAGCTGGCGGGGGAGGTTTGGAGCAGTGCAACAAGCGAATTGTAAAGATTTTTCGATTTAGATTGTTGATCTTCTGGGCGATTTGCGGCTGGTTGAGTGGGTAATATTAGGGAAGCGCGTGGAGAGGAGTGAGCTGATCCAGCAGAGCTGAATACCAGGCTGGATGGTCTCGAATGTGCTGAGTCATCATCTTCTGTCCTTAGGAAGCCAGAAGCATCTGAAAATGGTGTTGATAGGAAAGGCGCGGGAATGGAGCTGACGCTAGACATTGAATCACAATATCTGTACCTCCTCTCTAAGTTCTCATATAGACGCATGCAGATTTCAAGGTTGATTGCATCAAGCATATCGGATCGTAGTTTGGCCATTCGCTCTTCGTCGAATACAAATGTGTCCGGATGCGAGTAAGGATCGGTCGAGGGAAGTATCATCTTGCACAGCGCCTCGAAAAATACACCCATTTCTCCAAACGCTTGGACAGACGCAGGATCTCTGGAATAATACTGACTCACCGTCAAGTACCACGCCTGAGCCGGACTTGGGTCCATCTTGCGATCCCGGATTTTCTTCAGGAAGAAACGTTGCTCGAAGTGGACCGTATCTTCGATCAGAATCGGTCGTAGACACCTGATTTGGTGGTTGGCAACATCGAGCTTCATGGCTTCTAGAACGCTCAAGAGGCTTCGCATTCCTTGTACCAATTCCTCCATATCATTAGTCTTATTACCGTTCGTTAGCTGGTTGTACATCTCGTCTACCCATTCGTCCCTCATAGGGGCGCAATGAGACTTGAGCACTCCAGACAACCACGAAGCTAGCTTTTCCAAATCTGCCATCCCCTTGCTAAATTGTTGCATGATCAAATCCACGTTTAGGCCTTCGTCCAGGTACATACGATCCCTCTGCGGCACCAATGTCTGTATGATCTCTTTAACCGACTTTAGTAACTGCGGGAGGCACCATTCTTCGCCCTGTCCAAACCTAGCCATGAATTCGTCCCGATCCATGATAAATAGTTGCAATTGTTCCGTGAGTGTATTCCAAAATTGATTGGCCTTCTCTTGCTTTCGTCTGCCCTTCTCTCCATCAACATTGGGTCTGAAATGAAGGTCCGGGTCGAAATTTATATCGTGGCGTAACTTTGGGTTGTGGATAATCTTATTTACATCCAACTCGCTCAAAGTAGCTTTCGTTACCGGTGGTTCCAACGGTCTTGAAGCTCGAGGTCTTTGAGAAAACTCAAATAAGATACGCGAGTCTCTAGAGACGTTAGAGCTTGTAGACGGATTCCGCGAAAGCCCACCACTCGACGTCGGATTTCCGGGGTGCACAGGCACCAAATGTCTGGGACCAGTCTGTGCATACTTTTGCTCCTCGCTCTCGGTATTAGGTGCCTTCGTTTCGGAAGATTTTTGCTGGATCTGGTCGTCGTGTGAATTTGGTCGTGGCTCAGACATTCGTCTTGTTGTGTTGCTCTCAACGCCCCGACTCTCGATTCCACCGGCTCCTTGATCCCCCATCTTCTCTACCGTGATTTCGACTCGTCACGGCGTTCCTATACTAGCTCGATCGAGGCTTAAAAACTGATCTTTCGGCTGGTTATGTGTGATTTCTTTCGTTCCTGCGCTATAATTCAAGTCACGGTTTCGACGAAATTTTGGTAGATGGCCAAGTGAGGAAGGATATGAGTACTAATCGGGTAGTTGGTCAGTGGACGGGTTCTATATTTTAGAGATTTGGCAAACAGCTCCGATGTTGGACGGAATGGTCTCGTGAAAGCGGATGGCTGCAGATGTACCCCTAGCTCGCCTGTTGTGTACTTCGAGACAAGGGAATCGAGAGGTGTGAAGGAGTGGTGTTTGTTGCATCTGTGGGAAAGCGTGTGGGTTTTAGAGGTCTTACTTGGCCGCCTATGATTTGAGAGGATGCTGCAAGCCAACCCTGAAAAGGACTGGCAACTAGCAGTTACGGTCAGGGAAGAATATGTAATATGTATGTTTGCAGTAGGAATCCTTGGAGGAACGATTCAGGACAAGGAGCTGAGTTGGGAGAATATGTACCTTGGTTCCTTATTTTTCTTCTTCTTTTCTACAGGTAGGTAGTTATTATTATTTTTTGTATTTCTTCCTAAGAGGTGGGTGTATGGAGTAGGAAGGGCCGAACAAAGGGGAAGGAAAGGAAGAAGATATCGCGAGTGGACAGGAACGAGGCGATCAATAATAATAATATCTATGTAAGTAGGTTGTTGGCGGGAAGGGAAAGTTAGAAAACGAAAAACAAAAAAGGGACAAGGGTGGTATTAAGAGACTAAAAGCAGTAATCAATCACGGGAAAGTAGATTATTATTATTTTTATTAACTTGGAAGAGAAAGTAATAAAGTAATAGTACCGTACTTTGTACCATAGCATGTATCCACGGTCCACAGGCCCAGGCGGGTTATGGGTTATGTATGGGTTATGGGTGTTATGGATGTTATGGGTGTTATGGGTGTAGGTATGGGTGATGGGTTACGGGTAAGGGGGTGTGTAGTGGACAATGGATAGACATGGTTCCGGGGGAAATGAGAAATGTGAAGCACTGATACTCATCAATGCGCTATTGCATCCACACCACATCCTTCCGCGGCTCATAGAACATGTACGCATAGTAGTAGTCTATGGCTATGGCTTAAAAGCTCATGGTTCGTCGTGCGTGTTGCGTCGTTCGTGTTGTGGCTTATGGGCTCACATCATGGATGATGGTAGTTCAAGATGCCTAAGTGCCACCTGCTAGATCTCCAGGCTTTGCTTTAGGTGATTTTTAGGTGATTTTCAGGTGCTAGGATGCTAAGATGCAAAGGTGCTTATGCCTTTCTCTCCTGAACACACCTAGTAGGTATGGCTGGAACGTACAGCTCCTAGGCCTGCAGAGGGCGAGACTTTTTGGTTACCTTTTGGACGCCTCCTTCCTGCTGGCTGAGACGATAGTGCCTAGTATGAATGAGAAATTCCTCATCCAGCGGTGGCGGCGTGGGGACTTCAAAACGATCCAAGTGATCCAAGGGGGCCCCTAAGTATGTAGTATGCAGTAAGAGCCCCAGGGATGAGTCGATCGCCACCATCGTAGTATGCATAGTAGAATGATAAAACGATGTTAAAAAAGATTTTGCTAGGCTTTCTGTGCTCTCGTAAAAAAAGAGATAGTAGTAAATAATAGCCCGGTAAACTACTGGTAAACCGGTAGACCGGACGTAGATGGATTGGTCTACTTCGGTCCACGACTCAGGAGTCATGTTCTCCGAGGGCCGCAAAGGGACGAGAACTTGCGATCAGCATAAAAAAAAGGCGCCAGCAGAGCAAGAATGATAATAATAATACATTAGTACAACAGACACGCAAACGCGCATACGCACGCATACATAATACATAACACACCACACGAGGCGTTGCCCTTGTTCTTTAGTCAGGCCTGGGACCGGTGTGTCTTGGCTTGCATCCAGGTGGGATTCTTTTTTTTTTCTTCTTGTCTTTTTTTTTTTTTTTTTTTTCACTCTTCGTCCTTTTTAGGATAGGACATATCATCATAATGGTTCAAATTGGGATCTAGGAAGGGATGGGTAACAATTAAGATCCCTCCAAAAGCACTTAGTCAACCAACCGATCTGCACATTGCTGTGCCTAGCTGACACCGACTTTGGAAAAGACTCCGATGACGGTCTTTAATTAGCGTCCGGGGACCCTAAAAGGACGTGCTAGGCAATGGTCCGTGGAGACGACTTTGTCCCAAGCCAGCAAGCGAAGACTTTTAGAACGGAAAAGGAAGCAGTGGATGTGGTGGGTTGTTGACGGAATCGTGAAGAGATAGAAGAAAAAAATGATGAAGCGAGAGAAAATCTCGTTTCGACTTGTTTCGTTCAGGGAATAAATTCCCCTAAATTCTAATCCCTAATCCCTTAGACCAGGGAACTGCTATGTACTAAAAAGTGGCAGAGATAGTGGCTCAGGGGGGTGTCGCCCTAAGATTAGGCGAGTTTTTCACTAGCTGCAGCAGCAAGTTGCAAGACACCCGTGGCAGTTACCTTGTCTGCTTTCGTTCAAGGTACATCGTTACTTTCCAAGGTTGTTACCCTCCAGGGCTCTTTACGCTGTGGTGTATGTACTAGCGTGGTTTCTCTTAAGGCTTTGCGGCTTCAAAGGGTTGGACCTGAGTTCCATTGATTTGGGTCAAGTCCGGGACTAATCTGGCACCATCCATGCCCCCCGTGGAAGGTCCAATTTGCGAAACGAAACAAGCCAATACCTTTTCAGGAATCATAATCGTAATAATCCGTCCCTGCATGGTCAATTGCATAACCTAATTCCAATATCTCAAGTGCTACTACCCAGTCTAGGTACCTACCTAGGTACGTATGTACATACCTAGTAGTATCTATGTAGGTATTCTCATGCACTTCTAGACTATTTCCCGTACGAAGTATTTCATCCTAATATTTCATGTCGATATGCGATATATTAATATTTCAACCTGCACCTACATATCACTGATCTAGGTGTCACTCGACGTCTAAATCTAGCATCGTATCAGATATCGTCGACGAATTTTACCGGATAGCCAGATCGATGCAGCATACGCAAACGCGGGCGCGGACTCGCAAACGTCTGGAAGCATGATAATATAGTAATTCGTGTGGTGTATGGTGTAGGGATGAAGCAGACAAGGTAGAAGAATATGCGGTAGGCGTGGTAGAGATGTGGAAGATTCTCGCCCAGCCATCGATTCATTTTTGCAAATCACACCCTATCATTTCTCAGATATGTGGGAAATGCCTGACAAAGACCTGGCAAGTTGGTAACTAACAAAATACGAATACCACGATGAGCAATGAGCATCCCCAGACAATGCAGTAGGGCGCAGTAGGTGTTTCGATGACCTGTCGCCCAGATGGCCAGTCGTGGTGTGCAGCAGCGGCGGCAGCGGTAGCGGTAGAAGCAATGCACCTGTCGGTGAGAAGTATGGCTTGGTGGCTGTATGGTTCAACCCAACATTGAGACCAGAGTCAAGGCGGCCGGTGATAGTGATTATATGTACTAAGTATGTGGTGATAATATGGGCTGCTAGTTAGTGGGCATGATGTCGCATATGTAGGACCTAAGGTAGGTATGTGTATGTATATATACTAGGGATGTGGTATGTAACAGGGCAAAAGCAATGATTAAAGATCTACATAGTAAGGCGGTGCTTTGGCTCGGCCGGAAACCTTCAATGTTAGGCGTTGGGCGTTGGATGAGGAGTACATAAGAAGTGAGGAGTGAGGAGAGGGACTGGAGTTCAAAAGAACAACCATGAGATTGCCACGAGTCTGACGGCGATCATGGTGTGAACTACATATTGCCGGGAAGGAATGCGTCGACTTCCGATTCACCTAAGCTGATAGGATATACCTAGCGGTGTATGAGATGGATGAGATGCTGTCCCAGTTTCCTCTCTACTTATCTGCCTATTAATGGGTAATGCCAGTTGCAGTTGGTTACCTACACATGGACATTGGGACATTCTGTTCCTTCACGACTCAACCTGTTGCGTGGATGGCCATGCCGTTCGATATTAATTTCAATACGGATGCTTAAAAAAAGTGAGGCGAGCGGCTTCTGCAGCTTTTGCGCCGCTAACGGGGCTGGAATCGGCGGTCTAAATGAGTGGAAACGAGATGGCGGTCTCTAATACTTGGAGATACTGGAACATTCAGCAATCAGAAGTGTTCCCTTACGTTATTTATTGTGGAAGAATACAAGACATATGCGACACTAGAGTACTAACCAAGTACCCCTTTGACGGAGTACAACTTCTAGGATACATAGTAGGATTGTTACTCCGTACCGAGCAGCGCGGGCTTGGTGGAAACGCAGGCAACTAGCCTACCAGCGCCGGCGCCATGCCGCTTACCCAAGAATCGTACCTTAAAGATGCCATCGACCCGTGATAAGACTCGAGTGAAACGAAAAAGAAAAAGAAATAACCGCCATAGCACATTCACACCATCCTTCCCGGATACCCAACTTTCATCTTCCGAGAAAGCTGAAGGAAGAAAATGAAAATCATATTCCCGTTTGTTGAGGTTGTCTTGAGTTGAGTTGAGTTTGGGTCTTGGTCTTGGTCTTGGTCTTGACTCAAAGTAACTTTACAATAATAGGTAATTATTATTACTTACTTCGTACAGCTAACTTCCGATATAGTAAACAGTAGACCTGTTCGTTTACTAAATTGGTCATATAAGTCGGCGCGGTTACAAACATATGGCCAACATAGGAAAGTCGGGAGCCCTATTGTGTCATCTAATTCGTTGAAACTGGCTTGTCAAGTTTTCGTTCCTGGCATGTAACATGTTTGCTACTCTGGTGTTACCGCAACATCAGCAGTTGCACGATAACATCAGAGCCATTTCAAGGTCATGTACCTACATAGTCTTGAAACAGTCGCCCTCGGGGAGCATGTATCCATTGAGTCTGCAGCTCGCCAGAAAGCTGCATCACTACATCTGGAATTGTCTGAAGTCTCCCCTAACCCATTGCACTAGTTACCTACTACTTCTACTGCTTCTTCTACTACCACCACCACCACTACTATTT
The DNA here is from genome assembly GCF_022496945.1 of Annulohypoxylon maeteangense. Classification (NCBI taxonomy): domain Eukaryota; kingdom Fungi; phylum Ascomycota; class Sordariomycetes; order Xylariales; family Hypoxylaceae; genus Annulohypoxylon; species Annulohypoxylon maeteangense. The sequence goes on from NW_025953256.1 coordinate 1,263,361, forward strand.
CGTACTTACTACATTTTCGACCTCGATAATAGTCGCGAATGACGAGAATCTCGTACGAGTCTACGAGTCAGGATAGCTTACTACTAGGTAATAGGGGGTAACTAACTGGACCTAACGTGCTAGGTACTCGGACAATCCCGTGCAAACCGCGGCTGGTATTACGGCTATGCCGACTCCTTTGGAGTCTTCCTCCGGACTTCCTACCTAGGAAGTTTTCCAGTTCAAGTCTTCAAGTTGACAGATTGTAAGATGGACGAGCTAACGGAGCGGGCACGGATGAGACGCCACTAGGCTCTGCTGGCTCCCGCTTACGATGCGGCGTAATTCCCGGATAGGCGATGGCAATGGTCTTTCGCATCCCGTAACGCTCTCGGGAATGTGCTTATCACTCATAACAGATCAACTAATGATATCCACATCGCCGTTCACCATTTATATACCGAATGACGATCTCCGCCTCCATTATCTAGATCTGTATTAGAGGTTTCTAGGTTTTTAAAATCGGACATATCCGCCCCCTAGACTATCCAGACTGTCCGGAACAGAACATCGCGGCTCTCTTACTTCGGAGATGTTCAATCATGACGTCGAAGACTTTGAGTTACGATTATACTATGTAGGTACTAAGGTATTAATTTTATGCTCTCCGCTTTCCGAGTTGTTGTTGTCTTAGTTTCGACATAGTGCATCTAGCGACTGCATAATGCCAGAAACTATCGAGGCGCTACCACAATTGTTCATGAATCTATTCTGTATTCATCACATCAATTTGCATCAATTTGCATGATGGACCAATTTCGATTTTCTCCGCAACCCACTGTAACTCGACACAGCACGACATACATAACATCATAATTATCCCCTTTATCAAACCCTTTATCAAGTAAATCCAAGGTCGTGCGACGTCACAAGTTCATAGCCATATGCAAGTCATCCTCCAACAAAGCCGGAGACAGGCCGAAGGATCGAGCACGAACCCGTGTTTGCATCTATTAATTATGCGCCTGTTCCCCGGTGCCCGGGAATAGGGGTTTACATACTTCACTCATTCGCAACGATGCAGAGATGCAGAGATGCAACGACGCAAAGATGCAAAGACAAAAGGTCGATCTCCATAAGGTGGTAAAACCGTAATCTGACATGCAGTCAATACAAGGCTGAGGGTGTAAGAACATTTTAAAGAGCTGCCGTCAGCATATCTTCATCACATCTTTCCTGTCTACTGTCTGAGATCAATCAGCTCTCGACAAATCACAATCCTCCTTCTTCGAACATTCTCTTCTCGGGAACCCAATCAGGACGGATCTACGACGCACATAATATGAATTATATAGATACATACCTACCTAGTTACCATCAACTCGCAGTTAAACAATTCTAGTATAATTTATAACATGAGTAAGACATGTAAGCCTCTTTCTGGTGTAATACTTATCTATAGTCAGGAAGAATTTGGCATTGATCCTATGAATGTCACCCACCCCCATTGATTCGGTATCTCCATATTAAATATTTCGTGACTGTCGTACATAATTACCAATACTATCACGAATATAGCCCAGGATTGCCTCTAATATATTTAACACCCCCTATTCTCCTCTCACACAGACCTATCTTAGGATGGTCACGAATATAAAATGCGCGTCTAAGTTGGAGAAGAGACTGTAGAGGGCGGTAAGCGGTGCTGAATAAGGGATACCGAAGTTTGAAAAGAATGCAGTGTAACAATGTTCTTCGAATCCTGTGCTTCGTAACATCACGTCCCTCCCCCCTCCACGACTATTCATACACATTAAAAGGACTTCGGTCCCCCGAATGATGGAGATGGTAGTCACTTCGGTATACGAAGAAGAGAAAGGAGAAATGCTACCCAAATCCAACCAGAAATTTTCACTGACCCGCGCAGTCCGTGGGATTCGGACCAAAGCTGACAGGAGCCATGTAGGAGGAACGTGCTCTCGGGTAGAGGGGTTCCTGTTGAGAAATAATGTATAACTATCAAATTTGCGTTCATAGATGGGTAGGGGGTGACCACCCCTCTGATATCTAGGCAAATGACCTTTTACTACCCTCGTGAACCTCTCCAACCTATATCCTTGGTCGGTATTTAGTCGACCCGAATGATCTCGGGGTCGAGCTCATTAGATTGACTAACTAAACCTATACACCACATTCTCATCTTTGCTCATAGTATTCTATTCGGCGATGGGGGTACACAACTGATGCCACACATAACGACCATGGCGAACTTGGCTACTGTCGCAGGGTGAGGAGAAATGAGTAGACTGATCGTTTGCCGCTGTAGAACTGATGAATGCTCTCGAGTGGTCTGACGGATATATGGCCGGGATCACCATCGTATGGATAGACAATCATTTCACTTATAACCTAGTACGGCACTTGTTTCACCCAGATCCCTATTTCCATTTTTACTCCATGAATCGAACCGAACTCCGTTTGGCTTATGCGAAACATATAGAAGGCAATCAATCGATCTAATTGCCAACAACCATCGAGGCCTAGTTGCCATTAGATAGGTCCAAGGGGACGGGTTAATCTTTAAGATGTATAGCTTACCGCCATGACAACACAGCATAGACTTATATATGGACTGAGTCTCTCTCCTACTCTCGCCGCCTTCCAGAAGATGCCCATCAAACTATAACCATGTTTAGTCTTCGTCGCAATGTACCTATTGTATCATTTATGCGGTAGATAACCTACCCTTGCTTATTTCTGTCCAAGATAGTCGGGAATATTTGGTGTACGTAGGCGCATGTGCAGATGAGGAGGAGGATGACGAGTAGGAGGGATTGGAAGTTGAAGAGTGCGGACTGGTATTGACTATTAGCTATCAAACTAAACAAGGGGGATGAGTTAGTTCGAGTCTGAACGTACCATCTCGGCAGCTTGTATCTGATCGTCAAAGGAGATTGCCCGTATCGAAATGCGCGAAAATAGAGTGTTCTTGTATCGATTTATACAGATATGCGAAGTTGTTAAGCTACGAGATGCGTCATGTTGATTCAACTGTCGCCAGATTTACGTAGTTACGTAAGAACGATTTCTCCGACGATAACCCGCACGTGAAAGGCAGGGGTCCGGAGTGGATACGGTAAGCTAATTCTAGCTAAGACGTTACACGGACCGGGGTGCTCACTAATCTAACCCCACTAGCTAATACCAAACCAAACCTCGAGTTTTAGAGGTGCGACTTCTTCAGCCTTACATCTTTCACCTTCCACGTTTCTCGGTCAAACTTCAACGTCGACTTCAACTGTTGCGACCGTACTACAACGCTACGTGCGCCACACGCGTCACGTATCTCGAAACCTATATACACAAGCCGAAGATCGAGTCCGAGTCAATTGCAGCAACACTATTCTTAAGAATACCATCCACCTTCACCGTTCTTCGCCATGGAGCCTCGAGCTCGCGCCGGCAAGAATGTCGGAAAAGAGACCTTCAGTCCGAAAGAAAGTACGCGCACCCCATCCCCTCCGACCCATTCCAGTTTATAATCCTCAACCCCCCTCTGAAATAAATAAATAAACAAACAAAAAAACAAACCTAACCTCCCCACCCACAGTCGGCCAGCTCCTGTACGCGTACGGGGACGTCAAAGAACCGCTTCAAGAGACGGTTCGCGTGCTGGACGAGATCGTGACGGAGTTTCTGGAGGGCGTGTGCTTCGAAGCGAGCCGGCACGCGCAGGTAGCGGGGCGGCAGAAGCTCAAGTTCGACGACTTCGAGTTCGCGCTGCGCCACAGTCCGCAGTACCTCGGCCGCGTGAAAGCTATGATCGAGAAGCGCCAGGAGATCAAGGACGCGCGCCGCACCTTCAACCAGAACGACGACGACATCGCTAAGGAACATGCCGCTAAGGACGGTGCGAGGAAGGCGGCGGCTGCTCAGGCTGAGCAGGACGAGTTGTTGGGCTTGGATGAGGCGGATGAGGATTTGGTGGTTACGCGAGATACTTCGTCGAAGGGCACGGGTGGCAGGAAGAGGAAGAGGCCGGCGAAGTAGGAGGGTCGTTGAGGGGTGTGTGGTAGGCTCTGTTGGGATACGACGGGATGGTCTACCGCAAACTACGACGAGGATGAAACTGGATTCATATGCATAGCACCGGCGTTATGGACACGGAATACCAGGCGGCGTTCCAGAGTCCTGATTATTCAGGTTGGGCTCTTATCACTTGAGATTGATACACTTCTACTAAAATTAACTATTACTTTTCACCAAGCTGTATGACCTCACGTAATCCGATCGCTTGCTTCAGATGCTGCTGTGCTTTCGACTAGGCGATCCATCGTGTAAGACGAGGATCGAGATGGGGAGGCGGCCCGGCAATCGAACGGTTGGCCTTTCCCGTCGAGTCGAAGGATTACGAACCATGCGCTTGTCTACCTAGTCTTAGCCTTGGGGTTACCTGTATTCAGAAGGTGGATTGTCGAATTAAGTGCTGACCATAGGAACGCCAATTACCCCGTCGAAGCAGGGCACTTTTGTCTTAGTTCTTTCTATCAGAGATTAAAGACGTTGAACAATGGGATTACAAGCTTTGACTAATGGTCCGAAGTCGAGTTGTCTACGAATTATCTTCAGTCTGGTTAAGACAGGACGGCCTGGCCGAGACTGACCTGTATAACATTACCATGGTCCAGACGTGTCTAGGCAGTATGACCTCCAGAGAAGGACGTCTGCCCTAGATTATAAATCTTATAAATCAGGAATCCTCTGCTTCGTAATGTAGGTAGGTATCTCAACTCTTCGATTAACCACCTCTACTCTTACGTCCCTTCTCTCAGGCACGCAAATCCCGGCTTTGACGCAAGTCTCACACCTCGAACAACGGCATCGATTAGTCAAGACGAATAGACAAGATGCGTCCCTGCACTGTTCTCTTCCTCCCCATATTCACCTCCCTATCCGCCGCAACCACAACCACAACCTCATCCGTATCCCCGTCCCCAACTTTAGTACCCGACGAACCGGTCATCTTCGACGCAAAATTTTTCACCGCCAATGCCAACTGCAACTGGACCACCGGTGGCGTTAGAGTGTTCATTTATGGCTGGGGCTCGTGCCAGAACATCGCGGTCCCGGGTACGGGGTCGGCGCTCTTGTCCTGGAATCAGTGGCCGAATAACCTCACCTTGACGGGATGGACCGAGACAAACTGCAAAGGCAGGGCGGTGCCTTTCGGGTCTACGATTAGGCGTTGTGTGCCGCTGAACGGGACGGCTATTGCGAGTTGGTCCGATTATTTGGTTAACTAGGGGCCGGTGTATGGAGTGGGATATGGCATATGGCATATGGGATCCAGGAGATAGGGGTTCTTTGGATACGTGATCTGAGCGCGAGTCACAGTACAGCTTAGTGACAAACACGTACAGAAACGCATAGAACACCAACCCATGACTATGGCAACGCGTACCGTGTCACCTATACAACTATCGCGCCCACAGTGGCTAATGCCCACTGTCAAGCCCAGGCAACAGTTTGCCCGACTCTCGTACCAAGGCTTATATACTATAATACAGTCGCAAATTTCTATCGGCGGCATTAGATCAACGGCCTTGCTGGCAATGGTCTAGTTGGTTATGTGCCTCAGACACCACATCTTACCCCCTTTAACGACGCCCCTGAAATGGGGAGGTCCAGGGTTCGATTCCTGAAGATTGCAAAAAAAAAAAATAGAAAAAAAATAGAAAAAAAAATAGAAAAAAAATCAGAAAAAATCAGAAAAAAAAAACAATCGAACAGACTATCGAATACACAATCGAACAAAGCAATCTGAGGGGCCTGAAATGGAGTGGCAAAGAAATACCCAATAGCGGGGGCGCAGTAGTCAGGAGCCGATCAACAATACCTGAGCTGGGCCTTCAAGAAGTTTTTTGGTGTTGAGATGTTCGAACCTACCGCCAGTTTTTCTTCTCCCATTAACACCTAGGTAATTTTTAAGGACTATTTCTTCTACAGTCTTATTTTACATCCATTGCACTTTGATATACTGTGTATCGAAAATAATTCAAATTGTCTCTTGACTCTGCCATGTCGGCGCTTTATCTCGAATAGGGGCATGCCAGCGCTGAAACCTACCTAGAATACCTACTCGTCAATATTTTATGTCACTTTCGATAAGTTATGGACAACATGAAAGCACATTGGACTGAACAAAGAAGCGAGATAAGCGAAAAGATAACCTCCTAGTTTCGTGTTCATTTGGGTCGTTACTCCCTACCCGTATTGTCGCGGATTCATTACATTTATACCTACCTCCTAAACATAATAGCATCTATCATCTAACTGAGGATATCACCGTTTTACTCGAACATTCAATAGACATTGACAATACCATTTCAACTACCTATCTAGATGTAATTCTACGACAACTCTATCACTGTTTTCTAAGATAACGATCTAGGTTCTCAAGGGATGACTTGACTTACATAATACAAGAAGTCCGCTTCGGATACTCGGTAGGATATCGGATCCCTTGCGTGACGGTTAATTAAGTCCAATATTCCCATCGCATTCCCGTCCAAGAACGCCTCCAACGGATAGAATATATTAACACTCGGCATTGCTTCAGAAGAACTGGCAGAATACTTATCTATATTGGATTTACGTCAGTATAGCCGAGTTCCCTTGCAACCTTATAGCTGAAGAGTTCAACGGTGCCGATGACGATGGGGTAAATTTAGCGGGCCAGATTATACTCCCCAATGCATGTTCTTGATTGAACCCGTTCCTGAGCTAACCAACTAGGTGATAATCTGCGTCAAGTCAGCTGTCCCTTTAACCTTCAGTTACATGGACATCCGTCGCTTTTTATTCAAACTTTCGGCAATTGCCCTTCGTCATTTGTTGAGACGATTAGGTTAGGCACTTGGCTGTTGATTGACATTCCATTGCATCGGGCCTTGAAAATCTTGCAACCTTACCGACCCAGAGATCGTCGTAGACCTACAACCCCGGATGGAGCGATTACTATTTCGGCTTTGCGGGACACGCGGGGTAGCGACCGATTCGCTGACAGTTCCGCGACATCGGGGTGGACAAAGGTGACCACACCATAAGCCTGCATATCTAGCTGCGACAGAAGATCCTGTTCAGGTCTCCCGACAGCCTCAGGGCAGACTTTTACATTCTTGGTAGCGCTTGTTCTTGAGGATGCATCCTTAGTCTTCCCACTTCCGATGAAACTGTCGTATCCCGTTCACGGAAAAGTTGGTTAGTCTCCACATAAGCTTTTGGCGGCACACGACTACTTCTGTAGGTTATGGTTGTATGGGAATTGGGCATGGTCCAAAGGCGTGAGGCAACATTGTTATTAATAATTGTTTGCCGCCCCCCGCATATGAGAGGTCCAGCTTTGGCCGATGTGGGCTGCTTTATCTTCTTTCACCTCGAATAGTCTACCTAGAAACCCTCTTAGTAGACACAGAAGATATACTATACCATAAACCCATTTTATGTTCTGTTTGTGTCGTTGCATTTAAATTCCGCGTGGCTGTATATGGAGTTCATATAGTTGATTAGCGTGAGCGCCTGAGTCATCAATGACAATGCCATCTTCAGTGTCTGCTGTCCAGACTAAATACGTCTTCGATAACGACGAAGATGGAACCGTTCCTTCTTACCTTCCTACCGCGATCGATAAATCCGACAAGAAGGGCACATTCGAGTCAGAAGTATCTACTGTTGTAGATATTGAACCATATGCATTCTCTTCAGATGCATTGGCCGTTCCGGTTGGCTCAAGGGGTCCGTCGCCCGGACCTCCCCTGAAACCCTTTGAGGCGCGCCACTCGGGGCTTGGTGGATGGTTTATATCAACCTGGCAAAAGAACAAAGCACCACTGCTGGTGTTCTCGGCACAGTTTTTCGGAGCGTTGATGAACCTCACTGCCCGTCTACTGGAAGTCGATGAAAAACCTATGCATCCTATACAATTGCTCTTTGTAAGACAGGTGATGACGACCATATTCTCATCGATATATATCTGGCGAAAGAGGATACCACACGGAATATTAGGGCCTAAAGATGTTAGGTGGCTGTTGGTGTTGAGAGGCTTCACCGGTTTCTTCGGTATATATGGTATGTGGTACTCGGTCAAGTATATACCATTGGCCGAAGCAACCGTCATCAGCTTTCTAGCACCAAATCTTGCTGGCTATATGTGTCATATATTGATTCATGACTCCTTCACGCGGAGGGAACAACTTGCGTCATTCATAGCCCTGGGAGGTGTGGTGCTCATCACGCGGCCGTTATCTCTCTTTTCTGGTGCTTCACCCCCACAGACTGCCCCGAGCATTATAGCGGCGGAGGCTGTTTTTAATGCCACAGCAGAAGAAGTCTCGTACCCTGGCGGAGGACATATTCCAACAAGTGCTGAGCGCTTAAAAGCTATCGGGGTTGCGCTCCTTGGTGTGCTCGGGGCGTCTGGAGCTATTACATCGCTTAGGTGTATAGGGAAGCGGGCTCATCCTCTGGTCTCAGTCAATTATTTTGGCACATGGTGCGTGCTTGTAACGACGACTATACTTTCAGTGGCCCCTGCTCTCGATTATGCGCAGCCGGAGCTACGTCTCGAATTGCCAGACACTATACGGCAATGGGGTCTCCTCTTCGTTGTCGGAGCTTCAGGATTAATCATGCAAATGCTCATGACATCCGGTTTAGCTGTTGAGAAAAGCAACCGCGCCACTGCAATGATGTATACACATATGCTCTTTGCGGCGGGATTTGACCGTTGGGTATTTGGCCACAGGATGGGTTGGATGAGTCTTACAGGGTGTGGACTTATTGTGGGTAGCGCACTTTGGGCTGCTCTAACAAAGAGGGAAGAGAAGAAGAGTGACAACGGTGATACGGAAATAGGAATTGTGCCTATTGTGGTATCTGGGGATAACGAGAGTGTGTTCACGATTGACGATGAGACGGATACGGACGAAGAGGGCGTTATGCTTAGACGGATGTGAGATAACAGGTTCGTATATACGTTAGGTAGAAGGGTGTGATATAAATGGCCCCTGATAGATGAATACCTGTGACTGAGATTTTGTAGACATGAAATTGAAGGTTGAAGAAGTATTTGAATGATATTTCAATCATGAAATGGAAAGTCGAGATTACATAACGATTACATAATGATTTACCTGGAGCTGTGGCTTCCTTATCGAAGCTATGCATGTACAGTAATCGTGCACAGTCTTAACACTGTCAGTGCAGTCGCGCCCCAGAAAAGTTTCGCGACTTCCAGAGCTCCAACTTCCAATCCAAGCTCTCTGAATTCTGATAAGATCATAATTTCTGATGCGATACCAACATTCAACTTTCTAACTTCTGCCTCATTTCAATTCGCTTATGATTTTCCTTTCAATCATAAACGTCTTCCCGTAATCACAACAACGGTCGCTAACTTCCCTCAATCTTCCCGAACCTTAAATTTTTAGCGATACAAGGATCTCTACGGCAACATGGTGCAAATTAGTGAGGTCAAGGGCAACAACCGCGAAAATCGCACCGCAGCCCACACACACATCAGAGGCTTGGGCCTCAAATCCGATGGAACAGCTGAGAAGCAGGCTGGTGGCTTCGTAGGCCAACAGCAGGCCCGAGAGGTACGTTCCGATATTATTTACCTGCTAATTTACGAGGCTGACATGCATTTTTTGGGTTGTAGGCTGCTGGTGTTGTCGTCGATCTTATTCGTGCTCAGAAGATGGCTGGTCGAGGTGTATTGCTTGCTGGCGGACCCGGAACCGGAAAGACAGCGCTTGCGCTTGCGCTTAGCCACGAGCTCGGCACCAAAATCCCATTCTGCCCGATCGTCGGTAGTGAGATCTACTCGACCGAAGTGAAGAAGACCGAGGTCTTGATGGAGAACTTCCGAAGAGCGATCGGCCTAAAAGTGCGCGAGACGAAGGAGGTGTACGAGGGTGAAGTGACAGAACTTACTCCAGAGGAGGCAGAGAACCCATTGGGTGGCTATGGCAAGACTATTAGCACGCTGCTAATAGGACTGAAGAGCGCAAGAGGTCAGAAGAAGCTGAGACTAGACCCAAGTATATATGAGGCCATCCAAAAGGAGCGAGTTACTGTCGGAGATGTCGTCTATATCGAGGCAAACACAGGTGCCTGCAAGCGAGTCGGACGATCGGATGCTTACGCGACGGAGTTCGACCTCGAGGCGGAGGAGTACGTTCCCATTCCGAAGGGTGACGTGCACAAGAAGAAGGAGATAGTACAAGATGTTACACTCCACGACCTTGATGTCGCCAACGCTAGACCACAAGGTGGCCAGGATATTATGAGCATGATGGGTCAACTTATGAAGCCCAAGATGACGGAGATCACCGATAAGCTACGAGGAGAGATCAACAAAGTCGTCAGCAAGTACATTGACCAAGGTGTGGCCGAGCTTGTTCCCGGCGTCTTATTCATCGACGAGGTACTTCTAACCCGCTTTGCCGAGACTTTATGAATTGGTAAGCTAATTATTTATAGGCACACATGCTTGATATAGAGTGCTTCACATATCTCAACCGAGCACTGGAAACTACTATCTCGCCTATTGTCGTACTCGCTTCGAACCGAGGTATGTGCACGATTCGTGGCACGGACGGTGTTGTTGCTGCGCATGGCATCCCTCCGGATTTCCTTGCCCGACTCCTCATCATCCCCACCACGCCGTACGATGCCGAGGAGATCAAGAGAATCGTACGCATTAGAGCCACAACAGAAGGCGTTCAGATCACAGATGCTGCCATCGACAAGATTGCGGAGCATGGCGTGCGTATCAGTCTTCGATACTGTCTCCAGTTGTTGACTCCCGCAAGGTATTTATTCCCTGTCACATCTAATATGACCGTTTACTAACAGACAAACTAGTATTCTGGCTCGAGTCAATGGTCGCAGCCAAATTGATGTCAAAGACGTTGCAGAATGCGAGGAGCTTTTCCTCGATGCACGGCGGAGCGCCGACCTGTTGGCTGGTGAGACAGGACGCGGATTCATCCAATAAACGCGTCATGTCTCACAAGACGGGAAGACCTAAACTACGGAACCGGACCCGTCATAATAATTTAATTTCGCAAGGCCACGGCCACCCGGAAAACAGCGAAGCAATTAAAAGGTAATCGGGTCAGGAAAATCACATCTGTTACGGAGGGGTTTCGGAGTTCCCAAATGTATGCACGTTATTTTAGTTGAGATCGTATATTCTCAATAAACAACCCGGTTGGTTGGTTCGTTGGTTGGTTCCTAAATCGCCACCACAACCACCCCTGAGACTTTAAGACATTGCAAAACGACTTTCAATTTTCTTCAGCGGAAAAACTTGGTTCGAATAATGAAATGAATATGAGCCCGCGTGATAAGTACCTACCTAGTACCTAAACTAATTTCGGTTGACATTGTCTTTGTTGTTGCCATAATAGAGGGGGCTTGTGAGAGACAGCATACATTCTCTCCGTTCCAGCCGGAGGACGGGCAGAGCATTCCTTAGTGTATGCGTGTATGACTGGCCTCATACTAGGGGTTTGTTGTTGTTGTGTCAAGCAGCCAAGGAAGGAAAACCAACTTCACAAAATCCCTTTAATAATGGCAGACAAGGCCACTTATCACTATTGACCATTGATCTTGGGAAAGGACTTTGTTATTTGTATACCTGTCACTTTTTGTCCTTGTTGTTTAGTATGGCTAGCTTATTATTACTAGCCATACTGCGAACAGTAGCGCGGTTGTTAAGGCCAGTTGTTGCAAACGCTGGACAAAGAAAAGAGGAAGAAAAAAGATAGGTAAGTTAGAGAGTATGTGAGAAAGATGCGTGGCTAATCTGCAACAAGTTGGGCCTCTCAGTATACTCCCGAGACACAAGTCTAAAAGGAACCTATCTTTTTCTCTTTCCCTCTCGACGATACCCACTCCCTCACTTTATTTCGCCATTAACTGCGTTCACCACACACACCCTCTTAATAATGGCCAACGCTAGTTTTGAAATTGCGTGTGAAGTAGAAGTGGTAGCGATAGTGGCGGCGGCAGTTGTTAGGGCATAAGGTGATTGACCAGCTGCCTTCACCTCCTAGGATCATTGTCTCCTGGCAGGAGTCCTTATGAATGGAAAGTATACCAACAAAGAAAACAATCTCAACAAGCCCTTGGTTGTTGCCCGCGTCATTTATTCATGTCTCATGTCTCTTCAAATCGACAGCCACATATTCATTTACCACAAGAGGCAGTTAGCTCATCATATCATCGTCGTCACCGTCTCACAGAATCACTTTTCCTTTAGATGATAGACGTTGGACCCCTGAGGCTTTGGTTGTAGTTGTACTGTCGTGTATGTGGCCGTATTGGACTCCGCTCTTTGGACCGCCTGTCCTCCCCACACACCGACACATCTCGATTGGTACTTCCCTCGTTTGCGAAGAATATGACTGGGGTTAGTAGCAGCGAATCTTCTCCCTCCACTTCTCCAAATGACCGGTCGTCTCTCCCAACTTTATCGACTACACTGAACAACAGTCCCACGACACGAAGTAAGACCCAGCAGGCCGCAATGGCAATGAGTCGTCGAGATGATAGAGAGGAACAGCCAGCATCAGAAAAGACAGCACCGTCATCAAGGTCAAATCTCCTATCAGCATCAAGCACACACCCCCCTGATGATCCAACCGAAACTACAAAACCGCATCGAAAACGGGCATACTCTATTGACGTCGAAGAGGCGAACCAACCCCGAATCCAAGATCTTCGACTCTATACTCCTAACACAGCAACATCGAACGCGAGTGATGGGCCTAGGGAGTTGATATGCCTCTGTACGAAGGCACCTAAAGTTCCAAGACCACGAAATGGTATGTTGAAATTTTATTCTCCTACTCTTCTCTTTTCATCCCCACCGAATGAACTGAGGTCTGGGACTGTGTTCTGGACCGAGAATCTTCCCCACCGCCTTTCCTCCTACTTCTTTAACGTTTTTTTCTTTCCTCTCCATAAACACGACAGGGTTTCGGTAGGAGGTACTCTCATCCCGAGACGGGCAACTCGGGCAGGTATCTCTTTGTCCGGCGCACTATGCTTGTATCAAGGAGTCAAAGGGCGGTAATGAAAGGGTCGAGGCCTAATTTTCTTGTCTTATCCCCCAACTTACAACAGCACGAACACAGATCGTAATAAAAATGTTTAGGTTAGAGAGGGCGTATGACTAACTCTTGTGTTTGCTTTTCCCCTCTCAACAGCGTTTATCCTTTATCGGCAACACTACCAAGGCCAGGTCGCCGCTCGGCATCCGGGACTTGCCAACCCGGAGATTTCTAAGCTCATCGGCGAGCAGTGGCGAGAACAGCCCGAAGAGATAAAAAATAATTGGAAGAGGCTCGCCGAAGAAGAGAAAATTCGCCACCAACGCCAATACCCCGACTACAGATACCAGCCCCGACGAGGAGGCAAGACTGCTAGTAGTAGGCCCTTGCCCGCGACCGGTGAGGATCCAGGCCATTGTCCAAAGTGTGGTGGCCGTTATATTGCGACTCCAAGAACGCCTTCTACCCCTTTCAGTGCGGCGACACCAGATATTGTGAGACCAACATCAAATATGCCTCCTTATGTAACACCAAATCCTCGTGTGATTGAGACGGACCATCTCCGGCGTGGATCTGCTTCCAGTGCGATGTCACTTGACCACGACCGTAGGTATACGCAACCGCAGTTACATAACATCGAAGATGACTACTCGATGATGTCCCCAATGGCAGCACCGGTGGATCCCAAACGACGCCGGTTTAACGGGCCGAACATCTTTGTCCCTGGATCGCCTCCTATGGGTTATATTTCGGCGGACCCCCGTGACCCACGTTTCCAACGATCGTCAGCAGCCGGACAGCCCATGTCAGCGGCTGGTTATGGACCCGGTCCATTACCTAGACCGGGTGTACAATATCATCAGCCTAATTACGCCAATCACCCTCATATGCAACCTCCACCACGGCCTCCAATGGCGTACCAGCCAGTTCAGACGTCGAGCCGCCCTAGTAATGCATTTGATGAGTCGCTTCGATTACCCCCCTTACAAACCCAGATTCCAAACTCGCCCGCGGTGAGCTCAGAGGCAGGATCGGCACGCGGAGCATCAGCCGTTCAATCTACCCATGGCACTGGCTTGGGAATTGTTAACGGAGGAAACGTTCCTACGAGGCAACAGCCGCAACCACAAACACAGCCACAACAGGTACCTCCGCGTTGGTCATTCTTATTGAAGCTCGAGATATTGCGGTCGATTGGACCTCCTCTAAAACCACCAGGTCCTGGAGGACCCATTTTTGAAACGAGAGGGCCTCTTATTGTTGTTGAAGGTGCAGCCTCTTCCATACTAAAGGAAGTGGCTTCTGTGGTGGAGAAGGCGTTATCCGTCTCGGGAGAATACGCCGTGAAGACTTGGACAGATGATACCCAGGCACAGTCGAGCGGAGGAGAAACAGATGGAAATAAAAGTAGTAATGGAAACGAAAACAAACAATTAGCAGAAAAGAGCACCTCGAAACGATCGGGACTCATGAGCCCACTAGCAACTTATGTCGCCAGAATGTTGAAGTGGCATAAGACATCCGAAGACTTGATCAAGTACATGACGAGTCATCCACCGCCAATAAGCGGGACAGATACTGAGATGGGAGAAGGCGATAAATCCGCCGAAGACATGTCCTCGAAGCCCAATGCTAGATTGCCAGTTGCGGTCGTATCAGACGGCTATAGTCTGACTGTCTCAGACAGATATGCCAGCTCGTTGCATGTCAATGATGCATACCGTGCAGACGACCACTGGCAATGGGTAGCAACGTTGTGGCGTGGGATCATAGGAGCAGATCTGACTATATATGTCAAGAAAGCTGTTGAGCCAGCAGAGATCCAAGGAAATAACTGCGTCGAATTCATAAACTCAGCTGTCATGGTACTGCGCATGGCTGAGAATAAGGGCGTAGATGAGAAGCTAGAGCGGCGGCTCGGCTTTGAGATACTCGAGTGGGTGCGGAACGGTAGTTTCAGGGCTGGCTTTGCGACACGGTCATAGAATTAGTGTAGAGGATGCTCTTTACCCAGATGATTGAAGATGATGGATGTATCGATGTTCAATACCTTAGATACTGCATGGCTTTTCTGATAAATATTTTACACTTGTACGTATGGAGGAAAGGGATCATGGGTGAAATGAAAGGAGACATGTGGATATGTTGTAAATGCAAAGACATGCCCTACATACGGCCTTTAATTTATAAGATCACTTGACTCTTTTCTTTTCGTGAGTTTACAATGTCGATAAAAGTGAGACGTCTTAGAAGGTCGAAGTAGGGGAAGCGGGTTATTGAGTCTTAGATGAGATGTGGAGGATTGTTGTCCTATAAATTGGATTTGAACCTACTACTAGGTAAGCATAACTATTTGGAAGGAGTTAAGGGGTCAATTAAGTCAAAGGTATATTCTTAGGAATTCTAGAATCTGAATTTCTCGATATTGACGAACAATGCTTTTGATAATGTGGAGTGAAGTTGATATTGGAAACATCAAACATGTGACGAAGATGCAAGGCGTAACACAGTGGACACGCTATGTACTTAGCGAATAATGATGCCGTAAGCTGTTATGCACGTAAGCATTGTCTCCACATTTAGTTTCTCGAGATTTCCATAACCTTGATTAAAGAATGTACTTAGGTAAGCAGCATTCGCGTTACGAATTCGGAAACGCGTGCACCTAAACATTTAAACACTTAAACTTAGACAAAGAGCTATTGCCGTTATCCGTCACCTACTGACCTGCCCTTCACCTTCACGGTTAACATCCAACACTCTGTTCCGGAATGTACTAACCTATAGCTTAACTGCCCAATATGTCGGACATCGCGGTTGGGCAGTCAATTCGTCTTAGCGACGGCCGCAATGCTACCGTTCGCTATGTCGGACAGACTCATTTTGCTGCAGGTGATTGGGTTGGTGTCGAGCTCGAAGACGACAGCGGGAAGAACGATGGAGCGGTTCAAGGCGAACGATACTTCGACTGTCCACAAGGAAGAGGAATGTTTGTTCGCCCTATAACAGTCACTGTGTTACAAGCTGCACCACCACCTCCGAAGTCTACAGCCCCTATTCGAAGGGGTTCTCGCACAAGCACAGCTCCGGGACGATCAAGTTCTGTGACCGATCCCACCATGCCGAAGCGGATGAGCCTTAATGCTCCCAGCCCTAGCCCAGTATCTAGAACCCGACCTTCTAGCATTGGGAGAGTATGTTCAACTTAGCTTTATATCCTTATTTCATTTTTATTTTATTTTTTCAATCCTAACTTGACATTGGTAGTCTCCTACAAAATCTCCCACAAAACAACTTGGAACAGGTCCATCTAGCCTTACGAACTCGAGAACCGGTACACCATCAAATGCTCGCATCTCATCAATTGCTCCCAAAACTCGCGCTTCAATTAGTGGAGGACGATCGTCTATGGGTCCACCTCCGCTACCTTCCACTGGACCTAGAAGACAAGCTTCGACATCATCTACTTCGGGGAGAGTTGTAAGTGGCGCTACGAGGCCTGCTGGCGGACGAGTTTCTTCCATAACTGGTCGCGGTGCTGCCCGTCCTACTTCCGGAAGAGTAAGGTCAGGGGATTCGCTATCGGGAGGAGAAGGTGGAAACAGATCCGGCTTAGGTTCGCCTCTCAAGAGCGACGGCGAGCAAACGAGTCCTGTTCAATCTAGGACAAGAGCCCTAGAAAGGCTCACATCCGCAGGCCGATCAGCGACGTCTTCGAAATCGGCAATGGGTAGCGCAGCGCCGTCAAGGACTCCCGGGAGCGCGGGTCCCAGTGGTCGTCCGGTCGCTTCCAACGCAGTTACTAGGGAGAATGAGGACCTGAAGGCAAAACTGAAAGTCCTCGAGCGTAAGCGATCGGAGGACCGAGAGAAGATGAAAGAGATGGAAAGGCTCCAAGAACAACGCGACAAGTTCGAAACTATCAATAAGAAAATTGAGGGCAAATATCAGACAACGGCACAGGAGAATGTCGCCCTGCGCAAGCAACTCAAGGAAGCCGAAGAACGCTTAGAGCAGATTGAGACTCTACAGGCTGAACATGATTCCGTCATGGAACTTGCAACATTGGATCGAGAAATGGCCGAAGAAACAGCTGAAGTCTACAAGGCGGAGCTCGAGGCCTTAAAACAGAAAGTGGAAGAGCTAGAGCTCGAGGTTGAAATTCTGCGCGAGGAGAATACCGAATACTCCCAGGGGATGTCTCCTGAAGAACGAGCGAGCGCAGGATGGCTGCAGATGGAACGCCACAATGAGCGGCTACGTGAGGCTCTCATCAGACTGCGAGATCTCACCCAGCAGCAAGAAGAAGAGTCTAGGGCACAAATCAAGGCATTGGAGAAGGACCTTGCAGATTTTGAAGCTATCAAGGAACAGTACCAAATCGCCAAGGAGAAATTATTGGAATCCGAGACGCGTGCCGAAGACCTCCGACAGCAGCTCGATGATAACCTGGGCGCAGAGACTATGATCGAACAACTGAGCTATGAGAAACTACAACAGTATGAGCACATCAACGAATTGAAGGCCGTGATTGATGACCTCGAAGCATTGAAGGAAATTAACGATGAGCTTGAAATCAACCACGTTCAGAATGAGAAGGAAATGCAAGAGGAGCTCGATCTCAAAGATAGTGTCATTGCAGAACAGGCTCGAAGAACTGCCGAAAGGGACGATACCATTTCCGATTTGGAGTACACACTTTCCCGATTCAGAGAGCTTGTCACGAATCTTCAGACCGATTTGGAAGATATACGTGCCTCTCACGCTGTCAATGAGGCGGAGTCTGAACAACTTAATAGTAAGTCAAGAGCTATGATGGATCTCAACCAGAAGCTCCAGATCTCGGCTGCGAAGACACAAGTCAAGACTATCGACCTAGAGCTGCAGCGCATGGATGCCCAAGAAGCACAACAGCATCTCCAGATTATCAAATTGTTCTTGCCCGAGAGCTACAATACCGACAAGGATTCTGTCTTAGCATTGCTACGGTTCCGCCGACTGGCCTTCAAGGCGAACTTGCTCCATGGATTTGTTAAGGAACGCATCAATGGACAAGCGCACCCTGGTCACGAAGATGATGTGTTCGCTGGCTGCGACGCCTTGGACAAACTTAGCTGGGTATCTTCTATGTGCGATCGGTTTGTTAATGCTATTAGCCACTGCTCGCTGGAGGAATTTGCCAAATATGAAGGTGCCTTGTACGAACTGGAGCCGGTTGAGAGGGCTCTGAATGCCTGGATCGATGGTTTACGACGCGACGAGCTGAAGGAGAAGCAATGTGCCAGCGAATTGCAACGCACTATCGCCCTCATGACACACCTAGGCGAGGTGCACATTTCGGAGGGACTCGAGAGCTTTGCCGATGAAATGCAGATGAAGACGATCTTGATGCAAAGTCACCTAGAGTCTGCTGCTACTGCATTTAATGTGGTGAAGGATATGGTTCAAAGAGTCATACCACCCAACAACGATGAAGACGAGCTTGCTCAACATTTTGCTAAGAAGTCCGAGGCCGTCATTAGCCAAACTCGTAGCGCAAAGGTTATTATAAGCAAAGCAGTGCGATCTTTAGAGGATCTTCGAGCGAGATCCTTGGCTCTTACTCCCGATACTGCCGAGGCATTCGAGCAGTGCGAAACCTCAAGTCAAGAGCTTGCGGAGATGTCCCGAAAGATTGGCATCGATCTTCATGCGCTACTTAGCGAGGAAGGTCGCCCGGAGCCATTTACGTATCCTGAAGTGCAGAGTACGGTTCATCGTACAATAATGACTACCTTCTCATCAGCCGAGTCTGACCTTTTCTCCACTTATCTCTCCAAACTCCGTGTTCTTACAGGTCAAATCACCGATCTTGCAGCTGTCTGCGCCGACCTATCACAAACACAGGAATTCGAACGTAGCATAGCACCATGGCTTCTTCGTGCACAAGAGCTTAAGGCTCTTAAGACAATCCCGATCGATGCCGAAGAAGAGCTGCGACAAGTTAAGGAACATTATAACGAGGCTCGTCGCACAATCGCTTTGCGTGATGAGAACCTCAGCACAGCCACTCTCCGTATCGAGACACTCGAAGCGCGCATGCGTGATGCAAATACCAAGGCTTCTCGCATTGCAGATCTCGAGGCGCAAATTGTGGCTGCACAAGAGTTGGTAGCAAGTCTCAAGAAAGACATTGAGCAGCAAGATCGTGAGGCCAAGACCCTTGAGGCCGATCGCGACAAGTGGAAGAAGATCGCTGGCGACAGCAGAGCATTTGGAGATGAGGCGGGTGACAACGCCGCCGGGGCTAAGGCTGGCCAGGAGCGCGCCGTGGCCACAGCTCGCGAGATGGATACCCTCAAAGCCGAAATCGCCAGTCTCCAGGAAGCAGTCCGATACCTACGCGAAGACAACCGACGCGCGCGCACTACGGAGCAAGCTAGGCATGACTGGCTTGCTGAGCCTCTGGTTAAACCGAGACCTGCGGCGGAACAGCGCAAGCAACTTGTGGCGGCTGAGAGTAGAGACGCGCTAAGCGAGCTGCTCAAGATGGCAACATCTGCTCATGTCTTCGATCTAGGGTCTCTGCCTAAGGACAAGCAAGCGTGGCGTCCGGCGAAGTCTACACCACAATACCACTCTGCGAAGTTACACGAAGATTACGAGGCATGGAAGAGTTGGGAAGCTTCTATCGTGCAGAAGTCTAAGGTAGTACTCGGGGCCGAACCAGGCCGAAAGAGGCAGCAGGATTCTGAACAAGCTAGGAGCATGCGTAGGGCTGCTGCTAAGCTTCAGATCAGACTCCCTGATGTTGATGGTAAGATGATACCTGGCGGCAACGGCAAGGGGGTCCAGGTTCTAGGGTCTAGGGAGTGGCAGAACTTGCAGGGAAAACTTTCCCCGGCTATATAACCCTGGTTTTGTAACTTATGTGTACAATCATGGATAAGGAAGGGACGAATTTTGAAAGTTTGGAGACAGGAGATTAGGAGGCAGTGAGATACCCATTCCGTTTCTGAGGATTGTATCGTCGTGTCTATCATTGCAGTGTATCATCACGTGGCGTATGGTAGGAATGAGATACATGATATATTTTTTGCTCATCTTTGAAGTCTTTCATGTCATTCGTAGATTTGACGTAAATCTCCGTGATAGCCGGTTGTCTTCCATTCCCTATAATCCCTTTTATTCTATATCAAAGGGTATACGTAGTAGTATCTTACCCATCTCCTAGTCATAAGCACCATCAAACCTCCCTAGACGATCTTCACGCCCTCCCCTTTCCCTTCTTCCCCTTCTTCCCGCCGCCGCCGCCTCCACCCTCACTCGGCCCAGCACCCAACCCCGGCATTCCGCCCATACCAGGCATGCCGCCCATCCCGGGCATACCACCCATTCCCCCAAGCATACTCATCATATCCCCGCCCCCACCCCCCTGCATCTCCTTCATCATATCCTTAAACGCATTCTCACTCACCCCGCCCCCCGTCATCGCAGCACTATACGCCGGCAACAGCTCCCCCATCTTCCACCCCCGCGGCACCGCCGGCCGCGGCCACGGCTCCCCGTCCTCAGGCGCGTTCAGCCCCGGCACACGAACTCGACGCAAAGCGTCCGACGTGTCGGTTGTCGGGTGCGCTTGCAGGTGTTTTGCGACGAGGATGTACAGGTGGTGTTTATTCTTCACCTGTGCGGCGAACGGGTTCGCGTTCTGGGCTGATGACGAAGTGGATTTGCTGGAGGAGGAGAGCTTGACGCGCACTCGGCCTGGGTTCGCCCAGTCTTTGGGGTGGATCCGGTGGGCTTCGAAGACGGGCGACAGACGCAGCGAGGCGCAGGCTGCGGCGATTTCCCGCGCCAGAGGGTTCTTCACTGCGAGCGACTTGCTTACGCGACGGCCTTCGGCGCGGGTGCGTGTTAAGTCGAAGTACACTGGGTACAGCATTTGGTAGTCTTTTATGTCGCTGGGCTGGACTTGTTGCGGTTGGGGGGCGCTGGAGGGGTGTTGCATGCGTGGGTTGGGGAAGAGGGAGGGCTCGGAGGAGGAAGTGGCGGCGGGCGCTTTTTGCCGCAGGATGTCGGATTCGAGGAAGTCGTCGATGTCGCCTTCACTTGGGTCTGAGAGGTCGCTGTCGGAGACTTCTTCTACGCGTGGGTGCGACATTTTGGGCTGGGGTGGTGGTGGTGGTTTTGATGGTGGTTGAGGTGTGGTGATGGATGGATGGACTGAACTACAAACGTCGAATTTTGGATGTGGGGTTCTGGAGCTGCGATTAGATTAGCGCTAAATGTAAGGTCAAGCTTCCCTGATAGTGGGGTAAAATGTGCTAGCCCTTAATTGGTTAGAAGGGTTGAGTCCGCTAGGAGCCCTGTAATTGAGGATGGAATTTTATGGCTCTTTACACATTTTCAAACCTGGCTACCCTTCCTCTACGATAAATTCAAATTCATAATTATTGTTCATTCGATCTTGGGGGTATTTACTTGTTATAACATGCTTGTGGCCTTGGTATTCTACCAAACCCTCCACGGCGAAGTCGTTGTTGTCTCCGGGAGCAATTCCTTCGTCGCTGACATCGCTCTGATTGAATTCCACAGAGAGGACTAGCTAGCTGCTAAATTCTATCAAACTGGAAAACTGGATGCTCCTAACTCGACCTGATCTCTCATCCCCGGATTGAGAGATAAACCTGGAGAAACAATGGCTTCTTATTTACATCCTAGCTGTGTGCCTCGCATCCCAAACTCCCAGGCTATCGTTCTTATCAAGAGGGCCGAGGTATTGAGCCATCGGAAATCGGGATTGGTAGTCCCCTGGACCTCCCGCCAAGTGGGTGAATATTATCCTATCGCCAAACAATCTTCCCTGAAGTACGCTGTGGGCTAGGTAGTCCTTAGAATACCAAGCCAAGCCGGTAAAATGTCTTGGATTCTATAGAATAAGACGGTTACATTTCAAGATCTAGTTGAAGCCGAGCCTCAGACCCGATGTCCATACAATCGTCTCATGGTCTTAGGCCCTACTTCGAAATAGCTAACAATACTTGCAAATACCCCCTTGAAGAGTTTCCTAAGGAGATCTCGAAGGCAACGAGATAGTGCAACTAACATTAGTACGCCCTATATAAACGGAGACAACCTACGCCCTGCTTTATCGGTTTCATACGGACCTAGTTCGCGAAAAACCTATTGGTGTCATTTCATGATCTAGACTAAGACTCGGGACGCTTTTTTCGTATCTATAGACATCCATGAGAAGCAACTTAGATTGTAATAGGTCTAGGAAAACGCATTGCTTCTATTTTTAACACTGGGGTCTTAGAAATAACTGGCTTTTAACTTAGCTTCAACATAATTGTTACTATGTTGGCGCTAGAACAATGAGAGAGGTCACGCCCAGTCCTCTGTGAGGGACCTGGGAGCCCAGCAACATGGCCAGCCACCTGCATTTGCATGGTGTTCGCAATAAACTTCTCTTCCCAACCAAACTTTGGGGATTCCACACACCAGGTCATCGCTAGATGTCACGATCATCCAGTTGAGTCCTTCTCATACGACATTACTAACTGCCGGCATGCTGACTTCGGATATTCCTCCCCACCCTTATGTGGTCCAGGTCTAGCCTCGTGTTGTACAAATTGAACAACATCCGGTCCTTTGAGGCGACGGTGGACAAGACATCTATTGATAGCGTTAATTAAAAACGTGGTTGGAACGGTGACACAATAACTAACACTAAATAACCTGAGTGGCCGTTGGATGGGTGAGATACATGCTAGGCTCTCGGCGCATTTATATCAGGTCGTCGCCTACACTTCCAGTAGACCGAGATCCGATCTCGTGAAAAAGCGTTGGCTATAACGTTCCCCACGGATTTATAATCGAGTTGATATCATTCAAGTGCCGATATAACAGAATCCGATCAATGAAGAAGACTGGGTAAATTTACATTAACCCCAACCGTCGCCATGCCCTCGCTTCGTACCTATCACCGCGGCTCCCATCCCTCTCTTTACGGAGGATGATGTGCCACCGGCACCACCCCGCCCTCACGGGAATATCCTTAATTATGTGAATATAGCTACAAAGAGTTGATAGTAGGTGAGTATTTATGATTGTGTTCAGCTGCAAGTATCGGAGCTTTGATTTTCGTGGCAACAAAGTCAAGTTCTACCAATGATATAAAAAGAGAGACAAGATGTCGACGAAATTCGTTCATTTCGTAGAACCCCTCGCTAAAACTTCACTATCGGAGTTCTTGGCATTCGCTGTTTTATTAGTAAGACTACCTTGAGTATGGCTAATAGAATTTCATGAACTAAACTTCACTTAAGGCCTCTACACTTGGAATCACCAAGGCTATATATAATGTCTTCTTCCATCCCCTGGCTACTCTACCGGGTCCAAAGCTCTATGGAATGTCGCCTCTTCCCATAAGCTGGTCACGGTACCGGGGTAGGATACCTTATACGTATGCCGAACTACACGAAAAGTATGGCACCATTGTTCGAGTTGGTCCGGATGAAATTTCCTGTGCTAGCCCCTCGGCTTTCAAGGATATCTATGGCCCTCGTTATGGAAAAGGAGGACCATTAACTCGTGATACGCGGACTGCACCACTAAAGGATACCTTTGGAGCCGTGGGTATGTTCCAGGCTGATGTGCAAGAACATGCTCGGATACGCCGCCAGTTAAATCCGGCCTTCTCGGAAAGGGCTTCTCGAGAGCAAGAACCACTAGTGATGGGATATATTGACTCCATGATTCGGAAGCTGAGAAATACTACGGCGAATGGAAAACCTGTCGACGTCGAGAAGTATATGATGTGGGCAACATTCGATATCCAAGGCGACCTTGTGTTCGGAGAGGATGTATTCAAGTGTATCGAGAATGAGCAGTACCACCCCTGGATCAATATCAGCATGACATTCTTCACTGGAGGGGTGTATGTACACGCCCTCAACGACATCTCTCCCTGGCTTCTGTGGATATGGCAGAGGTTCATCGTTCCACAAAGAATTACAGATGCTTTCACGTATCATCTGAGAACCACGTTGGATCTTGTGGATAAGAGGATGGCTGCTGGCAAGACCGACCACCCGGACTACATGTCATTTATCACCAGCGAGAGCAAGGCCGGCGAAATGCTCACCAAGGAGCAGATGTACGCCAATGCCCAGATGTTAGTGATGGCCGGGTCGGAAACCGTAGCTACGGCCTCCGCGAGTACGCTCTACCTCCTACTGTCTCATCCGGAAACCATGGCCCGGGCCGAGCGCGAAATTCGGTCTTCGTACGACTCAGACCAGGACATCACGGCCGCTTCCGTTGCTCAGTTGTCATACCTTGTGGCCGCGATCGACGAATCCATGAGAGTCTGGCCTCCGGTCGCAACGTCATTCAACCCCCGACAGGTATCATCAGGAGGTTGCACCGTAGACGGTTATTTCATCCCCGAAGGTTCCATGATTGGTATCCATAACCACGCCATCGGCCGCCTAGAAAGCTACTTCAGGGACGCGAAGAAATTCGTCCCAGAGCGCTGGTTGGGCGACGAGAGATACGCGGAAGACGCTAGAGAGACTTTTCAAGTAAGCTTAGCATCCGGCTCCACTCACCCATTTATTGATTCCAAAATACGATATTCGTAAGAGCTTAGCCCGGGTAGATGCTGACTTAGACCATTACAGCCGTTCAGCTCGGGACCATTGAATTGCATCGGCCTCACGATGGGCCGTTTGGAGACTCGTGTGATCTTGGCTAAGCTGATTTACAACTTTGACATCGAGCTGATGCCCGAATGCAGCGATTGGCTCGGGAACCAGAAGAACTACATCGCATGGCACAAGCCGCCGCTGATGGTGAAGTTAACACCGGTGAAAAGAGCTTAGGTGGGTACTTCACCGGCGAGTTTGGTGAGGCTGGCTGGTCGACGGATCTGGGGCGATGACATGCAATGATTTGTGGGGTGCATACCTACCTATGTACGAGAGACAAATATTTCCACACCCAAGGGCTCGATATATTGGGTACCGGAGTTCATCGCCATGATCGACGGTGCCGTTACGGAGAATGTGTGCGGAGGTATGGTTGTCTCGGTACTGTACGCTAGAGAAAGACGTGCCGTCCCTTTCCGTAGTCTCGGGTCTGGTCGTGCAGAAATTGAATATACATATGTGCGAGAGGTCACTTGATGTGATGTGTACGACCCTCTTTGCAGATATCGGTATCCTGGCCTTACTTCCGAAGTCAGACCTGCATCGCTTGACGGACAGGTGCGTTTGTCTTAATGCGAGTGATACGTTTGGAGGCTGTTAGGCCACTTGTCCTTTCGTGCATAGTGCTACGCACTTATGTGTGCGGTTGGTGGCGTTGTTGTATTGGTCGTTATGGCGCATAGTAGGTGGTATCTTCAATGGTCGATATGCACTTCTACCAGTGAGTGTTAATGTGTTAACGCAATAAAAGTAGGCAGCGTTTCGGTGAAGAGAAACTCGTCTACTGTACGAGAACTTGATTCGTAATATCGAGACGAAAAATATTAGATGGGGATGTATATAAAAGTTCGAGTCGGCCATTGTGCTATACTATATTGATATGGATGTAAATTTGCGCGAAGCCTGTGTGGATATTTGGAGGAAAATGGGGGTTAGCGAAGGTGTCATGGGTCGACTTTTGCTTTTCATTATCGACCTTTTTCATCAAGTCAAAATAGGGGAAGCTAGGTACTTGGAGGTACATAGTTTTACCAACACTATCCCTGCAACAGGTATGATCCATGGATAGATCTTAACCCTCTGTGTTGCACTGCAGTATCCACGAATAGGGGCGTAGGTTTGATACTGAGCATTGATCATTCGAACTACCTACCCCTATCAACACCAGATCATACAGATAGACCGTTATGACTTCTAGTATTTGATCAAAGTGCACACATTAGTCTATCTTTCGTTCCTGTACTTCCGTCCTCACCCATTTCATACCTAATTAAGATTACATATGTACAACGAAGACTGTGTTCAAGGCCTTGGGGTATGCTCGTTAGTTCACCTCGTTTAGCCTCTCCTTGATTACCTACCTACCTAGGTAGGTAGGGTAGCACGCAAACCCATTGTTGAGCCAATCCCATTTCTAATGCCTTCCATGCCCGAGCCCATGCAACCGATTGGGACAAACCATTCAGGCCCGTCCGATGCCTCACGCCTTCCGTAAACAGGACATCTCGTACAGACCCACACCGTATTTTTGTCGTCTTCAGGTTCATCCCGAGGTCCTAATCCGCCGCTATCGCCAGCAGCCCTCTCATCACATTTAAGCTTCACAGCCTTGTGAATATGTCATCTTATTCGTTCTTCCTCCTTGGCAGACCGGCCTTTTTTCTCGCTTCAACATCGCCTTCGCCTAGCCATCGGCTCGCCTTGACGAGTTGAACGACGTTGAGGAATTGCTTCAGTGCCATGATTGGAGCACTAACCCCGGCGAGAATCCAGGGGAACGTGGAATCCATCTTGTTTGCACGTGCCATCTCCAAAGCACCGGCGCTATAAGGGTTGGTAAATAGCTGGCGGAGTACCGAGCTGTTTACTTGCGCCCCGGTTTGGATGGCATTAGCTCTGGTCTCACCGAGGGGCTCAAGTAGCTGTGGTGATAGAAGCGGTGACGAGAAGGAGAGTAGATATAGAGCAATGAAGAAAACTTCATTTAGTGCGCAGCATATGAAGAGAACAGTCTAATATTTGATTAGTCGGAAGTGCGAAGATGTTTTTGTAAATGTGGAAACAAACCTTGTTGGTATAGTATAGGTTCAACAACCAACTCCTCGACTTGTCCACATTCTTATGGCTGGAATCTGAGCCTCCCATAGCAAGAGTCGCATACATGTGTGTGTAGTGGCTTGCAAAGTCTACGGAAATCAACCCTTGGAATACGATAGCCCATCGCGGGAACGCGGAGGATAAGAAGACGAGTAAGCACGATGTGGTGCATCGATCTGTTACCATGTCAAGGACGGCGCCAAACTTGGTGGACTGCTCGAAATAGCGAGCTGCATAGCCATCGAGGGCATCGAGAAGACATGAGATACTATAAAGTATCGAGCATGTTCGAGGGTGCAAGGGCATATAGTATAGAGATGCGATAGCGAGAACAATGCGAGAGTAACCTGTTTATTGATATCGTTAGATTAGGCCAAGGTGCAAGGTGTAAGGTATATAATAAAGATCTGCGCAGCCTCGGCGCATGTAGCCTTGCATTGACGGGAGATGCGCATACCTATGATATTAGGCCAAAATACGAATATGTTCTCCCGAGGAGAGTTATCAACTTTAGACTCCGAAGGCGCAACAGCTAGGCCATTCCCATCATTGCTAACATCTTTCCCATTCATGGTGACATCGTCGTTGTTGTTGGATTTCGTAGGAGTATCGTTTGCGACTGCGGCAGCTGCCAGAGCGGCCTGCCGCCTGGTTCTTCTTTCGGACATGATGACGAGTTCTCTTAAAGGCGGCAAGGGGCGTAAAAGGAAGAGTAAACGATGTTTGATCTACGTATTTATGAATTTGTCGATAAGGAGCTGAAAGGACGATCGTAGGTTAGCGCCCAGCTGAGATGCACGAGCGGCGTATGTAGTAGGGTTACTCGGTGGCTTTTTCGTGGTGTGATGTTCAGTTAGGTATGGTGTGATAACCTCCCGTGAAAGAATACCTAGGTATGAAAGAAGACGGAAGAGTTATCAAGGAGGAAAAGATGCGATCGCTCAAGAAGATAGATACCTGGAGTATTAGATAAAAGAGGTTAAAACGGATTAGTTGTAATATGTAGATAGATAATCAAAGGAGAGGGAGGAGGAGTTCCAAATTAAAGACTCTAATAACGTTGTCTTCTGATAAGGGTCCCTCTCGGCTGGGACGGAAAGGACGGACTGGACGTAGAGAGAAAACTGCCTAGGTGGAAGCTGCCAGCTGCCAGTGAGATTGATTGATCTGTCGAGGCTGTAAGACCCGCAATTTATCTATTAAGATTAGGTAAGGCTGCATGTGGCCTATGCGTAGTATCAGAATGTGCCCTGCCTGCCGACCCTGCCCTATCCAGCACGTAGGCCAAGTAAATGCCCCACATTTCAAAACTGATAGCATTAATGTTCGTTAATAATATTGCGAATTCGAATTCGGGACGGGACGATCGACGCCCTACTTTCCCTGTCTTCCCTGTCTGTTTGACCCTGTCTGCCGCACGCCGCCCTTCACACCTTCAACACCTTTCACGTGAGACATGAGCTTCAATCTTCAATCTTCAATTCGCCCGTCTCCCATATCTACTACCATAACTTACAATCTCCCCTCCAACACCTGGTATCGCAAAAATGTCGTCATACTTCTATAAATGCCTTGGTGATATGCCTCGGTGGTATGGATATGAAGCCGTGTGGCTGTCGCTATCTCGGTGACATTCGAAGCTACAACACAGCATAGCGCAGCATAGCACAATATTGATCGTAACTGAGCCCGTGAAAAGGCGATAAATGCGACCAAGACGACATAGCCCGGTCAGCAGCTTCACCTTTCAGACCACTTACCGCTCTATACTATGCATATAACATGCATATCAGCCAATGTCGATAAGAGGCTGTTGTACCTGAGGAACCAATACTGAACACAGCTGGATTCGCCCGACCGAATGTGCTGCTTGCCGAGTCATGGCGCACTAACAAATGACGTCGCCCGGTTCCCTCCCCAATTCATCACGATAGCCCTTCTTCATACTATGTAGGTAGTATACATCATTTGCCTTGGCAAAGCCTTACCCGATAATGTCGCCCGTTGAAAACATGAGAGGCTATAAGCAATAGGTATTGTCCCGGAGAAGTGCGATATCTCGAATGAGACCATCAAGATTCAACCATAAGCTATCGAGGCAGGTGGACCTGACTGAGAACCCAATCCTGATGGCGTTGTTGTAGTGTGTAAGAAGGTTGTTCCAGCCTTTTTTTAAAGGTCAGACCATTGCAAGTTCATTCAAGTCCATTGGTCTTGTTCGTTTTAGGGTCGACCTGAAATAGAAAAAGGATTCACTCAGTATGCATCTCGAGGAAGAAGGATGCCGAGGGGAACAGTCAGCAGACTACATATAGCCAGTTACATTGTTTGCGCCTCATAATGGGGATGGTCTAAAGTTTTTATGTATTAATACAGGTATGTACCATAGTATTGCTTACCGTTTTAGACTAGAGACCCTCATTTCCACCTATGAAGGACGACGGGATTTCAATCTACAACAGTGGCTGCCTGCATATCGCCCAAGGTGTATGTATAATACTTAATACTTACCGCAATTAACTTGGGGCATGATTGTAACAAATCCCATATGATACTTCAACACATTTATGGCATTTTGCTTTTTAAGATCCACCCCTTTTCGGCTAGTACATGCAACCTCCCGGTACATGCTGCGTCGACGGAAAAGTATATCCAAGGTACATGCGTATATACGCAAGTGTAAGTGTGTACTTCATCAAGACAACCTTGAAATCTAACACTGTCATCCTCGGACCTTCTTCGAATAAAAGCCTGCTGTGGTTCACGAAGGGAAGGCACAGGGTGGGCTACAGGTAGGTGCAAGTACCTTACCGACGGACAATTGATCATTCGCTCGTTTTCTTGTGACACCCGACCCGATCAATTCCATTCCTTTTCACTTTCATTTTCATACAATACTATCATACCATCCCACTTAGACGGTGACAGTCTAGGTGGGCTAACTTGCATCAAAAACTCCCACCAGTCCACCGGCACCACTCTACATGCCACTCTACCAATTTGCTCCCCACCGCCTTCACCCTAGACCCTACCTGCCTACATATCCTAGAACCTGTCATTACGATTGTTCCTATAATTGACAAACCAACAAATCAAGCTAAAAAAGTCTGGACTCGATTCCGAAGTCTTCAGTTTCAAACTAATATAGTCCGAGAAACTTTAATTGGTCTAACTTAGGTACTGGTACGCTGTTAGTTGTTTAAATACCTAAGTTAGGTAAGTTAGAATTGGAAAAAACCGAAACCTGGACCGCCAACGCCAACGCCAACGCCGTCCGCAACCCGCTTCCCCTCAAAAACTCTACCTAGCCTTTTTTACTTTTTCATCTCCTTTTCCCTTCCCCGGCTCCTCCCCCTTCTCCTTGATCGTCCGTTTGCTTCATCCCGACTTGATAAGAGACTGGACAACATCCCTTGGTGCCCAAGTGACCAAGTCAAGAAGTCTACGGTTGGCTTCCTCTAGCGAATACCTCTTAAGACTGCCCAGAGACCTACCTATAGGCGTCTCCGATATTCGTCTAATTCGGACCCGAACCCTCGTACCTTATTTTCCGATTTACAAGCAAACATTTACACTTAGGAGACAAATAGGCCCGAAGACCCCAGGTTTCTCAAGATTCTCAAGGCTTGACAGGAGAACAGCATATGCACAAGATTGTCGGTCAGCTTCCAAAAGTACGAGGGCGGTCCACCGAGTTGAGGACGAACCTTGCGTCTGTCCCTGCGTCCCTGCGTCTCCAGCTTTCAGGTATGTTCGGTTTCTCCACGAAGATATTGCCTTCGTGTACCCATACCCATATTCGTACCCGTTATTTTCGCCTTACCTTGTTTACCTAAGTCCCTATATATACTGTGTTTCACATCAAGAGATCCATTTAGCCCAATACATATATCAGGAGTGCTTCCGGCTGCAGAATTTCGATGCTGCTCGATCTGTCTTATTTCCCATTTTGCCCTTCAATTAGATACGTCTTCTCTTCCATAGTGAATTGACATCATATAGCTCCACAACGTCCAGGGTTCTCAACCAACCGTCGATCGCTTCTCCCGATACCTAGACCCTCCTGTCGGTAGAGCCTGACCGGGTCAACTTGTTCGCCGGAACCGTACTAGTCCACAATTGCCGCCTCGAGCCCTGCCTCGTACTTACGAGCCGAAGAACGAAAACTGAAGAACGAATTAGCGAATACCACTGCCAATTCATTTGCTATGTCCGCAGCTTCGAACCGTCACCCTACGTTTAGGGCGAGCTTCGCTGAAAGAGCCAGCAATGTCGCCCATCCGCTAGCCAATTATCTCTTCCGTCTCATGGAATTGAAGAAGTCGAACCTATGCCTCAGTGCCGACGTTACCACCGCCCGCGAACTCCTTACGGTAGCAGATCGAATTGGCCCTTCCATTGTTGTACTCAAGACGCACTACGATCTCGTCGCAGGATGGGATTTTCATCCGCAAACTGGCACGGGTGCTAAGCTTGGTGCTCTTGCGAGGAGACACGGCTTCCTCATCTTTGAAGACAGGAAATTTGGGGACATTGGCAGCACGGTTCAACTACAGTATACGGCTGGCAGCGCCCGTGTTATAGATTGGGCACATATCGTAAATGTCAACATGATCCCTGGAAAGGCAGCCGTGACTGCACTTCAGCAAGCAGCCGCGCGGTGGCGTTCACGTGTCAACTATGAAGTGAGGACGTCCGTCTCCGTCGGTACCCCAGTCTCGGATTCATTCGACGAGGAGGACGAAAGCCCTACGTTTACACCCCTGCCGGCGCCGAAGGAACTTCCACCTCCGTCAAACCCGCATAATAATGGCAGGAAAGGAAGTATCGTGTCGATCACGACCCTCACACAATCTTTCGAGCCGGTAGATTCGCCTCGTTTTGCTAGTGGTATTGCCGAAGGCGACGAGCTTGTATATGCAGGAATCGAAGAGCCGCCATGGGAGCGAGGGCTCTTGATATTGGCACAAATGTCAAGTGCGGGGAACCTCATAACTAAGGAATACACGCAAGCCTGCGTCGAAGCTGCCAGAGAGCACAAAGACTTTGTGATGGGTTTTATTTCACAGGAAACGCTTAACAGCGAACAGACGGACGATTTCATTTCCATGACACCCGGTTGCCAATTGCCCCCCGAGGGAGATGAGGACGAAGGCAGTATTGCAGGCGACGGTCTCGGTCAGCAGTATAATACCCCGTCAAAACTTGTTGGGCTGGATGGGAGCGATATTATAATCGTTGGACGAGGTATTCTTAAGGCGGCATCTCCGCAGGTGGAGGCTGAGCGGTACCGAAGAAAGGCGTGGAAGGCATACCAGAACCGGATAGGGAAGCAATCATAAGAGTAGACAGGCGTCTGGCGCCGCATGGATCTATATCAAGCATGGATGAAACATTTCGTCCCGGAGCCTGGAGTTTTGTTTCGGCTTTATATAAGACAATCATCATTATTACGGAAATCTGGCCGATCAAAAAAAAATTGGAAGGGGGTTTAAGAAAATTAGCAAGTCATATATCATACATAATGAGGTCTATTGGCAACGATTAGGGAGTTTATGGCAATATTATTCCCCCCACGGGTCATGATGAGGTTTCGCAATATATATACATGTGATGAACCTCACCCCTTGGCCAGCTACCTATCCATGCGAGTTTCCTTGAGGCTCTACTCGAAATGCAGGGGCTAGAACTAGATAGGTCTACTTGAACCATGCTTTTTTTATTTAATTGTGTAGCGTCAGAGTTTTCTAGACAGGTAGAAAATTCATTGATATGAGGAATGAAAAGACATGTGAGGGTCCGTGGATCGATTCTAAATCTCATATTAGGTAAGCCTCGGATACAACGGTGTTAGCGGGGAAAAGCCGTATGTACAGGCCGCAGTTTATAGGCTGATGCGGCAGTATTAGTTAGCGGTAACAAAACGTCAAGGTTTATCATTGACCATTGTCGACTCATTGCCAGGTGCTTCTTGATTGAAAAGGATGGTGGGGTTCCCACTTTCTACAATACAACCTACTTAGGTACGTTTTACTACAAACAAGTTGTTCTATAAAAGAACGACATGGGACAATAGTACCTCGTATGGTCTACGCCTGCCATTGCTTGGGTAAGTAGAAGGAAGGTACATGATGAAAAACTATATGGAATAAGACAGCACCTACCATATCAGCAAGCATAACTGCCATATCTAGGTCTCTCTATCAGGTATCTCCGCGCCGATCTGTTCTGGCAAAAACATCCATACAAATAATACCTATTCGCATTCCCTTGCCCTACAACCTCCTACGATATTGTACGGTACGATTTCTCACCGCGCAATTCCCGTGAGAGCCAACCAGCCAGCCAAGAACCAACACAACTATCTATTACCCCTCAGCTACCTATCGGGTCGCATTATTTTGTCCTAGTAAATCTCGAATTCGATCTCCAACTTAAACTCAAACTCGAATCGCTTTATTTTCTTCGTTATCACCATGTCTGCCGCCGAAGTGGAAGTGGCCGAGCACATCATCCACATGGATGACGATAAAACGAGCCACGAGACGAACGGCAAAGCGCCACCTCGCAAGCGCAGAAGGATTGTCATAAGTTGTACAGAATGTCACAGGAGGAAGCAAAAGGTGATACAGTTACATTTATTAATTATATATTCTATTATATCCAAACCTATTTTCATTATAATCTAATTCATGCTGTAAAATAGCAGGTACTAATGCTCCTCCCAGTGCGACCGTAAGATGCCATGTACGAATTGCGTGTCGCGAAATAAAGAAGCATCCTGTAGATACGAAACTGGAACACCGCTTGCAAAGCCCGATCGTAAAGGATCCTCTCAGAGCGGCAATGAGCGATCGCCCGAGTCAATCGAAAACCTACCTATCAAATCCGCAGATTTCGGTTACTCCCATAATAGCGCCTCTACTCTTGGAATATTGCGCAAGATCGAAGGTGATGGAGAGAGGTTGCCAGGAATGCCTATGGAAACCTTTGACGGGGCTAATTTTGGCATGCGCGAGCGATACAAGACATTGATTCGCCAGTTACCGGCAAGAACATATGTCGAACAGCTAGCAGACCTCTATTTCCAGGACATCAATTGGCAGTACTTTAGCATTGACGAGCCTGTCTTTCGAAGACTGATGGAGCAGTGGTATAGTATGCCATTTAACGTCCTTTCAACATCTGGTCCTCAAGCCTTAGATCCTATGTTGAGGTCCTTCCCCGCCCTCTTGTTCCAGATGCTAGCTTCGTCTCTTCTCTACCTTCCTGAAGGAACCGAGGAGACGTTTGAGTCGTTGAAATATACGAGCAATATGACTTTCGAAGACTTGGCATTCGATTATAGTGAATCCGGCGTTTCCATATTATCGCTCCTAGGCAAGCGTCAGATGTCTATCATAACTGTGTTATCCGGTTGGGTGAGGGCTGCTTTCCTCAAATATACCGGCATGGTTACTGAGGCTGTGAGTGGACATTCTCATTGTTCCCCTGCTACCCAATTATTCTAATTTCCTAGTAGTGGCACCAAGTCGGAACTAGCATCCGAGACGCACAGGAAATTGGCCTTCACCGAGACCAGATGGATCCACAACCAAGCCCAGAGGATTCAACGGAGGAGGCTTTAGAAAAGATGTGGATGGCACAGAGCCGACGGAGAGTTTGGATGACTCTTCTCGGCTGGGACTTGCACACTGGTGCTGTCCTCGGTAGACCTACGAGCGTAGATTTCCGTTTAGTCAGTCGTAGTCTACCGGTCGATTCGCTCATCCCCAAGGATACAAGGAAATCGCCCATAATGCAGCGTGGTGAAAATGACCCGCCCACGCCGCTGACACGAGCCCTGTGGTCCTGGGAGGTTATGCGTCCGCTGCGAGATATTCTTGACTTGGAGAAAGAAGGGCCGTTTCCAAAGGATTTCTCGAAAGTCGAAAAAATACATCAAGAGTTGCTAGATCTTCAAGCCAGAACTCCGCCGCCCTTCCGTCTGCAGAACCCAGACACGCGATTTGATGAGCTTCCGGATTGCAGGTGGTTGCCGTTCGTGCGGCCGACCCTACCTCAACTTATCTCTTTTAACATCATGGCTCTCCATCGCCCGTATGTTTTCACCCGAGTTACTAGTCGCCACGAGGCCCTCAAAGCAAGTTTAGACATGCTAGAGGCCCAGAAGACATATTTTTCTCTATTGAAGCCGCAACAACATAAAACCTTTACTCTCTTCTTTGGAACGTTCGATGCCGTGATAATGATAGCATCTATCTATATCTTATTCCCGAGGGAGCATGCGGAGCTGTTGGCAACGGTGCGACAACATTTTGAATGGGCAATCGAACGCTTCGAGAAGATGGCTAACCGGAATCGGCTCGCACAAGCCGCACTGGGGGTTCTGCATGCCATTTATATCCGCTTTAAGAAGGCTGTCGGGTATAGCTGCAAAGCAACCAGCGAAGTAGGTGGCAGCACTACAAGCTGTAGTGGAGCATCTGGAAGTTGTTCCGATATGCAGACTCCTAGTTCTTTGTCAGAGCCTTCCTCTCAGAATCAAAGTAGTGTATCGAATAATACCGCCCCGTCGACATTGCCCACGTCGACGGACCGAGGCAGAAGTGTCAGCTCAAGTGCAGGACTGACACCTGCCTCCGGGGTTGAGAATAACGTGTTTGCGGGTACGGATTGGTCGTTCCCAACGGATTTTGATTTCAGTTCGATCATGCCTATATATCCCATAGGGGATATCGCATATAACGAATTAACGGCCGTTCCCGGTGGCGATATAACATCAACGACCTGGCCGGAGACTTTCCCAGGGACGACGGCAGCAGCAGCTAGTAGTAGTGGACTTGCTGCTAGCATACCTTCCAGCTCTGCAGGGGAAGAACAGCCAGCGCAATGGCAATTTGGCGGCGAGTTCGGTAATGACACGCTTTGGAATATATTAAATCAATTTCCTACTTACTGATTGAGCTGGTCGGCGATTTAACGTTGGATGTATGAACGATATACGAGAGACAAATACCTAGGCAGGAAGCTGAGCATTCTTTTTTCTAAGTAAATAAACGATTCAGGGTGGAATGTCCCAACTCCTGGTATTTTTACTCAAAATGGGGAAATAGAATATTGTGCCAAAGTAATAGTTGTAAATGCGTATTCATGGGTGCAGGAAACTTGGCTGTACCCTTCTTTGTGTATGTCTTGCTTTGCCTCTTGCTCCCGCCTTCTCGGTGCCTTAAGTCCGAAATTTGGGCTATTCCGATCGTTATGCCCGATGCCTCGACGCCTCCTGCGCCCTTGCTAGCTGGATATGTGGGGGTTAATCTAGATCCCGATGCACTAACCCGTGTCGTGTAGCGTTCGATCGCCGTGGTTGGTAGGGTTATGTTTAGTTGATGTTGCCGTTCACTTTATTGCTTTTTTGCCAGGATTCTGGTATGACATTGATCAAGTCTGGAGATCCATGATTCTGTTTAGTAATCTGTATACCACGCTCAGTTCAAGTTGGGTGACGATTTGATCGGTAACGCGGCAAATCTAGGCCGACACGGCTGGACGTGAGACATACATTTACATCGGTGGGTATTCGATGTCATCATGGCTAGCTTGGACGGCACCCCTACTGTACCAATCCTTCTAGATATATACATCTCCTCAATCGCCATTATCGCTAATTCCTGGATTATTCATCATTCCCTTTGAAAGGCTCCTTGCGAAGTGAGCTGATGGGCATCTAGAAAGTGACGTGTCGTTTCCATGGGATCGGATGATGCGTTTGACTAATTTCAACTTGTGTCTTTTACGTAGTTACTCTAAGTAACAACAAATATCGACGGTAATGCCTACTCATCCCGACGTCAGGCCAAAGTGTGAGATCTTCGATATTGAAACTTAATAAAACGACTCTTGCTAGGCTGCGAAAGGATTGTTTAGTTAATGGCATCTCGTGATGGGATGAAAGAAGATGAGGACGTCAAAAAAGAGTAGAGATTCTAATAGCTAATGAGGCTCTTGGGAAACTGGAATCCGAATAATCAGCTCTACCTTAACTTCCAAGTAAGTATTGTGAATATTTCAGCTATTCTTCTAGTCTAATCAGGGTTATAAAGTTGGCTGACTTAGAAGTAATTTGATTATCTGCTTATTAAGCAATGACTGACTCAAAGTGATGTCAACGGTGCACTTATACAAGCGAAATGCTGTTTATAAGTACCTAGATACTTATCTGTACCATGTAAGGTATAGAGGTAGTAGTTTCCTCATAAACAGGCATCTATAATACCTACTAACGTACCTAAGTAGACATGTCATTCATGCCAGGTGTTGTTGCTATCGTGACTACATATGTACATAGTATGAGAAGTAGGTATTGTGATGTTAAGGATAAACCGAAAGAGGTAGGTGATTTCCTTATATATACTAACACATGGTACTTTCACGTTAATGTGTTACTAATTGGGTTGGTTTAATAATATTTATATAGATAAAAATTAGCAGGTACGTAAAATGTAGTTCCAATAACGAATCATATCCATTGATGGATCTCACCTAGATAGTCGTACCTGACAACCTTGAATAGGGCTGATTATTGTCACAGATTATGTCTAGATACCCCTGAAAGTTAGCGGGGTCTAGAACGATTCAGTGGAGCTAGCGACCCTGCTACCCCGGATTTTTGGTTCTTTGGGTTGACAAGGGACCTACCGAGGCAGGTGCGACTTATAGGGACCCCACTCTATTTTCACAGCTTGCACGGATGTACCATCCATATATCATCTCATCGGCGCTACCATTGAAGATATAATCACATATTTCGATACTAGGTACATAATGCCACCGAATACATTATTCTCCTGTCCATGCCCTGCACGCGCTAACCCGCCTGACTACCTACCAAAATATCTATCCCCACCCAGCTTTGAAGTTCAACCTTCCTTAGTCCCACACAACAAAAATAGATATCCGCACATGTTCATCAGGTGGGATTGGAATCACAGAAGGCGACTAGAAATTATCATTTCCGACCTTAACTTTTCGTCTCGCGCATATCCTTTTTTTTTCTCTCATCCAACCATTTCCACCTACGTCCGTCTATACAACTACAGCTTTTCTCCTCCTGATACCAACCGACTCCCCCATCTGAGATATCCCCTTACTACCCATTCACATCAACAGAGATATAGCGCTACTAGTCACCGTCCATCACGATATATTGGTAGTGCCTCATACGTGAATCCACGAAGATGGCATCCTCTCAGAAAGACCAGAATGGGGATAAAGGCCTCTATGCGTTCCTCCGTCGATACCAACAATACGAAGCCGACAAGGACCGCACTGACGTGCTTATAAAAGTAAGCATATTAGCTACTTCGTTCATTAAATGTCTAAGGATTCTGCGTTGCTGACTGCTCTTCCACCTGTTGTTAGGACCTATTGATGTATACAGAGAACACCGAGTCTCGTCTGCTGAAAGAGAATGGTAGTCTACGTCAGCAACTTAATAATGCCCATATGGACTTGGAAAGTGTCAAGAAATCACTCCAGGAAACCAAAAGACGCTTAGGTGACATGGAGGTTAGATTGGGATTTGTTCCAGTATTACTCCTACTCAAACCAACCCCCATTCCCTCTTCTCCTTCAAGAGTTCATATGACTGACTGAGAAATGTTACAAGGATCGTAATCCGTATATCATGGTCTTGATTGACGGTGATGGATTGATTGTATGTCTCCATACTCGTCCGACTTCCTTATCTAGGTACTAGACTAACCATACTTCACCTCAAGTTCAAGGACCATCTCGTTAAGCAGGGCGTCGAGGGTGGTCGAAAAGCTGCCAACGAGCTGAATTCGGCCATTTTAGAGAAATTCAACTACACCGGAGATACTCCTATTACAGTCGTCGCCAAGGTCGTAGCCAATGTCCTGGGTCTGTCCCGAGCTATGAAATGGAATAGTTGCATCCCAAGTGAAATAACCCTCTACGATTTCATCTCTGGATTCAGCCAAATCAGACCCGATTTCGAATTTGTCGATGTAGGCCAAGGCAAGGAGCGAGCAGATGCAAAGATCATCGGTGAGATTTTCCCAGATTGCCATATACTATATTTTTCGTTTCACATCTTCTAACTCCATGAATAGATTCTGCAAGATTCCATCTAAGAAACTTCAATTGCAAACAAGTAGTTATGGGCATCTCCCATAATTCTGGATATGGCCCGTTCTTAGATGGACTGATTAACAACAACACTACCAAGCAGCGCATCACCATCCTCGAGGGAACCCCAACGGTCCAAGCCATAGTTAGCATCGGCGTTGGCATAATGAATTGTCACACTATATTCCGCAGCGAGAAGTTGCTTTCGAGGGTGCCACAAGACCGTGCCCAAACAACTATGAGTATCGGTCCGTCGTATGCCGCCATTGCTCAGACTAAAGTTGCTTCCCCGCCGCCTCAAATCACCCTACCCATTGCCCTTAAGAAGACTGCTGCGCCGGCACGCCCTGTTCAATCGCCTCCTCCTGAATGGTATCCGGGCCCTCGAGGTTTCGATAAACCAATCGCCGTCAACCAAGCCGTCCTGGAGCGACTGAAGAAGAGGAAGGGCGAGGATAAGCTATGCAACAATCATTTCCTGAGGGGCCCCTGTTCGAAGGGAGATGAGTGTAAATTCGAGCACGACTACAATCCTACCAAAGAAGAGATGAAGGTGATCGCGCTCTTTGCTCGATTGAACCCATGCACCAGTGGACAAGATTGCGACGTCGACAACTGCATCTACGGACACCATGTAAGTTTCTCTTCCTCTTTTTTTCTCGTCCTGATAATATTGTAATTATCGTATACTGACTCGCTACAGTGCCCCAGTACTATCAATGGCGTCTGTACTAATGCGAGATGCAAGTTCGAGATGGAGGATCACCCACCTGGTGTAAAATTCAAGCATAGTCGACTCTCGGAGTGATCACCGAGCTCAGAAGCCTCCGAAGTCCTCATATTTGCTTATGCTATGTTGCACACGCTTTACGATCTCTGCTATTATGCTAGACATGAGATGCACTGCGCTCCAGGAACCGGCAACACCGCCCTACTCTACATATCGCCTCTACGACTATCGCTTCCGAGAACATACCATGAATAACATCACAGACAATGGTATAAGTTCTTTCGCTTTTCCTCGCAAACCAGATTCGCATTCCACATCCGAAGACGTACAACCGCAATCGTTGTACATACTTACGCCATCTACCATCTTGCCACAAGGTCCCGGGTGCTTTGGCTGCCTAACACACGTTGCATATCAACGACATCTTTTCGGATAACATCATCTCGCCAGGCGTTACTAGGTTGGATGCATATTTGCATAATCTCGGGGTGACACAAGTGTCACTATATGTTGGATGGTCCCTTAAGGATCTTGCACCAATTCAGAATTCCCCTATATGATCTGTGCTCTTTAGTGATTACTTGAATTGTGATTTGTCTGCCACCGTGAGAACTGAAATATGCCCTGTGAATAGACTTTAACTAGGTTAAATCTATATGTCTTTGAGATCTAAACCTTGTCTGGCCGAATAATGATTCTCACCCCGTCTCCTACTATATCTTGCCCGAGAGAAGCCCGTTATCTGAATTGAAAGAAACCCGGACTATGCTCGTTTATCAACTTTCACACCTACCCGACCACATTCTCAAGAATTAGACACGCAAGTACCGACCAAAGAAGTCCACCAATCAAGTCCAAAACAGCACCCCCAGCTCGACCTCCGGTTGGCTCCAGCTTGAAGCAGTACATGTATGAGGCTACCCGGCGCCTAATGACGAAGCGAAAAGCCCTCTCTTTCGCGCCCCAATTACCAGCTAGACGGGAGAAAAGGGTTTTGGGGAGAGCGGCGGCCGCTTAATAACGTGGAGGGACAAGGTAGCACCACTTTAGCCGAGCAAGAAAGGGCAGATCTCAAAGCTTGTATAAACGGCAATTTGCGTCACCGGGAGCCATGCTCGCCTACTTCCGTACTATGCGTAAACGACTAATTTCCCGTTGCGGAAATATTGCTTCTTCCCTTTCATTTCCATCGCGCGATGAGATGCGACGCTACTTTATCCCGTGCTGATCTGAGCGAGAGATCTTCGTCGACCCTGGTGGCGGTGGGGATTGTAGTAGATCCAGAGGCAATTATTCTGCAGGGTGCGGGGAAGGGGGGAAAGAGCTTGTTTCTTCGTCACGATGGGACGATGTGCCGGCTCTATTGCATTCCTTAGGTATATAATGTCCTCGCCCGACGTATTTTCGGAGAAAATGGCTTAAAATGATATCTAGACAGGTTGACATTCCCATTTTTGCGTAGCTATTGTCTCGAATTGATTGAAAATGTTGTTCTCCGCGATTGTCTCGACGAGCCTTATGGCCGGCACGGCCTTCGCGGCCTCGCTCACGCAAGTTTCGAACTATAATAACAACGCCACGTCTAAGGCGCAGATGTAGAATTGCCCCTTCTATCACTTCTGCCCCTTTACACCAAACTGATGATTGTAACAGGTACGTGTACAAGCCGGACAATGTAGTGGAGAACCCGCCGCTCGTAGTTGTCATCCACTCGTGCCAATCGTCGGCACAGTCGTACTTCCAGAACAATGCGATCCCGTGGAAATCGGGCTCCGACAAAAAGGGGTACATCACCGTATGGCCGTCCTCGCCCAACAGCGGTACCTGCTGGGATGTTTCGTCGAAGCAATCCTTAACCCATCTCGGGGGCGGCGACTCCCAGGCGATCGCCAACATGATCTTATATGCGATTTCCGAGTATAAAGTTGACCCGGAACGGGTTTACGTCACCGGCGGTAGTAGCGGAGCCATGATGTCCAACGTGCTCGCAGCGACCTACCCGGAGCTCATCAAAGCCGTGTCTCTATATAGCGGGGTGGCAGCAGGCTGTTTCGTCAGCAGTTCCGGCGGCGTCGACCAGTGGAACAACAGCTGCAGTGGCGGCCAGTCGCGCGCCACCCCCGAGAAGTGGAAGCAGGTCGTACTCGACATGTACACGGGATATGAGGGGCCTCGACCAAAGATGCAAATCTGGCACGGCAGCGTCGATAGCACGTTGGCGCCGCAGAACTATCAAGAGGAGATCAAGCAATGGACCGCCGTTTTCAATGTGAGCCAGGACGCAACTAGCACTGTTGAGAACAACCCGAAACAAGGGTACACCACCAGCAACTACGGCGACTCGGTCCAGGGCATTTATGCACAAGGTGTGGGGCATAGTGTGCCGTCTAATTTGACAGCTAGCGAGGCATGGTTCGGCCTGTAATATTCTGGCATATTGAAAATATAGTAGCCGGATATCTGAAGCGACTGCCTCTGTTAGTATGTATAACAACTAAACCAAAAGTTGTCTTACATGTATAAAATAACGTCTGGTTGAAAAGTATTGAAGGGGGTATAAGTGAATGATAAACGCCACCAACTCCACTATATGTTCTCAAGATACGTCGTTTCCTTCCTAAATTTGCTCTCGCGATTGGCATTGTATATATCTCCGTAATATAAACCCATAAATGCGTGTAGTGGATTGTGTAGTTCCATGCCCGTTCTCTAATCCCCATGCTGTATAATGCTGTTCTTATCCTAGAAATGAATTCGATGGTAGTTTTCTAGACGGTTTACGCTGAATTTGATATAGATCCCTTACAGGGAACCTGGAAGGGATCCAATAAATCCCCCAGCTCTGTGACTTTATGGTTCATGGACGCAATCGACGATTTTCGCTTCCACTGGCCATCGTAAATGCTGACTTCTGAGCCTTCATTGTCGAACAATCCTAGGTCTGTTTTCAATCTAGGGTCTCGGTCTCTTTCGTATCGATCCATCTCTGTTGGAGTCCAATTGCGATTATTGATGAGTAGCTGGGCGATTTCGGTCTTGTCATTTGTCCTGAGAACCATCTGGGGCACGCGTAATAAATGTGCCCATTCATCCCCGACTTCTTCGCAGATTTGCTTAATTTCTCGGTCTGCAATACCGCGCATCCACCAGACATCCGGGGTTAGTTTCGCGAAGCACAGGTGGTGGGCCAAGAGAACCAAAGCTCGTGGCCGGTGTTCCTTTGCAAGAGGGATAAAATCTTTTGGTATAAAAGCTGTTCGATTACAAAGTCAGTAACCGCTCTATTTTATTATGTAGTAAGTTATGAATTATGTATAGATAAGGGAATACGTACTGAAGAAAGTGATTATACGAAGGTCGAGGATGGGATTGAAACCATGATCTCTCATCTCTTGATAAAGCGACCCGAGATATTTGAGCATGTTATAATATGTTTGTTGGTATTGGTCGTCTGCATCACCAGGGCTTATGGAAGCAACCATAAATAGGAGGTTATTTGGAATGTACTGCGTTGCCTTGTCGAGGTCTATCGGGGGTCTGTAGAATAACACTGCCATCCCAGTTTCTTGGAGGACTCGTGGTGAGACGATTTCAACAATCAACCCGATTCCTCTCCAGACTTGCATCCAGTCTATAACATAGAGTGGCTTTCCATCTGGATCGCGGAACATTTGGCTACTCAGTGCGATCATCAGAAGCGATGTCGCTATCAATGCAGGAAAGTCAGAAGGATTTGCCGTCTCTATCGCATCTCGATATCCATTAAACGCCTTGGAACAATAAGTCGCCGCGCGTTGAGATGGAATGGGTTGGTTTAAGTTTTGGAGATGCAGTGATGATACTGCCATCAAACAATTCATGAGGAACGGTGACTTGAAAGCGTGCTTGACAACCTCTACCTGGAGCACATGATCGACTACAGCAGAACGGCCACTCTGAATCGAGAAGAACTGAAATCCTGTGGTGGTGTAGAACCACAGCATTTCCATGTCCAAAGCATCTGACATTTCTCGTGGCCTAAAAAGAGGCTCGGTGACAACAAGCATATTGCCAGTGTCAGCTTCACGGAGTGATAGAGGAGAGGAGGCTGAAGACGAAACCTCCGAATCGGATTTCGGGGTGGGAACAAGTGCGGCAGATGCCGTCGAGGGCGGATATACGCAGCTCTCCTTTCGGAGCCTACAGGCCTTACACGTTGGCCTCGCTTCATCGCACTTAATTCAGGAGTTAGTCTTTATGAGATTATATTCATATTATATCATCCAATTTCATTACCTTCACTTTTCTCTTTTTACATTGCTGACATCCGGCTCGTGACTTCTTATGTGGCCGTTTTGTGTGATATGGCTTATGCGAGTCTGGCCCCTCACTGGAATGCCTGCTAGAATGTCTACTAGATGGATCAAACTCAAGAGGGGGCTTAAGATGAGTTAAACTGCCATCGCGAGCGTCGTCGATGTCAACATTCCAATCCAACTCATTGTTAGAGCCGGTGTCGACGTCTGGCGTATCGACTTCTACTTCATCCATCTCGATTGAGTCAATCGCGCAATGCTTAGTCAACTTTGTTTCATCGTCGGTTCGCCAAGAAGGGGTCTCTCCTTTTAATGTAAGCGAGATGAAAAACAAGAAATCAATCAGATCAATCGATATGACTGATTCGCTTAAGATATAAGATAATGCTTGTTAAGTAGAAATAAGGTTTTCGGAATAAAAGCCAGAAATAGAGAAGGAACGCGATTTTGGCGGAGATTTGTGAACTACGACCTTCAGCGCATTGCTGGCCTAAGCCACACTGCAACTTCTAGTTTCCCGTCGCGGTCCTACATAATTCGAGCAGCCTGACGTACTTTGGACCCACATATTCACATCTGAGGCACGGATTTGACTTCGCCCACCTCTCGCGCTCCTTCCACACGTGGACCTAGCTATAAAAATATTAAGATGCTTAATAATCCGTCTTGTGCCGGACATCCAGTCTTGGCACCGTCGATCTTTACATAATTTAGAAAGTACATCGGTACTTGAGAGTCGCGAAATATCCAAACGCGACCGTGAATTGTACATTTGCAACTTTAGTCGACGCTATATCGATGAATTGGAAGAGAGGGATTAAGCTTTTGGTGTAGTCGGAAAATTGAAGCAATGGCGAGCATCTTCGAGCTCCCCGACGACCTTCTTGCAACTCTC
Source organism: Annulohypoxylon maeteangense (assembly GCF_022496945.1). NCBI lineage: Eukaryota > Fungi > Ascomycota > Sordariomycetes > Xylariales > Hypoxylaceae > Annulohypoxylon > Annulohypoxylon maeteangense. The sequence continues at coordinate 1,308,324 of NW_025953256.1, forward strand.
ATCGAGAGCTTCCCATGCCGTGACGCTCAAATCCGAGCTCTTGCGACACTGCTCTATCCTAGGGCCGCCCCATGCCGCAATCTGATAGTTCACGGGACCGAAGCTACCGGCAAAAGTACTGTAACCGCCCGGCTTCTCAAGGAATTATCCTCACCTCGGGCCGACACTGACGACTCTCTTCTCAATTACGCTATCGTCAAGTCCGCCGAATGCGTGACAGCGCGGCATCTTTTCGAAAGAACAGTCGGTTCTGTGGCAGATGCTTTACAATGGGAAGAGAGCGGAACAGTTGGACGCTGCGAGACACTCGCCGCGCTCACGGTCGAGTTAACCAAACTGCTAACGTACGACCAACGTCATGATAAGGACTGGAGATTCGTGCTAGTCTTCGACGGAATCGACCGCCAACGAGATGCACCACCTACGTTATTACCTGCTCTTGCCAGGTTATCCGAGCTCGTACGTGTTTCCTATCCGTATTTCTGCATATCTCATAGACCTTTCACTAACATAATCAACTGCTAGATCCCTAATCTAACAACAATATTCATCCTCACCGCCCCGTCGCCCTCCCTCCTCCACGTATCATCGACTCCACAGCTATACTTCCCACCGTACACGAAGCCCGAGTACGTAACAATCCTCTCTCGTCCGCCATACACGCCCTCGCCGCTGCCGAACACCACAGCCCAAGAAACAACAGACCTATGGACGCGCTTCGCAGCCGCCGTCCACGACGCCCTCTCCAAACCCGCATCCCGGACCCTCCCCGGCCTCGCACGGTCCTGCGCCGCCCTATGGCCACGTTTCACGGCCCCGGTATCCGCAGGCACCTACCGCGCGCGGGAGTTCACAAAACTGCTCGTCGCCGCGCGCGCCTACTTCCAGGACGAATCCGTTCTCGAGCCAGGCATAACCCTCGCCTCGAAACCCACTACTTCCCTCACCAAGCCCTCGTCAACAACCACAAGCAACGGAGCAAAGACAGGCGAAAACGAGTGGAGTAGAAGCACTAAGGACCTGGCAACCCTGCTCCCGCCCACAGCGCGCCTCCTCCTCGTCGCCGCGTACCTAGCCTCGCATAACGCGCCGCGCCACGACCAGACTATCTTCAGCACGTGGCACTCCGGGCGACGGCGGCGCGGGGGCGGGAGTCTGGGGCAGCATACGCGGGTTTCGAAGAAAGCCAAGCATCGGAAGATTGCGCGGAAGTTGCTGGGGCCTAGTGCGTTTGTGCTGGAGCGCATGGTTGCGATATACGCGGCGACGAGGAGTGAATGGGTTCGTGATGGCGCGTATGAGGACCAGGTCGGTGTTGATGGGGACGTGGGCATGGCGATTGCGACGCTGGCGAGCTTGAGGTTGTTGGTTAGGGTTGGGGGCGCGGGAGGGGCGGGGGATACGATGGATCGGGGGGGGAAGTGGAGGGTCGGTGTTGGGTGGGAGGTTATTAGGGGGGTGGGACGGAGTATGGGGGTTGAGGTTGAGGAGTGGCTTGTTGAGTAAGTGAGGTATGAGCGAGACGTTGAAGGTGAAAGGAAGGGGGGATATGGATGTGATGTCGAATTCATTAGCGTCTCGTATGTATATAGGTATATATGCATATGTAATACAATACAATACCCAGCGAGCTTTTGGCTCTTCAAAGAGAATAATATTTCTATCTAGTTATTAAGTCCATGCGATATATCGCCACGACTCGTGAATGAGAACTACCTCGAACATATTGCCTGCCACCTTCATACCCCCATTTTACCTCGCTAAACCCGCCATGCTTTCAAAGACGACCTCCATCAAATGCCTCAAGTAGGGTAAAGCCATTCCCTTCCATCATACCGAAATATACCAGTTCCTCCGTTTCCGTATCTCCTTTAGGTTAAGAACTCTCAGGTGCAAGAATCTGTTGTCATGTTAGCTTCGATGTATTGTAGGTTAGGTATTTATACTCGTCGAAATAGGACTTACCAGAGCCGTGCGGCTGGGAATATACACGTGAGTCCAGTTCTTCCTACCATTCCATTCCATCGGCGTGGTGAAGAATCGCGCGTTGTGATCGTTGCGGGCAAACCCACCAACCTCCTTAGTGTCGGTATCGAGGACGATCTTGTATGTGCCTGCGGCGCCTACTCCGATCCTGTAGTCGGCGTAGCTCTCAGTGGGATGGAAGTTGAAGATGAACACGCAGCCAGCTCGCTCAAACACGATCACTTTGTCGTTCTCGTTCTTGAGGCTAATGTACGCCTGAGAGGCGTGTAACCAGCCATAGCGCTCTTCCGTTTGGTTCATCTGACGGTCGAACTCGTTGAGGTCCTTGTAACGTAGAAGGTGATCCTCGGTAAGGTTGAGTTGGCGCCTCGCGTACCAGAATGAGTTCTGGTTACCCTCACGTGGGAAATCAAGCCACTCCGGATGACCGAATTCGTTACCTTCGAAGTTTAGATAACCCTCTCCGCCGAGGCCGTGTGTTAGTAGCCGGATCATCTTGTGTAGCGACATTCCCCGAGAGATTACGGGGGTGAGAGGCGACAATGTCGACATGTTAGTGTACATTTCTGCGTCGCATAGATGGAAGAGCAACGTCTTATCGCCCACGAGGCTAGAATCAAATACGTTAGTTTCTTAAACTTATGCCTGAAACTGATATTTTACTTACGCTTGGTCGTGACTCTCGCAGTAAGCAATCGTCTTTTCGCCATGTCGTCTATTAGTGAGAGTCCAGCAGATGTTCGACATGTCCCAGTCTTCATCTTTCTTTTCCTTTAGAATCTTGATCCACATATCTGGGATAGCCATGGCTAATCGGTAGTCGAACCCAACGCCACCAAGCGATAACGGTAAGCAAAGTGCTGGCATTCCGGATACATCTTCGGCTATGCTGATAATTTCTGGGTATAGGCTGTGGAGCATCTCGTTGGCAATCATGAGATAAACCACAGCTTCCTCATCAACTCCCGCACCAAAATACTCGTGATACCCACCAGAGAAGCCCCTAAAAGTTGTCAGTGGAATTCTTTAAGAGTATGGAAACGTGTATATATGACTCACGTTCCGATTCCATGATGTGTGTAGAGCATGCTGGTCACTCCATCAAAACGGAAACCATCAAACTGATACTCGTCCATCCAGAATCTCAGATTACTGAGCAGAAAGCGCATAACTTCATGGCTCCCATAGTTGAAAAGTCTAGAGTCCCATAGCTCATGCCTGCCTTTCGCGCCCTCATGAAAGTAAAGGTGATCTGAGCCATCAAATTCGTTCAGGCCGTCAAGTACATTCTTAGAGGCGTGGCTGTGAACGACATCAAGGAGAACGACTAGTCCCAAACCATGAGCGGTGTCAATTAGCTCCTTGAGATCCTCAGGGGTGCCATATCGACTACTTGCGGCAAAGAAGTTATTGACTTGGTACCCAAAACTAGCGTAGTAAGCATGTTCCATAATAGCCATGAGCTGGATGACATTGTACCCAAGATTCTTTATTCTTGGTAACATGCTCTTGGTGAATTCCTTGAATGTTGTGACTCGTTGTTCGGGTGAGGAGATTCCTACATGGGCTTCGTAGACACGAACACTCAAAGGCTTCTTAGGTCTCTGGTTCTTGAATACGTACTTCTCAGACTCTGGCGGGTTCCAAAAGCGAGAATCATAGGCAGGGGAGACTGAAAGATCCTGGGTAACATATTTAATCCAAGCAGGGAGACGGTCAATTCGCTCGCCTGAAGGTGTTGTCATAGATATCTATTATTTCGTTTTAGTAAATGTGAGACAACTGACTCAAATGAGGTCTTATACCTTTATCTTGGATTTGTGTGGGATAGCTGGTTGCCCGCCCTTCGCAGGGACGACTATACTCCATGTTCCAAATTCATTCTTTGCCATACGGTGGGAACCTCGATTCCAGTCATCTGAGAACATGTGGTTAGTAAAGTAGTTTTCGTTACTAACTAGGTAGATAGCATGACTGGTACTCACTGAAGTCTCCAATTAGAAAAGCTTCGGTGGCGTTTGGTGCCCATTCTCGATATACGATATTGTTGTCTTTGTCAACATTTAGACCAAAGATCTCGGTGCCCTAAGGTCCATATAAGCAGCTGCATTTGTCTAGACCCCTGAGAGAGGTTTAAGATAGTGTAGTTCAAACGAACTTTTGAGAACTTCTCAAGACCACCCTCAAGATCATCAATCTTCTTAATCCATTCTTGAGCTTTCGCATATCTTCGCTTCAGAGGTTCCTTGAAAGGTGATAGCCAAGGATCCAGCTGCACCACGCCTATGAATTATATTGTCAACTACCCATCTAATACTAGCGCCATATGATCGCGGGGTTTAGAGAGAAATCGCACCAGTGCCGTCATTTGGTACCTCTGGCGCGGTGCCAGAGCCAAGAGAATTTGCAGAGTTATCGACCACGGCAGTCATGTTGGCGGGCTGGCTTGATTCAAGGTTCGAGGGAAAAGGGGGAGTTGGTGCTTTCGAAGAGCGTAACAGGCGAAATTTGGTAGCTATTTAACAAGGTTAGATTGGTCTAGATCTCCCCGCTAAACAACCTAGGAAGGTATGGAGGGAGCTACCTACCTAATGCTTGAACAATAGCAAAGCTACGGACGCACACAAAGTACTTCTTCAGATGAGACTTTTTCTTGCCTTCCATTCCGCTCCTTATATGAAAAAAAAATCAACTAAACGTGAGAATTTTATTTTGTCTAACTTGTACGTTCTCTCATGAAATTTTTGCCTTAATAGTGCTTCCTTAGGTACTAGATGAGGAGAAGAAATTCCAGCCCAAACTACCTAGGTACCATGTTGATGACGTCGAGGGGCAACTCACGCTGCAGTAGCACCGTGGCAGTGGATCATTTATTATCTGATCGATCAATCAGCTATAACCTACAGCTTCTATCTGTTACAGTTGTATGGATTCGTTTATCAAGACGACTAGGTAAATATTGGATTAATTATTTTGTAATTTTTAGTGATAGCTGGCATATTGGACTGAATAGATAAAATCTTATTTGATGATTGTGAAGTCTTCCCAAGGTTGGGATGTCTGTACATTTCTACTTATCTGGTAGGTATTATTGAATATGATTTACCCCCTGGCGTCGAATACAGCAGCCCTGGGTTTATGTACTCAGTGCTTTTGAAGTCGCTTGAATGTTTGATTTTAGAACATTGCGGGGCATTACTTAAGCTCAAGCACTGACCGAACCTACCTAGGTACATACCTAGGTACCCATTTTAGCGGCGAGGCTATTCTAATAGCGGCTGGGATAAAGCATTTAAACAGACTTTAACAGAGATCCCCCGCCAACAAGGGAAGCCCCGCCCCATTAACTAAGGGACCCCCGACCTTTAAAGCTCATATGCTGGATCATCGCTGTGAGATCTCGCGCAACTTATGTCCGATACAGGAGTAACAGACCTCGTAAGCTCTTTGATAGACGATAATTGTAATTCAATCAAATCCCATTTCATCCAAACCGACGATTAAACCTGTTTCAAATTACAGAATACCTTTGATACCTCGTTACACAATTTCGTCTAATTGGCACGGTATACTCTTGCAGCTTTGTTTAATAGGCAGACTAATACTATTCAATCGTCTCACCTAGGTGTAGATACACATACTTATGTGGCGGATCACCGCTTCATATTCCTAGAAGTAGTGGTCGTCGATTGGAGGCCACCTCTAATAGTGCCAATATGGGGTCGGTCCTTATAAGACGTAAAACCCCTCTGCTTCTCAGCCCGGCCCTCAGAATTCATCACCGACAACTCTCAACATCTACCATCCTCCGCGCCCCATCGAGACGTATTCCGGAGCTCAACTCCGGTTTTACTAGCAGTTATGACCCGAACGAAGAAGGAAGAGGGCCTATGTTTTCAAAGAGCACCTTTGGAGTTCCACAATTTTACCCTCGAGATCTCAAGAAGCGAGTCGACGAATACGTAGTTGGACAAGATCGGGCAAAGAAGTCAATATCGTCTGTCATATTTAACCACTACCAGAATGTGAGGCGGCGGAAATATCAAGAGGAGCAGGAGAGGAAGAGGGAGGAAAAGCTCATGCGACAAGCTATTGCCCGCGACCGAAATGCAAGAGATATGGAGGAAACTCATCCAGTTGAAGGTTGGCCACATCCGACACCAATGTCCCAACGGTATCGCGCTGACGATTTTGACGAAGACGAATTCCCCGGCCACAACGATTCGATACAACAAATGCACCAGGCCTGGCAGCATTCTGAACAGAAATCTGACTTCTACATACCCGAGGATACAAGTCGCACACCGCCAGTTAAGATCGACAAGAGCAACTTACTTTTACTTGGTCCAACTGGCGTAGGGAAGACATATATACTTGAGTAAGTGATCACTTGCTGACATACGTGTGTCTGCCTCTTAACCAGTCATGCGTAGGACGCTCAGCAAGAAGATTAACGTCCCGTTCACGATATGCGACTGTAATTCCTTTACCCAAGCTGGCTATATAGGCCAAGATGTCGAGACATGCATCGAGCGATTATTAATAGAGTCCAACTACGATGTGAGGGCTACTGAACATGGAATTGTTGTGCTGGATGAATTCGACAAAATCGCCAAACGTGAGACCATGAATGGAAGAGACGTGGGTGGCGAAGGTGTGCAACAAGCGTTACTCAAGTTAGTTGAGGGAACCAAGATCTCTATCAACGTCAAAGATAATCGCACCTCCTCGTCGTCTCGTTCGGCAACTCCTATTACCACAAGTTATACTGGCCCCGGATCCTCGACATCTACTTCAGGACCACAACCAACACCGCCTCCAATTGGGAAAGTGGACCAGTATACTATCGACACAAGCAATATACTATTCGTTATGTGTGGTGCATTCGTTGGTCTTGATAAGGTGATACTCAATCGAGTGTCTAAGTCTAGTATGGGCTTTGGTTCGGAGATTAGGAGTCGATCTACATCTGGTAACAAGCCGGATCTTCCACCAGCATTATTTACTCATATCCCTCACCGGCCCTTAGATGCCGAGGATACATCATCACTTACAGCACTCGACCTAGCAACGCCCGAGGATTTACAGGGATTTGGTTTTATTCCGGAGCTGATCGGTCGTGTTCATAATATTGTGGCACTCTCACCGCTCTCGCGGACGGATTTATTAAGGATCTTGACAGAGCCGCGCAACTCATTAGTTGCACAGTACACAGCATTGTTTCAGACCTACCCCTCCAACCTCTTCTTTACCCAAAAGGCCTTACAGGCCATCGCGGAGCGCGCCGAGAAGGCCAAGACGGGTGCTCGCGGCCTCAAGATGGAGATGGAGCGTGTGTTAGCGGAAGCTATGTTCGATGCCCCTACCCACTTTGTACTCGTTACCGAGAAGGCAGTGCGCGGTGAGGAGAAGGTCGGGTACTGGGGGAAGGATGGCAGACTAGAAATCGAGAGGCTAATACGCGAGGAGGACGGCCTGGCTGAAGTGACGGGGCAGGACGAGCATGGGAGAGAGATTGTGAGTAGTCTCGGCCAGTACCGCGAGGCTGGGGAGAGCGGCGCATGAGAAACATCAGTTAAAGTTAATTGTACGAGTTATTGTTAACTACCTAGGTACCCACGGGTATGGGCTCGCAAATTCCGAGCGAGTCAATCGTTTTATCTTTTATTTTATTCCCTTTTGGGGCTAGGAAAAACCCTGCATGGCGTTGATATGGGAATGGGAGTTTCGATGTCATTTGGGTTCGGGCATATTGCGCATCATGATCGTTTTACCAACGGACTGGAGTTACTGGGATATTATACATGCAGGTGTAACGGAGTTGAGCTACATGACCTGATATCGTCCGCGTATATATCAGGTGCCTCTTATAGGTCACTTGGCAAGCTATAAATACGTTGATCAACCATTTTGATATGCAGTTGAATGGGAAGGTATAGAGTGAATGTAAATATATTTGATTAACTCATTTTATCCAGTTATTTGTTCATCGACACGATTGCCTATTTAAAATAATTAGGCTAGATATCCATGCTTTACGCGTAAGTCTTAAACTTATGATCTTATGGCTCTGTGTGATGTCTAGTATAGCTACGATAGTATCATCTATAGGGGTTCCACAGGTTGAAGGTTGGAGAATTCCAGCTGTATGGTTCTTCCCCAATTTGTGGCTGAACGGGATACGCACAATCAACATACGAGATGATCCATCGATCTGCCCATTAGCAATTATCTCAGGTTTCACAACGCTAGCAACCTAGTTTTTGGTGGTTTCCCGAGACGGCAATGAGTGGGAAGGTTGAGAGAATTTGAGCAGATTGCGAGGACGGCTCCTAGACTTAAACACATTCCGTTTAATGTTATAGGAAGAGCTTTGTTTTCAGAACGGCATAGAAGGTTTGCTTTTCCTCTTGTACATATTTACAACGCCTGGATCTCATCTCTTTGACCAACTATCGAAAGTCGGCTTCTCCTAGGCACGGGGACCACATCCCAACTGGAATTAAATAAAAGTGTCTCTGATGCATGCTGCTACTGGTGCTGCTGATGTTGTTGTTACCGCCGTCCGGACTCGAGTCTGCACTATTCTTCATCGTCGAATCGTTTCGGATAACCAACGCGCCCCCGCCCGGCCCCGCTACTCCATTCCACTCTAGCTGCTTTTCGTTTTGTACATGGAATTCGATGCCTTGCATTGCGGTTCTCTAATGACAAAAGGAAAAAGATAAGAGTAGGTACGGGATTTCGACAATCGGGTTTAGTTCTTGGGCGGTGACTGCACCATGCCCTTTCCGCTGTAGCCCTCGGACGAGAGACCGGTGAGGGGCTCGGCATTTTGGTTCTGTTAAGCGTTAACTCGCTGGCTCGTGTGTTCGAGGCAATGATAGGTTTGGGGGAAAGTGTCGTTCTCACCTTGAGGTACTCGTTAGTGGCTTCCTGGTATTCCTTGGTCATTGTGCCGGGGCCGGCGCCGCCGAATGACCGCGCCGAGGCGAAGATAACGAAACTGGCGAGAACACCCATGGCGGTGTATAGGGCCACCTTGCGTCCCTCGTCGGCTGCCGGTACGGCGCGGGGTCCGTGAGGACCAAAGGCGATCCAGTATGCTGTCGGTGGACGTCAGTCCATGGTTGTCTTCAAATACGTGTTGCGTGAATGGTTAGATCAAGTATTGGGGATCCACTGTCCCGCTCAACGGTGCCACCCTCCCGAGTGCCGTTCGCAAAGAGTAATCGCCAATATCAATATCGAGAGTTAGGACGCAAGCCTGGAAGCAGCGCAGGCTAATTCAAAACGAATCGCGAAATATACGAATGAACGGGAAAATGTAATATTACATACCGGCCTTCTTCTCCGAAAGCGTGAGCTCGGCCCAGTTCTCCTTCATGCGGTCTCGTAGGGCCATCCACAGCTCGGCCTGCTCGGTTTGAGGCATACCTTCCCACCTCTTCTCAATGTTGGCCAGCGTCGGGTTAGAGATGGCGTGGGTGGTAGCGGCACGACGAGAAATTATGGTGGTCGTTCTGCTGGCCCGGAGAGCGCCGCGTAGGAGAGAGGTTGCGGGTGTTCGCATCATCTTGACTTGTGTGCGTCAAAACAAGGAAAATAGAAACGGGAAAAAAAAGTCGAGAAAATCCCGTGCAAGTCGATCGGAAGAGTGGAGATTGGAAGCCAATTGAGGCGGTCGCTCGGCCGGTTGGAAGTGGAAGAGGAGATCGCGGATGGTGGTCTCTCGCTGACGATAAGGTTGTTGTTGGGTGCTTCGATTTTTCGGCTATCGAGTTCAATTGAGAGTCTTTTTTTCGATTGAGTTGAACGGTCGTATGATTGTGGTGGAGCCAATTGGAGGAGCCGTTCAATGCCTCAGGCACTCTCACAGCTGCGATTCGATGATTGACAGTTGGAACAGCTCTGACAGCTCCATAGCTCCAGATCTTTGGTTCGTCCGGCTAATTTTCGGACCAAGGTAATAAACAGATAAGATATGTTGCGACGTCACACAACCACTCTTGACCCAGATTTATTTTTGTAATCGTTAAAAGCAGTGTTTACTAAGTAATTTCATATTTAGTCATCATATGTAAATGAGTAACGGATGAATTAAATACTCGATTCTTATAAGCTCATGGAGTTTAATATCATTCAGCTACCTAGTATGAAGTACAGATACGAAAATTACTAGGAATCTAGGTGTATATCATGAAACATCGTTTGAAATATTGTCTAATTAATAGTATGTTGGCTGATGCTGAAGTTCTGTCCGTATTCAACCCTATATCTATGGATATCTTACAACTCAGCATTTTATGAGTTCAATAAACCTGACAATCTCCAACTTTACGTAGTTCCGACGAGAACTCCGGTAGGCAAACTTCCGTGTATATCTTTATTGTGTACACTTTCATACTTGCTGCCAAATTTACCGGCTAACATCCTGTACTGCTATGGCGAATAAGTCCAAGTCGTACTATTAGGTAACTGGGGTAGAGGCACAATTCCCGGAGGTTTCTAATTCTGTCGAGATAACTGTCGTGACTTATTAGATTCCTCATATTTGGAATCTAGATCATGTAAGAGATAGTTGGTGTCTGGCGGTAGTTGACAGCTAGCGATTTGGTTTGGTTTCCGAGCTTGATGATTTATGTTGGGTGGAATCATTCACTTTAGCGACGCTATCGGGTTGCTGATTGCGTTTTTCTGTAGGAAGCTGTGATATATTCTGATGCTCTTGGAGCAGAGGACCGAATGCATAATATCCTGTTAAGTATGAGATATTTAGCATCATTGATGACCATAACCTTGTAAGTGAAGGTATGCACAAATTTACGACAAATTCATACCATTTAATATTCCAAAGGCTACAGCAAGACCTATGGGAATGAAAGCGCGGCCAAATGAACTCATGGTTTCTCTATGTCATGAACTAGAATTGTATTGGAAACATGCCTAGCATAACACAATACGGTGTTGAAAAGCCGTCAGTGTATTCTGAAGAAACCCTGAATGAAAATTCACATTACCTAATTTTCATCATCTTATCGAGGGTTATCGTCTAATGGAATAAGGTGGCGTGCCTTTGTCATGCCTTCGTTAGCCTGTTTTGCCCCACTAATAATTGTAATAGGTACCTAACTACAGTACCTGCAGCTTAAACTTTACGCGTTTAAATGCATTTGACGCGTCTAATCTTTTGTCACACAGTCTAATTACCCAGTCCACCCAATCCACCCAGTCCATCTATTCCACCACTACCTAATCTACATATTTACATGCGCAACATGACTAACTCCCACCCTTCAACAGAGTAGAGAAATGCTGCCCGGACGCAATGGCGACATGGAAGGAGCTTGGAGAGGTGCCAGATTCGGACGACGAAAGCGGATTCGATAGTAGTTCAGAATCTGAATGTGAACTCCCACAACAACCAAGCAGCCCTGGCGACAATCCTGGCATCGAAAATGCACTTGAGGTTGGGGGCATAGAAACAAAGAAGAGGACTGTTTGGGATATACCTCTTTCCTCTCAAAATTCTGGAAAAGAATGCGATGCAGTTGAATATCCGAATTCTCTACCACTTCAAGCGCCCCTCGAACCGGAATCTATACAACAACTCGATTCGTCTCCTCTTTCATCGCCACTCCCTGAGCCACTTGATGACTTCGACAATTCCATAAAACCTGCAGAGACTGAGAAAGCGGAGCTAGATACTCCTCAAGCACCCGAAGCACCGCCTGCTAAACAGTATACAACCGCCGTATTTGAGGTGGAGGATACTTTCGAGGATGAAGTTGACTTCGCACAGGAAGGGACTCGACTCGGGAGATCATTGAGACCAAGGAAGCCTATTCAAGAACATCCTTACTTGCTAGAGAGCGCCCAATATAGCAAAACTCTGAAGTCTCATGGTGTACGGCCCTTACGTGTGCAAATTGAAGAGGCAGCGAGAAAGAGGCAGGAGGAAGAAGACTCTCAAGAACAAGACTATGAAGATGACAGTCAATCGACAGCGCGAGGATTTGTGCAGGAAGACTCTGGAGAGAGCCAAGAAATCCAGCCTGCAGCATTATTTGAGGATACCGAGGGGGAGGCCGGCCCAGCAAGTAGTCCACCACCTCCAGAACGTCGAGAGGAAGCACCTGTGCCTTTGTTAGGAAGCTCTCAAGGCGACGATGAATTTCCCGACCCTGCTGATGTAGCTAAGTGGAATTTGGGGAAGAGGCCGATTGGGAGTGTGAAGAGGCAGGCTTCGCCCAGAGTTTCCAAGAAAAGAAAGCTCCCAAAGTTGCATCAGCCTGCGAGACTCACGAGAGAGGCTTCGCCTTCACCATATTCTAGCCATATCTTCGATATTCCTCCCTCACCTCCTCAGACTAGCCCGAATTTCCTCACGGCTACGCCTATTACCGCCATTAGACGCTCAGTACCTGTAACGACGCTTACACCAAAACGAAGTAGCACAGTATCATCACAGAATCAGAGTCCTGCTCCCGCTAACCAAAACACCAGCATGATTGACCTTACAGCCATGGCGGATACAAGTAGTGAACACAATTCGGGCTCAAGCAGCGACTCTGAAAGCGAGTCAGAGACGGTACAAGCTACTATGAGAAGAAGAATGCGTGGTGTATTGCCGGCATCTTGGCTTCGACTTGACCAGCAAGGAACCCGCCAGAAAAGTACGCAAGCTATCCCGCAGCGGAGCCCAGGTCGTTCTCCAGAAAGGACTCAGAGAAAAGGTGTAGCCCAACGCCGGCAGATTTCACCTAAGCCTAGCAATAGAGCGGCTCTATTTCTTGATGAATCTGACGACGAAGACGTGACTTTACGAGCCGACGAGATTGACGAACCTCGTATCAACAACCAGACGGATTTTTCTATCTTTGAAGACGATGCTGCCTCCGTTATTGAAGATGATCCTATTGATTTTATGATGCCTGGAAGGAAAAGAACCAATACACACCTGAATGGATCGGAGAGGCCTCGGAAACGAAAGAAAAACCAACAATCTACATTTAAAGGCCAACCAGGGCAAGCGAAGCGACAGCAGAGGATTACTGGGTTACTGGGTAGGACGAAGGGCTCATCAGCTGGGAAGAGTGTTCAAAGGCATCTCACTAGTAGTAGCTCTAAAATTCATCGAATGAGAGATCTTGGTAGGGCGCCAGCTAGGTCTACGCCGCCCCCTCGACTTGGCATTTTGGATGTCGTTGAACCAGGCGCGCCTTCTTTTATTCGCATAGCTGCCCGAACAGCAAACCGAAGACAGGATAAGGGCAGATCGAGCCCCTCAAAGAAACAGATTGCATTAGGGACGCGCCAAGACAACGTTGATGCCATCAGTGCTCTTAGAGATTGGAAAAAGGGTCGTATTCAACCAAGGACGTCTTCTGGCGCCTTAGAAAAGCTCCAAGAAAATCCACCAAAGTCCCTTCGGCCCCTTTCCAATAATTCTGTCGTTCAAGCTCCGAAAACAAGTTCGAAGCCACGACACCGTCAAGTTGTGCCCTCAAGCCATTTTTCACAACCCCAACGAATGGTCAAGCAGGCAAGCATCGACAATTTCGTGACCGTTGAAGCTATAACACCATATCCATCAACGTACCTCCATTCTACGGTCTCTGTACCTAAACGTTCTCAAATCGCTCGAGCAAAGACGTACAGCAACGCAACTTCCAGGCCCGCGCAGCTTGAAACAGCTGGCGAAAGGGCTGGGCGACATGCCTTTGATCAGCGAAAGAGAGTCCTTGATGCGTTGTATCGGAAATCGCGCAGAAACTTACCAACTCTAGCGAGCGGCGGACTCGATCGACTTGTGGGCGGGAGCGTGCTTATCGAAAATCCCAATCAATGTGCCGAGGACCTTGCATCAAATCATGATCCTAAAAGAACTGGTCCTTCATTAATACGGAAGCGACTAAAGCCTCGAAAGCATTTCCTACCTCAACACGTGGATATTACCGCTCCTCAATATGCACACGCTAATGACCCCCTACCACATGAAGTGAGTCTCTTAAGTCCCATCGTCGAAGAGACGCATACGACGGACTCTACAGGCAAACTACTAGGGCTTGGTCCATTCGGTACACATTATACTCAGCATTTTGAGATATTCCCACTAGACTTTGGAGTTTTCTTTCATGAAAGCACACTTCTTGGAAGCGGCCGATTACTCAAGGCATCATATGAGAGATCCCCCGATAGCCTACATCGCTCCCGGGGTTATGCTACATTTACCCTGGATGAAAAAGCTCTACGATGGGGTCAGTGGGATGCACAAACTTCATCGGAATTGGGAATAATTTTTGACTGGATGGTGGATTATCTTCATTCTGACTCTCTTGACCTTAACAGAGATAGGAGTCTGGTACTAGCCGCGGATTTCGTCCTAGATTACCTTCAAGATTACGTGACTTTTTCGGATGGTGAGAGTGAAAAGCACTTCTCTAGCCGAGTCCTGGAAATATTACATACCTTCACGCAGCGCCTGGACAACCTGAAACCCCAGTCTTCAGATCGGATTCGATCTCACATAGAAATTCTAAGTCGCAGCTTGATCATCATATTCCAAGTCTTGCGTATTTGCCATAGCCTTAACCAGCTATCGGAAATATTTCAGCTTGAAGAGCTTTTATCAAAAATCGCAAAGAGGACAGTCCGCCAACTGCTCGAGACAGAGTTGGTAGATGTTCGAAACTTGTACCGCGATCTACAACGCATGCCCTTCCGGGAGAGAGGTATTCACAATGACAACTACTCGGCGGTTTGCTGGGTTATTCTCATCCGAGTGCTCGAAGAAACCCATATTCCTAGATCTGGGTTTTGGGATGTTGTGTCTTTTGTCATGCTCAGTAGAAGCCTGACCTCTATCAGCGATGCGCACGCCTTCGAGCGGATCTGGTTCGACCTATTTACTCTGCTCCCGTTGGGTGAATTCGATAATACTGGTGTTGTTGTGCCGGGTTCTAGGCATACTACGCCCTTGGAGGGTTGGTCCCTCCCACAGGCGCTACTCCGACGTATTTTTCAGCTCTACGAAGGTAACTCAAG
Organism: Annulohypoxylon maeteangense; assembly: GCF_022496945.1. NCBI lineage: Eukaryota > Fungi > Ascomycota > Sordariomycetes > Xylariales > Hypoxylaceae > Annulohypoxylon > Annulohypoxylon maeteangense. The sequence goes on from NW_025953256.1 coordinate 1,323,357, forward strand.
ACAATCTCCGAGCTTTAACGATTACTGTCGAGGCATCGTTAGTCGCTGCCATTACCTCGTAGAACAGTGGGGATGGCGAAAGTCCAATGGTATAATAGGGACTATCTTTGACTTCTTTGCTGCCCGAGGACTCTCTCATTTGCGGAACGAGGAGGTATATAAGTCGCCAGACTTCCTGGAGTGTCTAACAGGACACCCGCCTCTTGCTATTGTACCAGAGGACAGATGTTTCCATATTTTTCTGAAACTTCTGGCACTATCTATTAGGAACTTGGAGAGTCGGGGCTTCACCAAGGACGTCAGAAATATGGTGGCAAGAGTATTACCGAACCATAATCGGCAGTATGAGAAAGAAAAAGATATCCATGAGAGCGACCTGGCCGCCCTTAGAAATCATCATGATCTCCTCTGCACACTCTTTTGGGCTGCACCGGCGAGTTTGCGGCCATCCGTCCAGACTATCGAAAAACTGGTCGTGCCCGCAAGTTCCCATAAAGAAGCCTGTTTGATTAGCCTGCGAGCCTGGAGCCAATTATCCCGGTTTGTGATGTCGTCAGATGAAAGTACTGACGCATACAAGCCTTTTGCTGATTGGCAAAAATCTATATTTCAGCAAGTGATAGAACAGTACTTGTCGGCCGAATCAGATATTCAACAGCAACTCTCACGAATGTCCAAAGACGCCTCAAAAAATATTAGCCGGGATATGATGAACGCGGTTGTTAAACTGAATAGGAAGAGTGCAATGGATGTGATTCATTTCTCAATGAAAGGCTTCCTCGGTGTCATTAAGCACGCTCCAACGCTTAGTGCCGCTTCATTTGCCTTGAATCATTGTATGTTTAGCCTTTCGATCACCTTAAGGAGTCCCACTAACACAATTACCTTAGATCAACTAGATCAGGTCTTCACACGTTTCCCATTTTCATCCGAAGACTTCGACTGGAGTAGCCTACGAGTTGCCCTAGATATTATCGACCACTACACCACTCGCATCGAAGAGTTCTTAATTAATGGGCCAGAAACAGCCGATCACTCATGGCATGGGGAGGATGCCATTATGGTAAATATACCTCATTTTTATATAAACCTAGGATCGCACTCGTTAACATTGTTTAGCTACTCGAACATAAAATGGCCGTGCCTTTCTTCTCGATGACTCGCACAATCATCGGGATGGATTTCCGAGATAGTGGACTTGGTCCTACAAGCGACCGTTCTATATGCATGGAACAAGCCGTGTTGCTCGCAGGACGGCTGGCAGCGCGCTTGGTTCATGCTCGCCTTTTGGTAGGTACCCTCGGCTTGGGATCATATCGGAAACTAACTTATGTGACAGCGCGTCTCTCAATTCTTCGCTACTGGGCGGCATAGCATATTTCACACTATGTCCAAAGTCATCAATTCACCTTCAAGGAGATATCATGCCCTTTTTCTTACCACGCTGATTCAGCAGGGTATAGATGATTTTAAGGTTAGACTCCAGATTCCTTTACATTTTGGATCGAACATTGCTAATCACGTTCTAGGATTTGGGCGTGACCATTCTTGATTTATTCTTGGTGGAATTGGTAAAGCCTATGAGTTTTCTAGCCTATGAAAACAGGCTTGCTCTAACAATCAAACGCCACGGTGACCCGTATCTGAAAAATGCAGTCGTCGAGATCGGTAATAACCCTGATTATAATTCAAATCGTGAATTGTTCAGCCGTAAGTTGCCTTCCGCATATATATGCCATTTCTGGATACTGATGTCTTTTAGGTGTCGTCGCAATGATGCGTAAGACGTTACGATTTACAGAAGTAAACCAGAAACAGCAGCTCCAGTCTCAGTTCTCCAAGGCATTGAAAAGTACCATGGACCAAATGAAAGCTGACCTGAAGTCTATTACATTTGATTCACCCGAGCACGTGGATTATATCGAGTTCGTCCGGTCTATCGTCACCGTGATTAGATCGCAAGACCTGTGCCCTGTGGACTCCTACTTCTATCAAATCAGCCGGGAATATTCACCCTCTAGTCAAGACCCTCGTCTACAAATAGCGGGTATACTATCATGGGGTCTCAAGCTAGAAGAGGGTGATACTAAAGCAACACCTGGACTCTTCTATCTGCTATTTCACAATTTCAAACTTGCCCTCGCGAATGGCAATCTTGAGGATGAAAGCGTCATCCTCCAACAAGGAATGGGGAATCCTGGCGTGTTTTACTTCATGTTAAGCACGATGTTTCCAGCAATCATAAAAACTGCGCTCTCTGCACCCGAAGGATGGATTATATTAATCGCCTACGTTAATGCCTTTGAAAAACTTCTCACGGCACCTTGTATGCACAGGGCAATTGTGGGGGAGGACATGAATGGGCTTCTGGCCATTTTGGCATCTAGCCTTGCTAGCATTCACCACCTTCAGAGCCTCGACGCTTTTGAACTGCATGCAGAATATGTCTTGGCCCTTATTCAGGTCATGCGCTTCCTCAACTTAGTTTCGCCATCTTTCACGGCGTACCTGATAAATAACCCGGATTCTCAGGTAGCAGCTGAGATCACCGAGGCAACCAGTGCGTTTACTGCCTTTACTCGAGCAGCCGGTGAATACTTGTCCGCTCTTCTCAATGGATCAGAACAGGCAAATATTGTACATACCAACGGCTTCTTTCGAGGTATGTGTGAACTCGCGCCGAATTCACTTTTACAGCCCAACGAGCACGTCAACAGATTTGCCAATCACATGGTCCGAGATATCTGCGATAACTGGGTGTCAGACGATTCGGTCATCAATATAAGGGGTCCATCTAGAGTACGGGAGCCTGGGAAGGGGACTCCAAATCCGAAACGGGATGCAAAGAAGCTAATTCAAACCCTTCACGGGCAGCTTCAGGAATGGAATTATACCAATGATGTGGCGACGACAAAGGCTTCAAGGCGAATTGCGTTGCCGCTTGAAGAGTATCTGTTTTAGACATATATAAATGCATTAAGCCTGGCGTTTGGGTTGCAATACTTGAGTGGATAAATAAATCACTTTAAATTCCTATTTATTGATATCAATATACCGACGGCGGGCCATAAGAACAAATCCGCCAACCCGCCAATTTAATTAATGTATTGAAATGTATACAGTATAAAACAGTCTAATAAGGTACAGTCTGATACATATTACATACGGTGCCCTGAATCTTCCAGTAGGTCATAGCGCCATAGGGCGCTGGAAGCCCCTGTAATTTATAGGGGTTATAGCGTATAGCCTTTTTACATAGGTACCTCCAGCTCCTAATAAGGCTTAGTAATACTCCTCGTTTTGAACTATTACGTGTATATCCTTATTTACCTACCTATTAATACGCATTCAACTGAATCGAATTAATCGATTGAATCAGATTAATCAATTTAATTAATTCTTTTCGAAATGATTGAAATATTAATAATAACCTTAGAATGCCCTAGCGCTAGTTTTAGGGCTTCTTACATACCCAAAAACTGGGCACTTAAAGTTATCCATAAGGAGCTTATGCGCTATAAAGCCTATAAGTTGTAGGGGCTTTCAGCGCCCTCTAGCGCTATAATCCCCTGTAAGATTTAGTGGCACTGTGTGGAATATCTATCAGACTATACGTTATTAGACTGTTTTATACTGTATACATTTCAATACATTAATTGAATTGGCGGGTTGGCGGATTCGGCCTTATTGGCCACCTTAAAAATTGGAATGAAAATGAAGCTCGAAAGTTGGAAGGAGTGTGTAGGTACGTACCTAGCCTAGCACATGATTCATATCTCCCCATTACGTAATTATTCAGTACCGCACCGTCGGGCTGGGTCGGTATAAAAACGCTATGACCATTACGGTAACGGGGCAAACCAAACTCCGGACCGGTGCCAATGTCGGTCAACGTCGGCCAACATAGAAATTTCTTTCTCTGTTCTTGCAAATTTGCAAGCTATGCATTCGCCCGCTCATTGCGAGCGCCAATCCTCTGAATGCATAATTTGTCAGTGCGTGCCTTTCGTTCGGCAGCACTCGGCTTACAGACAGTACCCTTGGCGACGCGTCCCGGTAGACTTTTCCACGCGTCAACCCGCCTAAGAGCTGCTGACGATAGCAGTAGTACACCCAAAGGCGACGGAAGTAAACCAGAGAATGAAATACAGACTCCAGAGGATGGTAAGGCGGACGACGAGAACCTCTTCGCGACAACTGATGGGAGTCACGGCCGTAAAAAGGGCGGGAATGGCTTGAGGTTACGCATGACTAGGAATCACAAGCCTGAAGAGCTCCCCCTTGTGATCATACCCCAGTCATTTGTCTCTAAAGCTGTCTGCCGTCTTGAGGATATCAATGTGAGCGCCAAGCTCAGTGTTATAGACGAAAGGGACGCCCGTACATTTCTGGAAAATGCATTACTTCATCCAAAAGCATACTTCAAGTTTGAAGAGCATATCACTTACATACTCGAAGCTGCGGCTTGGACTGAGGAGACCCTGAGTGAAACCCTCAGGGCTCTTCAATCTAGCATAGGCTTTGATGAAGAGTTCATACATAAAAAGGGCGATATTCTGGTAGCTGCCGCTTTCTGGGCCGTGATTAAGTCAGCTCATGCGATACACGGACTTAAGGCCGTAGATGAATTATTCGAACATAATTCAATTTCGAGCTCTGGGCATCTATTTACCGCTCTCAATTATACACGGCTACTTGGTAATAAGCGCCAGACACCTCATCCGAGTCAAGCTCGGGATATAATACAGCATGTAGTGGACCACTCGGGTCTGCAGGAACATCCCGTCTCCTGGTTTTCACCCGACTTGGTTAGCGAAGTTACGGCCTACGTCCGTGCCGACTTACTAGTCAAAGCCCCGAAAAACACGAAGCTTTCCGAGCTACGCCGGCCCATTACTCTTATTAACTTCTCTGATTATTCGGGTTATTCCGTACCTCACGATGTCGTGCGCAGCATTGCCCATCGGCTAGAATCTGACGTCCTTCACTTGAGAGCTGTTGATATTGCGCATATCGTCGGAGATTATCTTGGGCAAGATGCTGTTCGAGCACCTGGAGAAATCTCGCAACTGGGATACAAGGCCGCAATAAACAGTGGAAGGCAACCTAAAAAGGAGGATTTACTAGACGCTCTAGTGCAAAAACACATATCTGCCATTTCCGTTGCAGTGACCGAAGATACGGGTACGAAAGACAACAAAAAATCCCTAATGGACGGATTCCTATATGTATCGAATAGAGGAAAGAGTGAAAGTCTCTGGAATGATTTGAAGATCAACACGGCTCTAGAAGGATTAATCCAGTGCGCCGATTCGGAGTCTACTGAACAAAGGCCGCTTATTGTTCACATAGATGATTTTAATGCACTCAATGTGGACCTACGCTGTCGCCCTAGCATCATAGACAGACTTCGAAAAATTATCGACGGACTCTGGACAGATGGTAGACAAATTGCTCTAGTCGGCTCCTGTTCGACCAAGCGTGCGCCAAGTTCTTATTTGGCCTCACTACGAGAACTTGAATCAACAGAGCGAGTAGTGAATCTCAGTATGGTTTCTCCGTCAGATACATATGCGTCATCGCGCGCGGACTCGGCTGTAAAATGGGCTGCTTCCGACATCAAGCGCGATGCTCTAGAAAAAAAGGATTACATTAAGGAAAATGAGGTCAATATTACGAAGGTATTGTCCACAATGGTTGAATATCCCTCCGATACTGCCGATGCTGCAATAGCGACTACCGGAGAAATAGGACTATCTGGGCTGCATAGGATCAGACTGCCAAAATCGTGGACAAGTAGCATATTGCCGCTCAATGAGGTATACCGCATTGCTACCATGATGATCGGTCGTCTTGAAAGCACGAACCCGTTAGATGTGTTCAGCATCAAATCTGTAGAAAAAGTCGTTTCCGCCATCAACATGCTTGAGGAAGATAGAACCTCGAAAGAGAACGAAGCAAAGAACCTGTGGAACAGATTAACGCCAGGAGGCCTTCACTCGCCGCCCAACCTATTCGGAAGTGCAGAAAATGACCACGAAGCGAGACTCGAGTCGAGTCTTATAAAGACGCAAGACATCCGCACAACGTTTGATGATATCCACGCATCGAAAGAGACGATCGAATCAATCAAAATGTTGACCACGCTCTCCCTCCTACGCCCTGAAGCTTTTTCTTACGGTGTGCTCGCGACGGAAAGGATCCCGGGATGTCTCCTCTACGGCCCGCCGGGCACAGGTAAAACGCTACTAGCGAAGGCGGTGGCTAAAGAGAGCGGGGCCAACATGATCGAGATTAGCGGGGCTACCATCAACAACAAGTTCGTGGGCGAGAGCGAGAAGAGCGTGAGAGCGCTGTTCCAACTAGCCAAGAAAAAGGAACCTCTAGTAATCTTCATCGACGAGGCGGACGCATTGCTAGGGAGTCGCGGCCACGGCGAAGTGCTCGGGAACGTGTCGAGACGAGAGACGATCAACCAGTTCTTGAGGGAGTGGGATGGCATGGACAAGATGAAGGCGTTTATTATGGTGGCTACGAACAGGCCGTTCGACCTAGATGAGGCGGTGCTAAGGCGCCTTCCCCGGAAGCTGCTAATCGACCTCCCGACCGAGGCCGACCGCGCGGCGATCCTAAAGATCCATCTCAAAGGAGAGGAACTTGATCCCGAGACGGTGTCTATCGAGGATATCGCGAAGAGAACACCGCTATACTCCGGTTCGGACCTGAAGAACGTGTGCGTGGCGGCGGCGATGGCGGCGGTCAAAGAGCAGCTGGAGTTGGAGGAGCAGCTGAAGACTGGACAGAGAACTGGTACCGATGACGGTATGAAGAGGCGAGTCCTCCAGGCACGTCACTTTGATAAGGCGCTCCGGGAGATCGCGGCAAGTGTTAACGAGGATATGGCGACGCTGACGGCGATCCGGAAGTTCGACGATAAGTACGGCGACGGAGGGGCCTCTAGACGCCGTAGCCGGAAGGGTATGGGGTTCCAGATCGTGCCTGAGGGTACGGGGGTTGGAGAGGGGAGGATTAGGAGTGGGCGGTGAGATACCTATGCACTCCTTGGGTTTACGGGTACGGATGAGTATACGCGGCTCGGCTCGTGGTAGAGTGTAGAGCCTTGTCATAGCATGGTATGGTAGTGTCTATCGAATTGCTGTGTCTTTGCCCCCTTTTCTCCGTCTTCACTCCGAGGTCGATCTTGGCCAAGAGCCTCTCTTTTCCGTGCCTTAGTTCATTCACTTTCCCTCGGTCAGGTCGGTGCGTTGTTCGTGGAGCTTTTATTGGCTATGAGGGATCTTTGGCTCCGTATTGTGTTACCCATCATGCAGCCTCATTTCTCGACCCTGGTCTCAATAACGTCCACCCTAATTTGCGTATGTCTCAAACTGGGCGACGACAGGACAGGCGACCTATCAGAGTAGACATTTACGCCTTCCCACCCTATTGAAAACCTACCTAGGTACCGGTAAGTACCTTTGACATAGCTCTCTTAAAGCAGCGATAGATCTTCCCCTCGAAAAGAAATATGTCGTTCCCCCCCTTTACTTCTGCATACTACTCTTACACTCAGCCACCCGCATCATTGCTTTCATCAAGCCTTCGTTACCCTTTCAATCTCTTGCCGCTTCAACCAAAGCCATCTTGCCAAGATGTCTGAGTACTCTGAGTTCTTCGACTTTGACGCCTTCCCAGAGTCCGACGAATACGCCATTGACTTCAGCGAGTTGGGCAACTCGAATCCGATTGGTGACAGGGAGCAGAACTTCGCCCCCAACGCTTACTTGCCGCTGCTGCCTGACGCCAATGCTACCTTTATGGAACCGTGAGGCTTTTTTTTTTTTACCGATTGCTAACAAAAAGGGTGTTTTTCCGTGATTAGGAGGTCTGTCATAGGTGTATCTGAATTCACAGATCTTCAGCCGCAACATTCTCCCTGCGTTACTGGTCCCGTGTAAGTCATACCCAAATAATTCTCCTGTCTTGTACATTCATAGTTGACAGTGTTAGGCCACAAAATGTCGAAAATCGAGCCGAGACTGCGCTTTTTCAACGCGATAATCAAGCCGCAGCTCTAGACACGGATATACAGACAACCTCCGAGAACCAGCAGCACAGTCCAGATACCGCGGACCATCAACAAATTCAAGGGTATACTCCATTTTCATGCAATGAATGCCTCGCTTCATTCCGAAACACTTATCAGTTCCAACTACATGCGAAGCTATCTAGACACAAAACCGTTGCCTGTTCATGTGGTAAAAGCTTTTCACGGCTTGATACTCTAGTCCGTCATCAACGTTCCTTCCGCGAAGACATACGCCTGTACCCCTGCCCCACCTGCAAACATCTCCAGGGCAAGCATGGCTTCCGTCGCCGGGATCATCTCATTCAACATCTGACTGGTTATCACAAATTCAACTTCAGTAAAATTGAAAAGATAGCCCCCACTAAAAGACAAGGTTATGGTGGTCCTTATCACTGCCTATTCACTTCGTGTGAGTTCCATCGAGGTGAAGGCTTTACACGTCTCTCCTGGGACGAGAAATACAATCAAGCTCCTTTCCCCAGACAGTCCGAATATATTAAACATATGAGAGAGGTCCACGAACTCACCCCTTTTCCATGCCTTGAGACCGAATGCAAACGAACTGGGGCCAATGGATATTTGTTGTGGAATGGCTTCAAGAATCATATGGTTAGAGAGCATAAGATTACCCCTGAGCCTGTAGAAAAGTTTGATCTGGGGTATAAGTGTGACCACTGCGGAGAGAGTCTAGAGCGGATAGTTGATTACATGATCCACAACCAAGTTCTACACCAACCTCTACACCAATCCTAGATAAATATAATTTATCATAGGTCAGCGGATTTACGTCTATCCTGCTCGGCGCGGGGATGGGTGTTGGACGGTTATGCCTGGTGGTTCTCAATGTCATTACTATTTGTTCTATTCAGTTCTCTGGTCAATTGAGGTGCTTGGATCTTCTGTTATGTTTGGGAAGGCGATGCTAATTTTTTTACTGGACTTGGAGGTACTGGATATCGAATAGGTTCATTTTCTAGAAGTCGTTTCCTTATTTCACTCATTAGTGTCATATTGTCGCTCTTATAACTAGTAACGCGAGATAGGCTTAATCTCATCCCCTCCTTACACTAAATTATCATATAGAAATGTTACTCAAACACCATTGGTATATCCAGACATGTGTCGTTCATGAGGCTCACGGATAGCCCCAGGACAGTCTTTCCTTCGGTCAAAATACATTCCTTCGCGGATGTCGCCGTCCTGACCGCCAACAGCACCCGTGGCGCAGAATCCTAGGAATTTCCTTTGCCTCTTCGATAGCTTCGATGCGACATCTGGGCGTAATGATACTATGACTGGTCAGACTACTATTCCATGAATTGTGTGGGGGTACTCGATATATCTTGATACTTATAACTCCGCAATTAAATCATTTAGGAAGTTCTAGCTTTCGAGATAGGGTTAATAGGGGCTCCGCTCTTGATATTACGTACAGGGATAGTTTTCTTGGGAGCGAATGAACGACCGCATGAAAAACATGAGGATGGCGGGCCGTTCCGAATCGGGCGAGCCCGGAGTTAGGGTATTGGCTCCTGTGCCGTGCCAGATCCGGCTTTCGAATACGAAGGCGGTACCAGCGGGCGCCTCGGCGGCAATTGTGCCTTCGGTGCTGAAGATGTCGGCCGGAGCGACGTGGCCTAGGTGAGAGCCGGGGATGACTCTTGTGGCTCCGTTGCTAGAATGCATGTCTGTAAGACAGAACATGATGTTCTATTATACGAGATATTAGGTATTTAGCGTAATTGCTTTCATATCCTACTCATGGAATGCGGGTAGTTAACTAACCACACCAAAGACTACATCCCTGATCGGGGGCTGGATGGCGACTTGATCTGTATGCATTTGCATGGGGATATTCCCCGGCCGAGCGATATTCGCGGCGTAAGCATGAAGAAGAGCGTGATCGCCCTTTATGAGGTTAACCTTAATGCTTTGGTTATGATGGGATATAGAGACGGGTTTGACAGTAAGTGGTGCTAAGAAAAGTTATTCAGGGGTAACCCAAAATCTAACAAGAATCAAAAGTTCTAACTACTCACAATTAACCACGGTACTATTTCGTCAATTAAGGGGTGGTTGAGCAGATCGAGGAACTCATCGCCTTTATTAGTAAGTACCCAGAGTCGTTGATTTGGACCGCTGCCGGCATCTGGCCCACTATCCATCTTTGCGATCCCGGCTTTGCGTTCCCCTGCGGCTTGTTCCTCAACGGCTTTTCTAAGAACCTATATCCTACTTGTTAACAGAGATAACTTAGGTATCATGCTCGGTTTCCCACGAGAATCCTAAGAAGTCTAAAGAAAAGTTATCAGACTCACAGCTACTTGGACCGGTGTAAGTGCATTCTTAACGAATCCATACCCGAACTCCTTGATATCCCGTTTCACCTGGGCTATATCCTCCGTCGGGACTGGCAGCCGTTCAAGAGCCTCAGAACATGGCATCTTCGCCTCGGCCGGAGGGCCTTGTGGTGTCAGGAGGTCGGCAAACTTGATGGCAAGGGGTATAGTCTCCTTGCGCATCGCCGTGTCGTAAAGATACGCATCCTTGAACAGCCCGAATCTTGGCTCTAAGTGGCCTTGGGAGAACTGGACGATAGAAGCCGGTTGGATGGTCACCTGACTGTCCGGCTCGGCCCCATCCTCGGGGGGCGAGTCTAGAAGCTTGGCGGGTGAGTCAGGGGCTCGAGCGTCGACGAAGAGTGGTGAATTGGTGCCGAAGGCTACCGAGACGACGGCGTTGAGTTGGGCGAGAATCGGCAGTTTCTCTTCGATGACTCTTCGGGCTTCGACCACATCGTTATCGAAACTCTTGGATAGTTTACCGTAAGGTTGCGAACTGAAGTCAAGCTCTGGTACCAGTGGCTTGCCCGGGAGAACACCCGCCATTGTTACCTAGGTCGTGGGGGCCAAGTCTTTTACTTTTCTCTTGGGATATTCCAACGGCTATTAATGGACTTTATTGGGTAGTCGATTAGGTTTATATATGTAAAGAAAAGAAAAAGAAAAATGGGGTTACAGAGTTGAAGGGAAACCGGGGAATGGGGAATACCAGCTGGCTGGGTGGGAGCGGCTGACTTTACATATATGTTCGTGCTAGTATCGTATAGCTGAGGGGTAGTAGGCATCTGGGCAAAGAGCTTCAAGGTCTTATCAGATGAAGGTGAGACTTTAGTAGTATGGTCCGTGACAACCCAGTGCTTGGCCTTCGTTTATTTCTATCAACTTATAGGTTGTTTCCCACTTTAACGGATTTGAGACCCGGATTTACTAAGTTGCTATGGTGTTTTGGGACTTGCTGTTACGTGTTTCTCGTGTGACATTACTTATTTCAGAAGTCGAAGTCATCAAGACCCCTACCTGCTAGTCATTCCCGAATTGTGCTAGTATGTGCCTCCCTCGCATGCCCCATTCATTCCTACGACATGCTAGTCTAGAAAAGAAGTATGTAATCCAAAGTCGAAAGGCCTTCGATACGGGGGTAATCTCTCGAACAGTAGGAAGGAAGTTCCTACCGAATATATCTATGGTAGAACGATATGCTAACCCGTAGCTGACTTAGATTTCCGTTTTGGGAGTTCCTTGCAAGGCCGATGTAACCCTGGACCATGGGTATCAACTTTGATTGGCTACCATATCTCATACTATTGCTATTCTTGAAGACTTCATAGTTTGCTGCGCCGTTATTCATCCCATGCTAGCACGATGTTCTTTCCGCTTATGAAACATATGTGAAGATAGCTTAGGTAATAGCTAGTTGCCTAGTAATTATCAAAGGTATATGATACATAATTATAATGAAACGGGAGGCGGTAACTGAGACGATTTACGACGACATGCTTAATAAGAAGTTATGTAATTTAGATATTTACTTAGTAAGCAAGGGGGCTTCTTCAAATCACATCTGTGTAACTTCATATTTGTAATCTCAATCTTGATTAGTCATCTGGGAATTCTTCATGGTAAATAGTTAAACACGTAGATGAGTATTATATGTAACTATTGTTGTTAATATTACAACATGGGGAATATAGTGATACAGATGAGCGACGATTGAAGATAATCTACCCATATTATTCCGCTCTCGTTGTCCGGAAAACCCCTAACTCAACCCCTTTACCGAATACAAGGAAAGTTTATGACTAAGCAATTCTAGGAGATGACATTTAAATACGCTCCATTGTTTAAATCATATTAAATATCTAAAAGACCACCTGTAGAGATAGATAAACCCAAAGGTACCTAGAATACCCTGATATCCAACGAGATACCTGTCCATCAACCTGAACTTCATATCTTACGCGTCGTGTCTAACAGGACTCTATAGACATATGGAACGGAACATGCACGACACCTTACGTCACCGCAAGCGAAATTCTCGGGTCTTAGTCTGAAGTACCTTCGGGCTGATGCTATCAATGGCCTGACCATCCATCTTTCCGTATATAAAAGCTTCGCCAATGAACTCATAGTAGTCAGGTTGCTCTCCCTTACTGATGTCAGGCTTGCGTCGGTTTATGTCGGAACTTTTACCCAACGTGGTAAACATCCAAGGTCGAATGATGCAAGGTACGCTGCACCCAAATATTATACAGATTAAATCGCCCATCTCTGTTAGTGGGGGTCCAATGCCGACCAAGTTCTCTTTTGGATTGTTTTCATCTATCCCTTCGAGCACGACGCGATTCCAAGTCACGGCTTGCACGCGCCTGATGTAGTCATACATGATGCCGCTTGAGTTTTGTTCCAAAATGTTCTTGGTGGAGATGTGTCCGTTTGGGGTATCTTGTACCAGGCACCGAAGAGATGCTCGGTGGTACCAGCTTGGAGGCGGTCTCCCGTCTGGGCCCCTATCAGCGACTAGGGTCCTCCAGACTCTGTCTGGGACCAAGAAAACTTCGTCGTCTCTGTTTGACCATCCCAGTCTCTGAAGCGCACCTTTGGGAATGATACCATCAGGTATAGGGTCTGTCTTCCATGTAACAGTACTCAGGATGAACCCTTTGACGTAAATTGATGGGTCCCTATCTCTCAATCTCTGTCGCTCTTCAGCAGGAGTCCTAGGTCGGTCATTGGATCGCAAGCTAGGTCGCCTTGTTGAGGTAGATGTCGCACTACCTAGGCCGTCTGAAAAATGGGATTCGGTAGGCGATAGGCCGTTTGGTGACGCTGGGTTGCTATTTGGTATCAAATCGCCGTTCCGGTGTGATGTTTTTGTCACGGTCGGAATTGTTCCCGTAGATAAACTATTGGTTGTTGGCGAATCTGGAAAATTTATCGACTCTCGTACCGCCATTCCGAAACGAACTTCAGGCGGTTTGTCCCGAGATGCATTGTAGATCTTGGCATTGGGTAGTCCTACAAAGTTATCACCATTCTTCCGACCGTTGAACCCTTCTCCCTGCTTGCCAAAAGGTGACTCAGGAACGGTCTTTATCCATGATGGAAGCTCCACTAAAGTCTCATACATAATCTTTGTTTCCTTTCTCTCAGGTAAGGCCCATTGGCGACATAAAATGTCAAGTGACTTGCTACTATCGACTACGTAGCGGACGAAGTCAGTGTAAACCATAAGGAGATCGTGTGTGTATTCAGGGGTCGGCGGTTGAACTTGTGTTGAACTCGATGGAATCCAAATACCGAACTTAGTGGATGTATCCCTAGCGATGTTGAGAAAGGAATATATGGTATCGCGCGGGTCGGTTGTTTCAAATGTTGACAATGTCGATACTAAAGTCTCGAGGGTTTTTATAGGTTCGAAAGGGCTCTGATCGGCGGCCCTCAGGAACGTGTTGCTCAATTCGTCTACCAATATCTTCGCTCCAAGAGGTCCTAGCCCTGCAATTGCGATATAATCCTTAGGCTTGTTACCGAAAAGCTTTCGAATCTTCTGAAAATTTAGATCGAAGAGACTAACGGCGTCAGAGAAGTCTCTCCAATCCACTTCTTTGGAACCGCAACGCACCGTAGCCTCCTTCGCAAGAGCTAGTTCTTGAATGATCCATCTCCGGGAGAACCAGCTACATCTCATTAAGAAGATAAGGTCGCGCCAATTCTTAGCTTGATCTGGCAGGATTAAAGAGTCTATGTCTTCTGTAACGATCTTGGGAATGAAGCTCATTGCTCTATCGGTTCTGCCATGTTGATCGGCTAGTCCTAACCAAACGCAGACTCTCGTTGCGCAGGAATAAATGGTCGCCATGTTCGGAACTTGGGCTCCTTTCTCGACCTCGTTACCCTGATCCATACAGAGCCCATCAGCCCATAAGATGATTGCATGATTCTTATCACGTAAATGCCGTAAGGCTTCGTATAAGTTATCCTTAACATAGAGGCGCATGGAGACCATAGCCGCAACGTCGCTCATATGGGACATACCTCCCATCATATTATTCGCAGAATGGACGTAAATCGGATTGTCTGCTTGGCTTTCGCCCCAGTGGTATGAAAGAGCCTCGTAGGGGAAATCCTTTAACTTCTCGATAGGTATTGTGACAAGATCTGCGACGAGATCTCCTTCGAAATCTTGGCTGGCCTGGAGGGCCATAAGGCGTACTTGGTTGCTTTCAATATGATCATATCTGTACAGGAATTTCTGAGCTTTCCATACGGTATGGCGAAGCCTATCGCGAGTATTTTTCTTGTCTCGGCGGGGTGACGGGGGCCTGTAGTTCAGGGTTCTTCTCTTTTCTCCAGTTGGACCAGTGCGCTCAGGTAATTTGGCATATTCCAGGATTGAGGCCATGTTGCTCTTCTAGCAGAAGGTTTTTTCTCTTTTTTTCTCTTTTGGCCGATACAGTTTCCTCAAACTTCTCTCATGAAAGGTTTCAGAGGGAGTTCTGTATGGCATGCTTGGGAGGGCCTTCGAAAACGCTAACCATTTTGGGAATGAGATTTGGGAAGGATTCGCAATTTAGGGCTGAGCGAGCTGAAAGGGCGGCATTTTGGGGAAAATCAATCCAAGATGCAGCGAACCCTGTCTGATTAGAAGTATTCCGATAGCTAGCTGTAAATTGTTAAATGAAAATGTGAGTTTGGGCTGGTCTGTTCAGTCAATATCTTTAGTTAGGTCTCAATTGTGGCGGCTTATCTTGCTGCTGGCCTCATTTTTGGAGTAGCTGCAGCGCTTCAACTCCGAGTCCAATTGGTTACTACCTATGTCGGTTCTGCTGAGTTTAATGAGCAGCCTGCATGATGTCCTTGTAAACACACCTAGCCGACACCTCGCTGGCATATGTGACATCACTATAATGCCCGCCGATCGTTCACACCGAAAAATGAGACTTCGATGTCGCTCGCCTTATGCTAGATTTGAATTCTCATAGGTTCATCGGTGGTTACTATTATTGGAAATTTGAGATGAAAGTTCTCGTGGTAAGGCTACCTACCTACGTAGGTAATCGATGCTTGTCGCGATAGTTGCATGGCCTGGCAGCGGGGTATGTCAGTTTTATCAGTTGATTGGACCTTTCAGATTTTGGCTTTGCCGCCAACTCGCGCATCTGGATCTAAGAGCCTCGTCCTCGTCAATTGGAATTTCTCTTATGTTGTTTATTATCTTACATTTTTTGAAAATAGCAATATGAGTTCAATATCATTTAGTGTGGTAAGAAGGAAGACCTATAGGCAATGGACCTTGTTAGTGGACCTTGTTAACATCAACACCAGCTTCTAGAAGGACGAGAGAACTTAGCTAGGCCACCCCATTCTAATTAACGCGTAGTTTTTTCCAAACCCATAAATATATGGTTTAGTTTTATAAATGTTTAACTATCTGAATATTTATAAAGTTAAACGATTACTCGCATTTAAACGTTATATATTTTCAAACGTTAGAAAGAAGTTCAACGTTTCTTTCAAATAAATGTTTGACGATAGCTCGAACTATTCTAAGTCCCTGATCTGGTGTGTGTAACCCTTTCAGTTGTTGTTTTGATCCAATCTATCTTCCTTAAGTCTATATAAGACCTTGATCCCACCCACCTACCTCCAATCCTTCTTCTTCTTCTCCATCTTCAAAACCTCCAAATCTTTGAAGAAGTCTTTGAAGAAGTCTCCAAAGATCTACCCATATACACCAGGATCGCCTCCAGGATCTCCAGGATCTCCAGGATCTCCAGGACCTCCAGCCTATCTGATTTGCTAGTGACTCGAGGCTCAACTGCGGCTCTTGCAGGTAGGTAGGTAGGTAGGTAATCTTGCAATCGTAGAAATCGTAAAAATCGTAGAAATCGTAGAAATCGTAGATAGCCTCCTACATACGTAGGAGGCCTCGTAGAAAGCTATCCGTTTGCTTGTTGGTCCCAAAGTGAAACACCTATCCGCTAGCTCCTGCAGCTTCCCGTCTAGGTACATCGAAGGCTTCATGTTAAACGTTTCGAATTTCCAAACGTTTCGAAAGGAAGTAAACACTAATCTAAAATATAAACGATTGAATAAAAAAACGCGCAGTCGGCGGTTTCTTTTTTTCCAAACGTTTGCATCGTCAAACCATAAATTTACGATGAATTGACGGTTAATTGGGTGCTGCGAGCTTTAGTACGGAAACTGATCCAATTCCATCAATTACGTAAACGCTCCACATATATTAGTGGATACCTTCCACTGTACATTATATAAGCACGGCAGCCATTAGGTAATTAGCTCCTTGAGCCCTTCCTTTTGGCTGAACTAATTACTTAATAAGCGGATTTGTAACTCCTTACATACTATCAGTCTACTCCCCCTTATTGCAGGTATAACAGATACCCAAGGAACTAATGAATGGCAATCCGGTTTAGAGGCGGTAGGGGTGATGTTCTAGTGTAGAATATACGACATAAGTGACATTAGAATCTTTGCGGATTTTCATGTCTGCTGGAACTCCTTCTCAATGCGTGATCACTTGCGCAGACGTCCATAGGTAGGTAGGTACCTAAATGATGGGTGAATAATACTGTGTCGGCGACCTCCAGGGCTGGGCTTAGTAGCGATTCTCCTCCTAAATTCTAGTGCATGACCGCTGTAGCTTAGGGAGCTTAGCCACTAAAGAAAAGCCTCATACAGTACGCCAGTATCTTAATTTACACAGTGCCAAGCTATGAGCAAATGTGCGAAATAATTAACTGAGATCTTCGTGGCTATAAAGTTTTAGTATAACCAGATACGGAAATTTATTTCAAGTATGAAAGTCTCCTATTCTCCTTTTCGAATTTATTCCGTCAAAAATAGGACATGAATATTAGAATAGCCGAGGTCTAAAGCACGGGGGGAACCATGTAGTTCATTCATATGCTTCAGTCTAAAGTCCGAGGCTAATAGGTTAGGTGTAACTATTATATAAGGTTATCCTCAATGGTTTCGATGTAGAGTGGGATAAACTTAACGATCTTGTGTCCCTTGGCAGGGCGACCCCATCTCTTATAGGTGCATAATTAAGGGGCTGTTGCAACGGTAGATCCGGGTCCGCGAGCCGAAACTGGGACTTCCTCCGGGGTTAGATCTCGGTTCAATCACGACACGAGTCTTGGAGACGTTGTATTTACTCGTATCTTGCCGGGATTGCGATTCTACGATTGAGAATTATAAATATAAGATGTTTCTCCGTTTCCTAGGTAAATACAAGACCTTGTTGATGAGTAGATCTTTACTCACATTTTAACCCTCTCACAAATAACCAAGGCATCATCATGACTACCAAACTTCTTTTCTCGACAGTCCTCCTGGAAGTAGCCGCTGCGGCGGCAACTGGATTGGTAGGGCGACAAACTGCCTGCCAAGACGTACACTTTTTCATAGCCCGCGGTTCAACAGAACCGTACCCAGGCCGTCAAGAGGACCTTGTCAACGCAGTCTGTGAGGGCCTGTCTAGCTGTGGATATGAGGACATTATATACCCTGCTTCATTCGACAACTACTGTGCTTCGGCATACGGAGGCGTCGTCAACGGCACCGCCCAGATCACGGCGTACGCCGAGAGTTGCCCTAATGCGAAGTTAGTCTTGACAGGCTATTCTCAGGGAGGACACGTCGCGGGTGATATACTTGGAGGAGGTGGAGGCGAAATCCCGAATCAAGGATGCACGCAACCAACGAATACGCCATTGTCGCCTGAAACTTCTCCAGGCAATAAGAGTAAGTGGTTATCAACCTACCGAGGTGCTTAGGTGTACTAATCAGAACCGTATAGTCGTAGCAGTGACCTTCTTTGGAGATGTACGTCACACGGCTTCCCAGAGTTATAACGTTGGAACCGGAGCAGCAGGTAGTGGAGTAAGTAGTCCAGGAGGGTATCCATTAGAATTGGAGCTAACACGTGTTATAGATTCTCCCAAGGTCAGCGGCTGAACTTGAATCTCTAAATAAGTTCTCGGATTTATTACACTCATGGTGCTTCGTTGACGACCCAGTTTGTGCTGGAGGCGCAGATGTCAGCGCGCACCTTCAGTATTTCGATGCGTCTATAGCCGAAGCCGCCGCGTTTGTGAAGTCCAAAATCTGAAGCAATAGTCATTCAATAGAGACAGATATGTACACTCTGCTGAGTTTAGGTTATTGAGTAGAATTAAATAGGTAGAAAAAAATTCCCAATAGACCTATACACCACTTGAGTCGCATATAATGTTGATATTCAACGGTAGGCCCCATTTTATTATGTGAATAGGTACCTACAGAAGACAAGCTTCAATAGTAACCACATTTGTTAAACTTCATCCACATCTGAGTGATCTCACAACTATGTGGATCATCTAGGCATGGTGCATGAAGAGTCCGATCCGTATCTCGCAAGATGATCTGAACGCTGCAGTGATAAGTATGCAGGGGATCAAGAATATCGTCGTCCAAAGGCTTCCCATGGTGGAAGCCCATGTCGAATTTGCGCCAGCTATAAGAGCAGTGATACATATGCCATGACCACGGACCCCAGGCCCCATTATAACCGCCAGTTGCCCATACTTCCCTCGGAAGCTCTTCCTCAGGGCGTGTCGCGTTGTTAGGGTAAAAGTGCCAGTCTGTAATGTTTAGGAAGTGATTTATCAACTCGGCGTTATAGCACTCGGGACGCTGCCACGCCCATGACATTGGGTCGAATATGCAGCCGAGGGATTGAGCTTCGCCGGGAGAGTGGCCACAAGACCCGAATTCTTCTCCTGTTGGTTTTGATGTTTTCGGGTGGGTTGGAGGAAGTCCTTCTGGCAAGGGAATTTTATGTGATGAGGAGCTTGACGTTGATATGACCTCAAAGTTTGCGATCTTTTCTTCCATCTGATCGATGACGGAGTCTAGCCGTGCTGAATTAGATGAGCATACAGCGACGAGTGCTATACCAAGAAAGAAACATAATATCGTAGGTATATAAAAGAAAGGCGACCGCCAGGCTAGCTGTCTGCTAGAATGGGCGCGGAAATCATCATGATCTAGTGGCCGGGTGTGAGACTCAGTTAAGAGACTTTCGTATTGTTCTTTGTGATGAGTTTGCGACATATCTCGGATGCTCTCTGGTATTGCCTTTGACTTCTTGCTGGAACTCGCCATTGAGGATCAATTGGCCTTTCTCCTCTGCTGGCCTCGCATATATTTTCTGAGTCAAAAGAGTACCGAGTATGTTTAGCAGAAAAGAAGAAAGTAGGTGTGTCAAGCGCAAGTAGAACTGGCCGAAAGGTAGATTCGGTCTATCAAGCACATGAATATTAGACTTGAGAATTATCTGGGTCCCGATCCTTCTCGGCATTTACGAATGGAGAGGGGCTAATCCTTCATAAGACCTTTTGTGACTAGGTTGAAAATTTCGCCGACATATGATATGGGAGTATAGTTCTGATACAGCTTTCGAACATCACTACTTATTACACGCATATATAGAAGTGGAACATGGTGTGATAGCTCTGACTAAATAGGTAGGTATGTTGGTTGAGCTTATGCCAGTAAAGTTGATTATGTGGTAAGAAGGTAGTTACCCACACCACATATACCAACTACCTACCTAGCTCCAGAAAGTTCTCGCGGAATAGAAGCTTATATTTCTTGGCTGCATTACTTCAAGTATTATGTGTAAGTTTACATAGGTACCCAGACACGTGCGTCGACTATGCAAGCAGTTGTGAGGCACAGCATCGTCATGCTTATCCGGGATCCCAGTACAGCGACAGCATGGAATTAGGTGATCTTTGCCACATTCTGAATATAATATATCCTATTCCACGAGGGAAGTAAGCGTTAATTGGCCTCCCCGCTATGGTGTTCTATCACGCCTTACAGTTGACCCAATATAGACCTCCATACTCGTGTTGTCAAGTCCCCAATTTGGTAACCGTTCAGCCCAGACCAAGGTCCATACATCTCTCTAGGCATCTATTCACCTACAGCCCAAAGCTGTGCTTATACCATACACACCTTCGTATTGGTAGCCTATGAGCGTCATGCGATTGAGTGCATAGGTAGTCGAGTTGATCTCCCCCCTTTAAAGTTCTTCAGCGAATACCGTCAACCAGTCGGGATTGAGCTACTAGTAAGATCTATTGTCTATAGATTCCTATGTAACATCATTCCCATTGGCCTGTTTCCGAATCCTTGTAAGTCCTAGAAATCTAGAGTTGCCGTAAGCACGATATTAACGACCAGTGGATATACCTATCTCACGAGACGGGCTGCATACTAGGTAGTTATGTACCTATTACCGTGCTAAAGTTTGTGTCATAAGCTGAATTACCACTAATCATGTACCGAGTTTTAACTAGAACGTTGAGTTTAACGTTGTTATCGAAATTACGACTGGGTAAGTATCATATAGTTATTTGTAATCCATGAAAACTACCTAGGTACATTCTGAACTAGATAACCTAACCAGGTAGGTATTCATACTGCTATGAGAAAGAGCCATAACCAAACCCACACAATTCACAAGACTTCTAGATTTTCATCGGAGTTTCGAGTCCCCCTAAGTACTATCTCTGCACCGGTTATCCCAAATACGCCCTTTATTGCGGTGGCCCTGGGAGAAAAACTGTGCTCTCATCGGGCTCCGGGTCTCCATCAGGTAGAGCATTCTTGTCAGCCCATTCCACAATCTTGTCAAGCTTGCGACACTTGTGTTCTGTGCTAAAGTCTGGGTATATACCCCAAGGCTTGACCCAATTATAAGTGATAATACCTACGTCGCCCTGGCAAAGAAGGGTCTCACGCAACATTTCGATACAATGATCAATATGAGCACGAATGATGTGTTCGGGGTCAGTAAAGCTTTTTGGTACGTTCTCTGGCTTGAAATAGTACTCCTTATACGTGTACTGGCGGATGATATTCTGTTGTGCCCATTAGTCTATATCACATGGCGAATGTTATAGGACAAGGTCAACGTACCAAACAGTGCATGTGATGGAACACTTCTATGCCAATATTATATTTCCCTCCCTGGGATTCGGGATACTTGACCGCAATCCGCGACTTTCCGATCTTGTCGATGACATCGCCACTCACTCCGGAGTTGTTCACTGGCTGTGTGAGTTTTGTTTGATTCGTGTGTAGACTACAGGTAGCTAAAGGGAACTTACTGTGCGTAAGAATTGTCCAGGCTTCGTCAAGTGCCTTATTTGGCGTACCCTTGTAAACACTTTGATGCTCGAGCGCGCCTCGGAATCGACGAGTTTCGTACTCTATAACTCCCGCATCCTTTTCTAGGAGTGGAGCTGTTACTGTTAATCTCACATACACTCTCAGAATCTCAAGTACTTACAATAGTGTGATGTCTTAGCAGCACATTCTGCTTCCGACCATTCATTTCTCTCGTGGCGAGAAAGTGAGAGCACGATGACGATGCTTATCAAGAGAATGGTGTTGACGACTGCAAGAACCTTGCCGCCTACTCTTGCCCAAGAAGCAAGACGAGAAGGTCGCTGCCTAAAGTGACGTGACAACATAGCCCTATCTTCTCCTTGGCTTTCAAGGCCATCAGAGCTTTGTGAGGGTCTTGTCTCATCCGAGACTAACGGATCATATGCCTTCTCCTTTGAATGGAAACCCATCTTGAGAATGGAAAGACTTAAGATTTCAGACTCAAACAGATGTTGCAGGAAGATGAGTGAAGATGGCCCAGGAAATGGCTGGAAAGGGGGCTAGACCTAAAGTCTTAAGTTCTAATTTTTCTTTCGCAAATTCAAGGTGTTATTGTCTATCACCACATATAACTATTAGGGGCCTATTAGCCCGCACATAGCACATACGTTAGTAAAACTTTACGGCGATATCCATGGAAGCTATACTAGTCCCACTCGAACCAGAATTATCCCTATCACGCCATCTGAAAATAGGCTTCTATAACCTCAAAAGTCGAACCCGCAAACACTTCCCAACCATGCATACCTAGGTAGTTCTTGGCATTCACCAGGATAAAATCCCTCAAGCTGAGTCCTAGCTTTCCTAAACCGTAGAACACATGATGGAGTTATTGCAGAAATGACATACCTGGTGAGATTTTAGGTCCGAAGATTGTGGATCTCGTAGAGCCGGCTCACCACGGAGTTCTGGCCAAGATTTTAGCCTTCGGTGAGAGCTAATAAATGCCGGCATTGAAAGCTTGTTGGTTCACTGGCCTGCGGGAATGCGGCGTTAGCTACGCCGGATGGCGATCCGTGAAAATGTGGGGGATCCCATCCTAATAGATATGCCTCGAATAAACAGGTACCAACTCTTTCGAGATAGTGTAGTGGGTCAGTTGTTGATGAAATCTTACATGGGACGTTCGTGAATTTTATTGTCCGAGCCGAGCATTATAGGGCTAATGCGGCTAGATGCAAGGCCCGTATGGTAGAGGATGGTAGTTAATTCTTACCGGCGTACCTAGGTACGTCTTACCTAACTACTACCTACATTAAACCGGTCTAGGGCTCCTTGAGTGAGTACGAGAATGCCTTAAATCTAACAGTCATAGATATCAACATTACGTTAACAACAGCTGCAACTCAAGTATACCATAAGCCGAAAAGTGAAAGAGTTATCTCCCTTAGAATTCAGATAATCAGGTTAAGTGAAGTTAGTTTAAGCATGTCTATACTCTCAATGGGTAGATATGATTGGTTCCAACATGAGTGGGTGTGTAAGATAATATCTAGGTTAGCCCCTGGAAGTCCACAAATGATCATTCTAACTGCAGCTGTCTCGACTCAATAGACCTTCTCACAGTAGGGCTATGGATTTTACGTAATGTCATCATTATATACCAATAAGACTTTACACATTACCTAGGTACTTAGTTGCGTACCTAGGTACATAAAGAAGTTACCCAGGCCTCCACAATTCGCATCAGATGTACATATCGCTGACTTAACGCGCCGTAAATCTATATTGTCCCACTCCGGTATAAGTATATATGAATTTGTATCCTACATAGGTCATGATGCAATAATAACTAGTATTGCGTGATATCTACCTTGTAGACGAGGGCGTGTCTTCTAACGGACCGAATTTCAAGATATAGCTGAGCCGTATTGCCAAGAGTATGGAGATTATGTTCCGTAGCATGAACCCTAGATAGATTATTCGGTTATAGGACTCTGCGTCTAAGCGACCTTAGTGAGTTGTCATGGTAAAATGGCCCTTCTATCCGACTTGATAACTGTGATGTTCATCAATAAAGCCTCTACAGAGAGCTAGCAACTACCGAAATCCTAAATCCGTACCATGTGATAGACAACTTCGCACTCGGGCCAGGATATCAAAATCCTATTCGTTTTCATACTTCTTAGTGACTGTGATATCTGCAAACCTTGCATTGCATATACGGCGTGAAGTCTGGGTCCTTCTAACCGATTATGGGGAGTATGACATTGCGAATTCGACCTCAGGAAATACGTAACATGCAGACTCAAAGGACCAGAGCGAAGAAGGGGAATAATGGGCGAAGTCTAGCAATCATGAGAACTCGCTCATCAAACACACATTGGTTTTAGAAAGCAGCATCTTCTGTAGCGCTTCACAAGAATCAAGACATAAGAGGACACGATTTCCGCAGATTTTCAACATACAGACTCACACCATCATTCTACTAAACAACAATACATCACTGCCGCCTACATAGTATCTTTATACATACAAAAAGCCCATTCATCCAAGATGCATTTCTTCAAAGCCTCTATCATGGTCCTCGGAGCTCTTGCTTCCACAACACTGGCACTCCCAGTGCAAGACAACTCCATCATCAGGTGCGCTCAAACATTACCACCTAACCAATAATACGTAAGGGATGAGACTGACATGGTAGATAGCCGTGAACCTTCTAAGCAAAAATACGCCACCTATGATGCTTCTCATGTGGAAGAGCGTTCCAAGGAGAAGTACGCTACCTATGACGCTTCCCAGGGCGTAGACAAGCGAGAGCCATCCAAGGAAAAGTACGCAACCTACGATGCCACCCAGGCAGAGAAGAGAGAACCTTCCAAGGAGAAGTACGCGACATACGATGCCTCCCATGCCGAGAAGCGCTCGAAGCAGAAATATGCTACTTACGACGCCACCCAAGCGGAAAGGCGTTCTAAGGAGAAGTACGCCACCTACGACGCTACTCAGGCAGAGAAGCGAGAACCTTCCAAAGAAAAGTACGCGACTTATGATGCTTCTCACGCCGAGAAGCGCGAGCCTTCAAAGGAGAAGTACGCCACTTACGATGCTTCCCACGTGGAGAGCCGAGAGCCATCTAAGCAGAAGTACGCTACCTATGATGCTACTCAATCCGAGTAGAGATGGCTCGTGAGTTGAATGTTATTGCGGAACAGCTTATGTTGGGGGAGAGGGGTTACCGAGTCTCCCCTAACACAATCCACTACATAGAATTTCGCATAACAGTACTTACCTAGACAATTACAATTTGGGGGTCTTGAACAATTGCTGGATGAATGAGGCAAGGAAAGAATAGCCATATGCTAGATGGCTTCTAGGGACACTCGTTAGGACGACATTGAAAAAAAAACATTTACCAAATCCATCCATGCTGTAATTTCAGTTCCAGTGTTACGTAGTTGACGTTAGAAGTGACACCCATAACAAATGAGAAATCATGACATAATCCCTTACATATGTAGAACGGATAATGCTACCTACCTTATGTAGATCACGCAACACCTGCTGTATTCGTATCCAGTAAGTCCGACCGTGTCCTCGCTATTGTCCGCACTCCACGGGTACTTATGTTGGCGCTGTATTCCTATTCCTGCATGAAAGTTAGCCGCTCAATGACATCTCCCCTCTTCTTCACCCGTAATCAATCGGCCAAGCCCCTCAATCGCATTACCATAATAACAAATAAGCCTAATTCAAAGACCGCATTTACTTACCCATTCACCCTCGCAAACCCGGAAAATTCAATTGCGACAACACCATAACGCAGCCATGACATCCTGGAACATCGAAGGCTGCACCGTCGCGGACGCCGCAGCGATGGCGCGCAACAACATGAGCGCCTTCTGGGAGGATCCAACATGGATCCTGCTATGGCCCAAAGACATCACCAGAGAATTCCTGATCAAACAGGGCGAAAAGCGGTATCCACGCCTTCTTTTAAAAGACCGCGAAGTGACGCGTCACCAGAAGGCGGTGGACCCCGCCACGGGCGCTCTAGTCGGGTACGCCCGCTGGATTCTCCCCACCGGGCGTTCCGTCGCGGCTGGTGGCGGCGCAGAGTGGGTTTCGGCGCAGGTACCCGACGTTGGGGAGGATGAGAGCAGGCGGTTTGAGGAGCTGGCTGAGGGGGCGTGGTGGAATGGGAGGAAGGAGATGAGGCATATTGATGATGAGAATGATGTTGTCATGGATCGGATCTTGTCGGAGAGGTCGTATATCAGTAAGTTTTACCTACTCGGTGACTTTAAGATGGCTTGAGGTAATGGAATTGCCTAGGCTCGGGTATTGACTGGTGTCCAGAGCTCGATTATTTGGCTGTTCATCCTGAGAATAAAGGGAAGGGGATTGCGACCGCACTTGTTAAGAGCGGGATCAAATACGCGATAGAAACTGGTATCCCGATATTCGTGATGTCGTATAAGGCTGGCCGAGGTGTTTATGAACGGCTTGGGTTCAAGGAGGTCGAGCGAGTTATCCAAGACGATACGGAGTACGGTGGTAAAGGGGAGTATGGCACCTATTTCATGATCTACGATCATGATGTGCCTAAGGATATTTGAGGCCTGCGATATCGAGAATAGATATTTCATATGTGTTCTTTTGTGATGTGAATGATATATGTGGGAACTGGACTCTGAATGTATCATTTAGGTATGGGCTTTTAAACTCCATAATGATCGGCGAACTCTTTCCATGGTAGATGGGATGCCGAGGTTTAAGGGGAGAACTGAATATCACAAGGTGACCTTGTCTGACTTTCTCATTGGGCTAGATCCCTATTTGAGCTGCCTCTTTTTAAGGACCTCATAGGCGGCTGGTGCCTTTTTCCTGTTTGCATGTCTGGATGCCTGGGTAGGCACAGGATGCGAACTGACCTGGAATTCGCATTGGTGATTATACATTAGCTGATCATGGTGGGCTAGCAAGCCACCCACCTTGATGTGCGCCTCTAAGCAAGCACTATTTATTGCTTTACTGAGACTATCACAACTGAGTTACTAAACCCTTATTCAGGGCTTATGGTCGACATCAAATGTTGAGTTGAATATTGGCGATCGAAAGGCTGAACGGGTATGAAACAAACTTCTATATGACTAGAAACAAAAAGAGGCTATTGAAGGAGCCGTTAGTTTATCTGAATAAAACTATGGGAGTTCTGCCCCGTAACACAAAGCCAAGACCCATGTATGGTAGAATTACCGAATCTGGAATGTCTCATGTCATTTTAGCCAATGACAGCCAACTATAAATGCTTAGCAGACTAGTCACATTTTGAGAGCTAAGGATTGAAAAAAAACTCACCTACATTTCATTGCTCCATGTTTGAAGAGTAACGTGTAATGTGGTTCTTCAGTAGACGAAGATAGTTGTCCGTTCCTAGAATCGAGGTTATTCGTGTCACAGAGCGATTCGTTGCCAGGGTACGTGGGTATCTGTAAGTGCCCACTTCAGTTTCGGGTGTCCTCATATAGATGGATAACTTTTTAATATTTTAGTTGTCCTAATTGCAAATGTACTTGTGCACGGGGTATCCTTCTAATCTCAGTAATAGTACAATCCGCGCCGGCCATATCCAGAATGCTTAATGTACAATAGGCTCGAGAATTTATAGTAAAACCCTAGTATGTAATTCTTGCCGTGCTTGCCCCATAATCAGGCGTCCTCCATGACCAAGTCGGGATCAAACTCAGTACCCAAGTCTCGGTCCTCCAGAAACGTGCGTCCAAGTAGTGCGTCCGGGAGGTAGTCCTGTTTCACCTTGCCGTCCTTGTAATTAGGATTGTACTTGTACTCTTTTCCGTACCCGAGCTCTCGCATGAGCCTCGTCGGCGCATTTCGTAGATGAACCGGAACAGGCAATGCCGCTACACCCGGTTCTTTCAGAGCGGCGAAGGCGTTATTTAGCCCTCTGTAGGCACGTGTGCTCTTCGGTGCGAGTGTAAGTGCTACTGTGCAGTGGGCCAGAGGTATGCGGGCCTCTGGCATGCCGATTTGCTGAGTTGCGGTGTAGGTTGATGTTGCCAGAGAGAGAAGTGAGCTATCCGCTAGTCCGACATCTTCCGACGCGATTACAACCATGCGTCTCGCTATAAATAGCGGATCCTCTCCAGACTGGAGCATGCGGGCTAGATAGTAAAGCGCTGCATCTGGATCAGAGCCTCGAACTGATTTGTGAAAAGCGGAAATTGTGTCGTAATGTTGATCGCCAGCTCGGTCATAGACCAAGGTTTTCGTCAAGGATGCCTTCATACCCTCTTTTGTCATTCCTTCTTTATTTGATAAGGACAGTGCTAGTTCTAATAGGTTGAGTGCTGTTCGTGCGTCGCCGTCGGCGAAGTTGGCGAGGTAGGTTATTAATTCTTCATCGAGGAGAGAGGACGGTGGCGATGACGTGGTGGAGAGTTCGGTTTGTAATGCTCGCATTAATACGCGCTGAACGTCGGTGGTTGTTAGTTTCTGCAAAGTGAAGGTTCGACATCTGGATAACAGAGCGTTGACGATCTTAAAGCTTGGGTTTTCGGTTGTTGCACCGATGAGTGTAATAGTGCCTGCTTCAACAGGTTTGAGAAACACATCTTGCTGGGACTTGGAGAAGCGGTGTATCTCGTCGCAGAATATTATTGTTTTCCGTCCTGTTAGCGCCAGCTCGTTTGCCGCGTCGTTGAATATCTTCTTGCATTCTCCCACCCCAGAGCTTGTTGCGTTCATCTCGATAAACCGTGAGCCAACCATACTTGCGATGCAGCGTGCGATGGTGGTTTTGCCGGTGCCCGAGGCACCCCATAATATCATAGATGGCACTCGATCGGATTCGATTAGGGATCGCAGAACACCATGGGGGCCGACAAGTTCTTGTCCGAAGACATCGTCAAAATTTTGAGGTCGCATGCGCTCAGCCAAAGGGGCTGCTCGATTGGTCTTCGTCCTCTTTAATATCCGACCGGTCTCTGGGGGCGCTGTGTCATCTACCCTACTGCCTCCATTTTGCATAGATGATTCCTCGCCGGGACCTTCGTCGAATGAGCGTTTGAGGCCTCCGTTTAGTTTCGCTGCTCCTCCATTTCCGTTGACTAAGGGTGTGACGACCTTGGCAGGTGTTGATTGTTGGCGTTTGGCAGTGGGGGTTTGGAAGAAACTCGAGGCAGGCCGTTTCTGCGATGCCGATACAACACTAGGTCCCTGAGTGGAGGACATGTGAGGAGACGAAGAGATTGTCGAGGGATCAATAATAAAAGTTTCGCATCTTTGATCGATATGTTCGTTGATCTTCGGGGATTGGACTTGCTTCTTACAAATTGGGCATTCAACCATTATGACGACCGGAATTTGAAGCAAAGGAGGAAGAATGGGTGTGAAATTCTAAGAAACAAAATAAAGAACCATTTGATAGAGAAACAATAAGCAATCAAACGGTTCAACCTAAATTTCGTTTAACTTCTGTAGAATTCTTGACACGAAATAATTTGGATTCGGAGGACGCGCTCTGACGAATTAATTGTCTCGGATGGGGACGAATTGATTAGATAAGCCCTGTAATATATCTTCTTTATCGATAATAGCCCGTATTTTGGAACTGTCAAGGGTAGCTTCTTGAGCTAGGTCCACGGTGCACTGTACAATACAGAACGTAAGCGGGTCTTAGCGGGCAACCCCACCCTGCTTATTCGATACAACGGTTTTTAAACCCAATTTGATGTTAGAAGCTGCAAGGTTCTCGCATTCATATGGATGTCACAGGCGTGGTATAATAGGCATTATGTAAATACGTCCAGTCTGTATTGACAGATTCAATTTTTTAGGCAGAGCTATGAGGAAAACCTTCATTGATTGTGCCTCAAGGAAACACTCATGCTGCAATGTTGTCATCACCCCTTAGAATTCCGTATGTACTAATGCGCTAATGCCATCACATCCCGTGGAATTTAACCTCAAGAATGATATCCGAGACACCCTAAATGTCAACTGGAGTATGCAACTTGGTCGTGTAGGCCTGGTGTGACAGCTATTCAGAAGAAACGGGTATCGTGTCAATTGGATCGAAATTATCTGCTAGGAGCCATCTCTTAGAAGACTCATCTTCGTTTCGTTCTCGACCGTTTTACTGGACGTTGAGGCTCTGCTACCTCGGGTTCACTGTCTTCTTCGTCAGATTCAACGTCCTCATGGTTGACATCATCTTCGTCTAACTCTTCTCGACCCTCCAAGTCAACCTCATCCTCTTCGCCCGACTCTTCATCCTCTTCCGAGTCGTCCTCAGCCACGCCATTGGTGACCGGCAGCTCGTCGTCATCATCCATGTCCATAGGTCCGTTAGCCAACTCTGCATCGCTTTCCTCCCCCTCTACGTAGACGATGCCCTCCTCATCGTTATCATCACCGGAGTCTTCATTTCGTTGCAAGCCACGGCGTAATTCCATTTGCGCCTCAAGTAGATCAAGCTTTCCTTTCAGGGCCAAGAGGGAATTTAGGCCTCTTGATCGTTCCTCTAATACTCGATGTAGTTCGCCGAGTTTCTTGGCTAGTCCTGGTTGAGTTGCCAATGCGCCTCCGTGTGCAACTAAGGTCCATTGTACCCAGGTCATTAAACTACCAGCACGTCCCGGCCGCCTGTGCATTCTAGAGGCTAACTTGATAAGTAGTGTCCCTGCAAGAGTGGAGTCGAGTCTTTGAATGGTGTTGCGAATAGTGGTTAGATCATTGGTGTGAAGACAAGATTCTAGAAGATCCGCATCATCGGTGCGGAGTGCTTGAGATAGAACAGTTCCGAGGGAAGAAAGACTAGGGGGGACTGGGGCTCTTCCCGGGGCTGGGAGGGTAGGAGATTGTGTAGATATCGCGGCGGGGACGTCAATGGTGTCGTGTGCGCGGGCGAGCTCGCCGAATGTGGGTTGCGTAGATTCTTGGTCAGACTCGCCATCGGTTGCTGGCTTAGGCGAAGGCATATCGATATCGACATCTCCGTTAATTTCTTCTCGTGATTGTAGCGCATCCTCCATTGTGGATTGGCCCTGGGGCGCCTCGGCGTCAGACTTTGTTGTGTCGTCCAATTTCATATCTTCTCCATTATCTTTCTCGTCATCTGTATAGTCATACTCGCTACTGCCCGAGTCGCTCGAGATCTCTATTACTTGTTCGTTCGAAACGTCGTTTGCCTTTAGAATGTCCGGAACTGACACAGCTGTCTCGGATTCGTTGATGCTGGCCTTCAAAGGTATCTTTGCGCTTTGCTTAACGACTGGGTGAGCAATCTTAGTTGACAATTTTCGTTTAGTTGACATTGTGTCTGTCTGGATAATGAAGTCGCAATATTATAATTGCTGTAGGAAGATGAAAAGGGCGAATATGAAGTATGAATCAGCGGGGCTAGAAGTTGAAAAAAACAACTTTATGTTGTAAAGACGACAGCGCAAGACTTTAAAAATCTTTTGTATTTTGCACGCGAGTATTGTTGCATGGCGAGGTACCTCTCGTAGTTTTTTTTTCTTTCTTTTACTGATAACATAAAATAATGGGGCTCATTATCGAGCATCTAGCTGTGATAGGCGGTTGGTATTTCCGTTGCCGAAACATGCACGGACCATGGATGAGAGAAGTACCTAGGTATTACAACAGCTGGCAAAATTGTGTCACCAAGTGAACTAGCACAACGTGTGTTAAATATGTGTATATTGTGATTCATACTGTGCACTCGATTGAAAGCTCCAGCGCCCCATCAAGTCTTTTCGGATTGAATGGGACTCATCTGCAACATTTTTCCTCCACCGCAACTTTTTTTCATTGAGGCCAACCTGTTCTGTTTTCCAAATGGTGCCGGATCCGAATCCCATAAACGAAGCGATTATCTGGCCTGAAACCTGAGCGGATAAGATCATTCTGTTTTTGTCTTATCCATCAGCTAGTACTCAAGCAATACGATCGATAGGTCTTGATGAAAATAAGGAGAATTCTCGACGACGACTTTCTAGGTATCCCAGAACCTAGATCATGTGATAGTCGATGCACGAAGTGGCCAAAACGGAATAACCAAATATCCTGATGAGTCAACAACGAAGGAGCTATTCCTAATTACACACCCGGGTAGCAGCAGTCATCAAAAAAAGACTACCCAGTGGCTTCCATCATTTCAAATGAGCAAGGGTCCCAAAGCACTACGCGTCACGATTGGACGGTCGCCGGAAAGTCATCATTGCGCTCAAACTCTGATTGGCCTTCCATATCTAGCTCGTCAAACAATATTTCTCGTCAAAATCTTTTTGAGCACCGGGTCCTTCGTTGCTTCAATGTTGCGTGCTATCAGCGAAACAACCTACATAGGTACATGTTAAGATCTATCCGTCACCGTTAATGGAAACATTGAATAGATTATCTTGCATCCATCCCAAACGGAGCCCGACGAATATCTTGAAAAGATTGGATTACAGAGAAGGAATTCGAGATGCTTAGAATCTAGGTTCTAATCTGTTCTTCAATTCAGCTACGGTAGGTAACCATTTTGTCCCCGATTCATCTACAGGAGCTCTACACAACCTTTGCACACACAATGTGCTTAGATGGGTATACTTGGTTACAATCGTGAGAAAGTGTGCAGTGTGCACCCCGATCCATGTCTCAAAGAGACCCACATCTCGATATCTCGATAATGTGATTTGCTATGAGCTTCTTTGTTACGATCACCGTGGGTGTTTCTCCATTGTAATCCTTGTCGTAATTCCCCCAGTGATGGCGAACCGTGATTTCGCAGCCCGGGAAGGCGCGTTCTACAAATAGGAAAGTGGCCCCAATCCAGAAATTTTCGCGACGAAGAAAAAAAAGAGACCTCTGATTCCCGAGATTTTTTTTTTACAACCCTTCCTCCTATTTTTCCATTTCTGCCCAACCCCAACCCCCCCTCTAATATTCCGATCACCGACACCGCCTCGCATCTTCAGAAATTGATTTCATACCTCACCACCACCACACAAACCACTTCCACTACTCACTACTACCACCGCCGCACGCGCACCACGCGACGAAAAGTACCTAGGTACCTTTTTTTCATCCATCCATCTCGCTCTCACGCTTAATATTTTTTGTCTTGCCTTATTTTCCCTTAAGTGCAAGGCTGCGCATCGATTCGCTGTTTAATATTTTAAGTTTTTATTCATTCCCATCCTTCCCCCAAA
Source organism: Annulohypoxylon maeteangense (assembly GCF_022496945.1). Classification (NCBI taxonomy): domain Eukaryota; kingdom Fungi; phylum Ascomycota; class Sordariomycetes; order Xylariales; family Hypoxylaceae; genus Annulohypoxylon; species Annulohypoxylon maeteangense. The sequence continues at coordinate 1,356,197 of NW_025953256.1, forward strand.
ACGGCAGTATCGCGCAACTATCGCGACTACTACCGCTTTGGCCACCCGTGCATACATCACCTGCCGCTGCCGTTGCGTTGCGATCGCGCCTCATCGCCCTAGTCGTGAGCCTCATCGTCGCTTAGTAGCTACGGTATTGAAGCCTCGTCCATCTCGTCATTCGTTTGGTCTGATTTAGTTCAACGCACCAAACAACTTTTTACTCTTGACGATATAATTCGCAAACGCGCTTCTTACTGCACATTACACTTTTACCACGCCCTTATATCAATCCTCACATATCGCGTATTCAGAGGACGTCATCTCATCGCGCCTCCTCTCAATCCACATCCATACTTCATCTCTACATACTCTTAGTCTTTAACTCCCGGTCTTCAAGATCTGGGTCTCGACTCGGAGCTGGCGTGTTTTTTTAGTCTGGGGATTTTGAGAGGTTAGTAGATTCAAGTTCTCCTACTGTCTCGTCACCCTCCCTTCTACACAATCCCTCCATCTTTTAACGCCATCCTTTCCTTGTCTCCCATATCACTTTCCATCCTAGTCGGATATATATACATAACGATCTCATCTTCTTCGTTACGATCCTTCAAATCAATGTATCCATAAGCAGGCCGCCGATTGTGATTTCAGACGAACGGTTACTCCCCCGTTTCCCCATACCAATAATGGATTTAGATGATGTACATAGGTAGGTAAAGAACAAGGCCGCCATTGATTGATAGCTGTCGCGATACTTCGACCCTGCCGCCTTCGCACGGTCTGATCATACTAATCGCTAGGACTCCAAAAGTTTTATAAAACAAGCTGGCAGGTGCGAATCTCACAGATTAACATCAGAAGATGACTACAAGAATCGCAAGGACTGATATAAAAAGTTTACCTTCCCTTTGCGACCAGGATATTCCCACAATTCCCCAGTCTTATTCATTCTAACTTTACGCCGATTGGTCAGCCACCTTGCGATTTCCCCCTCCCAGACAGTTCTAGGTTGTCGCATTTCGCAAGGCTGGGCAGTCTGCAAGTCGAGCAGGAGCTCCTAGCCACTATCACCACGGCAGCGACGCAGAACAAACAGAGGCACCTTCCCATATCGCAAATCACTAGATTCATTCCCTAGCTTTTTTTTTATCATTTAACAATGTTGAATTCTTCCCTTTCCCACTTCTTTTTTTAACTTCACTTCAATTCATCATCGCACCCGACCACAATTCTTTCCCAATACATGCACCTACGATTACAATCATCACTAACTAACTACGGTTTTTAGTGATACCAAGATTTATGTGCTGATTATCTTGAAAGGTAAGCAATCGCAAGTTCTATCCGATATCAATTGCAACTTTTTTTTATTCCCTTATCCCGAAGCCTCACGTACCTAGGTGTAACAAGTTTGTGATGTGCACATTCTTGATGCGCTACCAATTCTCATTCACGTCGCATATCACAACTCTTTCTATTTCTCACATCTAATGTCACCTTGACTTTCAGGCACACCTCTCAAGTCCTACGAGAGAATAACGAGGCCTTTTGCCTCTTCATATCCCCTTCATTACCATCAACCGGTCGCAATCCCATATTCTACGTAGTTGGATGGCAGTCATGGCTACCGAAGAACCCCAATCACTGCCAGTGGTTCAGAAGAGCACAGATTCTGTGCCGAGTGAGGAAAAGGTGGGCGACGAGTCGAGTGTCAATGGGTAAGAGCATGCTTAGCGTCACCTTTTAGAATCATGATGCTAAATTTAATTCACATAGACATTCAGAAGACAAAACCAAGGTGGATGAGAAACCGACTACTAACGGCAAGGCGGAGCTCACAGAGTCGACCGCCGATGATTCCTTAAACAAAAAAGCATTTGCTACTAACGGCAATCTCCCAGAGCAATCGACTGATGTCCCTCTAAGCTCAACTGATGTCGAGATGGCGGATGTTAACGGTACGTCGACTGTGAAGAACTCGTCCCCGACCGAGACCGAAGCAGCAAAGGAAGACAACGCCGATCCTTCGACATCCGACAAGCCTCTTGCGACCGAAGAATCAGCAGCAGTGGATCCAGTTGTCGAGAACATTGGTGATTCAATGGACGTGGACACCCCTACAAGACAACCTGACGAAGAGGTAAAGGTTGACCAGGAAAATGGCGCCCAGGACAAGCCTACGGCTGGTAATACAGCAGAGCCTACATCATCCCAAGACCTAAGTCAACCGTCAGCTAGTCTCGCTAAATTGGACATCAAGGCTGCTCAATCTGACGCATCGGTTGCCCAAGTGGATACTCCTATGACCGATCAGCCTACATCAGCAGGTAAAGTCTCGAGAGAACGTGAAGAAGATGGAATGGAGGAGAGAGCGCCGAAACGGGCAAAAACAGAAGAGGACACAAATGGCCCGACAGCAGATTCGCTTGTTGTCGCAAATTCCTTGTCATCGGCGCCCACACCTGGTGAACCTGCAGACCAAACCCCAGATGAGCAAGTTATCACACCCTTCCAGAATCGCCAAATCCGACAGATCTTAGCAGGTTTAAAGAAGACAAAAAATGGGCTTAATTTTAGACAACCCGTTGAAAGACTCTGGCCAACCTTATGGGAGGACTATAAAACGAAGATAGAGAATCCTGTGGATATCTCTCTTTTCGAGCAAAAGCTGCGTGAAGAGAAGTATGCTAATTATGGTGCATTTAAGGCTGATGTTCGATTGTTGCATCAGAATTCACTCGCGTTCAATGGTGATGCAAACGCGATCACTGTGGCTGCAGGTATGGTCAGAGACGCAATATTCATGCGTCTTCCTGAGATCTCCAAATTAGAGGAACCTGCAAAACCCGAGAAAGGCAAAGCGCATCCGACACGCCATACTGAACCTCGGGCAGCCACCCAACCTCGCAGACAATCCCAGTCGCAGCCGCGCCCAGAGGCGGCAAGCCCAAAGCCGAGACGTCCATCCCCAGCTCAACCTACGCAGTCAATTCCTTCATCTTCGGCCCCAGCTTTTGCGATCCCTCCTAATGGTATTCCTCAAATCCGTCGCGACTCTACGCGGGAGGACAGTGATAGGCCGAAGCGACCTATCCATCCCCCGAAGAATCGCGACCTCGATTATGCCGCAGCTAATCGTAAAAAGTTAGAACCTGAGCAGCGTTTCTTCGAAGTGGCATTGGAGGAGATTAAGAAAGGCAAGCATTACGCATTGAACCAATGGTTCCTTACGCCCGTCGATCCCGTAGCTTTGAACATCCCGACGTACTTCAGCGTTGTTAAAAAGCCAATGGATCTCGCTACCATGACGCAAAAGAACTATGAAGGCGAGTATAAGAACGTGAAGGATATTGAGAAGGACATGCGATTGATAGTACACAACGCTGAACTCTTCAATGGACCAAGCCACGATGTCACGACATTAGCGAAGCGCCTCGAAGATCTTTTCAAGGCCGAGCTCGGAAAGAGAGAGGTGTGGATGAAACGTCACTATCCCCCGGAGCAACCTTCTACGACGAATGCTTCGGCTCCTAGTCCTGAGCGAAGCACTCATGAATCAGAGGAAGAAAGCGAAGCCGATAACGACGACGACGAAGGCAATGAGGCCTTCCGTACGCTACAGACTCGATTAGATGAAGAGCAAGACAAGCTTAACGCTATGGTGGGCTCCAAGAAGCCAGATATCACCATGATCGAGATCCAACAACAGATGGTGTCGATGCTCCAGCGAAGGCTTGTTGAAGAGAAAACGAAAGTGATTAGTGGAGAGAAGAAGCCTAAGCCGAAGAAGAAAGCTACTAAGAGTAAGCCGAAGTCTGGGGCTGGTGGCTCGTCAGCTGCAAATAAGAAGGCAGCGGCTGGAAACTCGACGGCTGGTAAGAAAACCTCTGGGAATAGTAGTCATAAGAAGGCAGCTCCCAAGAGCCGACCGGTTGGAGCACTGGAGAAGGCAGTCATCGCTGAAGGTATCAACGAGCTTGATGGCGCCACTCTCACTCGTGCTGTTGAGATCATCAAGAGGGACACTGGTCAGAATGTAAGTACTGGAGCATTCGAATCCATTTACATTTGCATTCATCCCATGAAGTCTTTATCCCAGTTGAAGATGAGCTAACTTTGTTGCAGGAGAACGACGATGGCGAAATGGAATTGGACATAGATGCCCTATCCACGGATGCTCTCCGAAAGCTCTATGACTTGATCAACAAGACTGCCCCAAGCGTTCGGACGAGCATCGAGCGAAGACCGGAATTTAGCCGACCAGCAGAGCCCGAACCTAAGGCAAAGGCTAACGCCCCAGCCAAGCCTAAGAAGAATAAGCCAATGAACAAGCATGAGCAAGAACGTAAGATCGAGCAGCTTCGTGAGCTTAAAGCCCAACTTCAGCGCGGGGGAAGCGGTAGTCAAGAGCCCCTACCCAACGAAGTTGAGGACAGCCGACCTGCGGAATCGAGTGAGGAGGAAAGTGACTCCGAGGAGGAATAGACACAAAACCCGATTACTCCAAGCACGCTTAGTCTCGGAGTTAACGTCAGAAGGATGCCATTGATATTTCTCCAATCCCTTGTATGCCTTGATTTGGGCGGTGCAATTCGCTGCTAAAGAAATGAGAGGGTATGCTCATCACTAAAAACCTTTTCGAACTTGCACTCCAAAGGCATAGTTCCCTTCTGATTATTGTACGACTTGGGAGATTCCATAACCAGGTTTATCCTGATCATTGTATCGGCTAGGAGGCTACTCACAGGCAAGGCGACCTTGAGAAGGGGCGAATTAGGTCCTCCATCTAGGAACCGGATGGACCACATGCTGCCGATGGGCTTCTATTGCTGTTGCCGTATTGCCTATTACTGCAGAAATGTGAATTCGATGAATTAACATGCCATTCATATCTTGCCGCGTGTCCAAATGTTAATTTCTTTTCGTCTTTGTTCAAACAGGTTGATCCGACATATCGCTGTGTAATCCATATCTGTCCTGATTTTTCGAATGTCATGATCGTTGCCATCGCCTCCCGATCTTCGTATTGCCGGCGAAATTCTAATGCGACATAATGGCATCCATGTATCGCTCAGGCAAATACTTCAACTATGTTTTTGGATTAGAGGTATGGTATATGACAGGTTGCTCGATTGTAAGTGAAAATAAATTGACAAAGTAGGTAGGTACTAGGTATTGTAGGTTTGAAACCTAAGGGTACCTATTGAAAGTTCAACCACACAAATCGGATGGCCTAGCTTTTACGTAGGAAGGTTTTTTTTTCCTAGGGCAGGGTAAGATTTAGGGCACCAGTCAAATGACTTTATAGTACGCCCAGAAACTTTATAACCCACTACGCAAGATTTTATTTCTATGAAGTTGAGTTTGGATTAATAAACGTTACTAGGTAAATGCCTAGTAGGTAGGCGTCAAACAACGAAACTAGGCGCAAACATTCAATATTGTGAACGTTAATATAGGTAAATAAAATATAAATATAATGAACTAGAAGTTATGAGCCTCATCAAGTCCAATTATATCCGACGTATCCTGATGGAGGCAGTATCCATCACATATAAATAAATGCCTTCTCTACCTCCTTTACCTCCCTTACCATCTCGCCCCTATACCATCCGAGTAAGCATTATTCCGGCAATTTGGAGACAAAGAGCGCGACGCCGAATCGCAACACCAAATCAGACATCTTATCGATATATATTTAACAACTCATCCACGAGAAGACATGCGCTTCATCACAATCGCACGCACGGTACTCGCCGCGTCGGCAGTTCTTGCTGTCGGTGGTGCCGTAAGCCAAGCTGCCCCTATTTCGCCCTTCTCCACAGCCAACAACACAGAAGGCAGTGCATCCGTGTCCGCATTATCGTATAATGAGACCGTGGACGAGGGAAACGTGACCGTCTACAAGGGAATCGATGGTCTACCGTGGCTGTCGCATATTACGTGCAAACGAAACTTCTTCAATGAAAAGCAGTTGACGCCGGAAGAGCGCGAGCGCATGCTCGGTTGCTATAAGGACTTTCAGGATAAAGGTACGTTCGCTTTCGCGTTTTACTCCCCGTCGCTGCGCTCCTCATATCCTATGTCTATGTGAAAATACACATATAGATATGCACTTTATGCTCATTCCCCTGAAGAAATATGTAAGTGAGGGCGCTAATAGCTTCGACTAGGACAATGGGTCGGCCAGATGACTAAGTGCAACGATACCAAGAGGTATTTCCAGTCCTGGGGCCACCACTGGGACAGCCCACCTGATTGCTGGAACGCCTGCAAAGGATGTTTCGAGGACGCCGTCTTTGACCAGGCGGCGAACTTCCGCTGCTGGAAATATGAAGGGTTTTCGGCGAGGTGCCACGTCACTTATGAGTGATCGAGCGGACTATCGTTCAGAGTCATTTCTTATTTCTTAATTGAAATAGAACTTGGAGATAGTATGGGTATGATGGCTAGGACGGATGTAGTATTAGTGTATATATTATTGTGCTTGTATGGCCTCTTAACATCGCAGATGAGAGGTTATATGTGAGATAACCATATATGACGAGTGCTTGGATTATCCAAAAAATGGTACTTGAAATAGAGCGTTATTGGCTTATGCTTCATGCCGTGCTAATTGAAAATTTAAAAATCTCAGATAAACGCTGTTAGCTCATACACCCTGAAGCGATAGTACGAAGGCACCTAAGAAAATCCGATGATTCTCACCTGGTAATTTTCTAAGATAAGGTCGTCGGCAGTAAGCAGTGTACCTAAATATGAATGTGCTATAGCGCTTTGGGGAATAGGGCAGAGGGATGCGGAAATGTGCTATATCTCGATGAACATGGCACATTTTAGCGCTAATTAATAGCCCTAACACCTACCTGGGTATTGTACAATACCATCTAGCCTCCAGGGCTCCAGGGCTGGCTTAGGGAGTACTTTCCAGCGCATATATGGCACAGCCTGCAGGGGAGATAGGGTTCAACTCCAAAGAAGCGGGTCCTGCGAAGCTTCGTCGAATACCCAATTGATTGGCTCCGGGTTACTGAAGTCGAAGAGAGCATCTGACATCTAACGAATTTCTTTCTTAGCGATTAAAAATTCATTGCGACAATCATGTACTTACTGAGAAGTCCCAGTCTCCCAAGGGCTGAGGTTCCGAAGTTGAGTGGGATTGCTCAAGTTCCTCAACGGCATTCTTGGTCTGATACCGAGCCAACATTTCCTCAAGCTTCGGTATGCATTTTTCTTCAGCTTCCTCTATGACTTTGACGAGAAACTTGCGGAGATCGTCCTTTTCAAGACCTTGTAAGCGGCCCTCGACATGTGCAGCTAATAATGATGCGAGGAAATAGCCCTTGATACTGGTCTCTCCAGCTTCGATAGTCATCCACGACCAGGTCTTCGCTTCTTCCATTATGGTTAATAAATCTTGACGAATAAGACCAGGTCCCAGTATATCTTCCTCTTGCAATTGAGTCATAAGTTCCATCGCTATTAGGACGCTAGCCTGCAGTGTGATGATGCGAAAAAATCCCGAAGCGCAGATCGCAAGCCGCGGTAGGTCGCGTTGTTTTGAAGGGGGCATTTCCGTTTCTTTAGATGTTTGGAATGACATGGTGGTTGATGATGGATACATTGTACGCCAAACTTTGAGTGAACTCTCGATAATTACTTTCCTGGAAAATGCATACGCCGCCTCTTGCGTTGCAGGATTGAAATATGGATTGTGGAGAGATAAGATATAGCGATTCATCAGGAGGCTCACCATATCCACCTCGAATTCTGACGGCCGTAGCCCAGGACCGGACTTGTATCCTCGGAGAAGTCGAAGCACAGACTTATATGCTGTCCTCAGTTCTGCGTCAAGCCGAAGGGTCTCCCCATACGTACCGCGAGAATTATGATCATTCAAGAACTTTGTAATTGAGAGACGAGTCGCAAACATCGTTCGGAGAGCTATCGCTGTAGACATTTGGGTGAATGAGGTTTCCGGCTTTGGAACGGGGTTGTCGGCTGTGATTTGCTCATCATCAAAATTGCCGGGAGGTTCGGTATCAAAACTGTCGAGAGAAATAAATGGCGGACCCCCTGAAGTCAAACTCAACTGCGTAGATAATTCAAGAATCGTGTTCCATAACCTTCTGCGCATCTCGGCTGCAAAAATTGACATCTTCGGCAGCCGCTTAGGATCCTTATGTAAACCCATGTAGATTGCCGTCCTAAGTAATGTGCCGGCTGAGATCCACACTAAGTCCGGACCGACATCAACAAATTCTCGGGCTATTAATAAGAGGATGTTGGTTTGAATATACTGAAGATTTAACCTGTGTTTGAATCCCGGTTCGGAAATCCAAGTCTGTGCCTCGAAGACCCATCCTATGGCTGAAGCCTTTAGAGAAAATAATTCATCGTACGTAGTAGCTCCGATAGCTAGTACCAACTTCAGTTGAACTAGGAATGGTATGTTGGGTTCGCTGCTTGTTGATACCCAGTGTGCCTCATAGTCTCTCTTGAAAGTAGGGATATGCAGAATTCGGTAAACAGGTTCAACTGTGCGAAAGTAATGGTTAACAAGCTCGTCGGCGACATCCTTTGACGGTAGGTCTGCTACTGGTGGTGAAGGCCACTGTGCAGACCGCCGGTCTTTGATAGACCTTGCCAAGCACTTAGATTTCTGCATAAGGACAGAGATCTTAGATGACTCGTCCCGTACATAGGGTTCGAATATACCTATTATATCTCGCACCTACTAGTTATCAATTGATATCCCTCCAAGACGTCTAATGGATAATGTGTGGACATACAAGTGAAAAGCCTGTGATCCAATGACTCTGGCCAAATACGCGGGTCTTGTGAGTAACACTGCGTGATATAGCCCGAGGTTGACCAGTAAAGTCGTCTTCATGATGGATGTAAAAAGTTCCACTGATACGTGAATCGATGATCTCTATATTTGAGTCCGAGAGTGGGACGGGAGGCTGAGAAGGTGCCAGATTTATTTTGGATAGTTGTTCTTCAAGTTGCTTAATTCGACTTCTCAGTGACTCTACTTCTTGAGATGAGTGGCTGGCAGAAGTTGAGCCTGTGGTCGAACTGGCTGCCTTGGGCGATGATTGGGACGTATTGTTAGCGACTGTTGTCGCTGTAGCTGTGCTAGAAACGCTATTGATAGGCGCTAAGTACTGAGACTCTCGGTGACGTACACCCAACCCGAGCTCAGCTCTCTGTTGAGGATGGGAAATGAAATTCTCGTAGACACAACTCCCACTCCTGGATTTTACACAATTACTACATGGGCTCTCTCTGCTACATCGGAGTTTTCGTCTCCTGCATAGGGTACAAGAACTGTATTGTACGTAATGCGGCATTCCGCTATTGTTAGCACTATGCACCACCAATTTAGGGGGTAAGGGGTTCTAATTGCAACATACACGGGCGGCCTTCTACGCCGACGTTCGGGGTCGGCCATATCTTATCGCTTGAAATCGCCGGGCTTTTATTCTTGGCTAACATGAACTGTATACGAACATTGAAAGTGTATAAGTTTCGTTGTGAGTGGTGTAAGGAAGCAGATGAGATGTGAGATGAGTCGCGCATTCCTTCCGTCAGCAATTTCCCGAATCCGACCCCCGATCCCCGACCCCGAGATTTTTACTTTATCTCCGAGACACGCGCCCCACAATTGTTCGTTTGAGGTTCTCGTTCACCATGATTCTTTCTTACGATCTCACCACCACGCGAAATTAGGAATATTTGTCGGAAGGCAGAAGTATTTCCAATATACGATATATACGATATATATCGTCGCGATAATAGCCAGAGTTCGAGATGCCTTCCATTTCACCACAGCCAAGTTTGACCGAGCAAAGTCTCGTAACTAGTTATCAACCCCCTATTATTGATCAAGGATAAACAATAAGACACAGCCGATTACCAAATGTCTTCTTCATCAACGGAAGTTCGAGAAAAGAGCTCGGTATCTAGCTTAGAGCTTGGGCAAGATGTAGCACCCACCGACGTGCTTGATGTTGAAGAAGCTCCCGACGGGGGCCTTCGAGCGTGGCTTGTTACTATTGGAGCCTGCTGTATCTTCTTTTCGGCTCTTGGCTTCTCAAATGCCTTTGGAGTCTTTGAACAATATTACTTGACGCATCAGCTCAAGGGACAACCACCGGACAAGGTGGCCTGGATTGGTTCTCTAACAGTATTTCTCCAGTTCCTGTCAGGCAACATCGGCGGGCCATTGTTCGATAGTTTCGGAGCATGGGTATGTAATATCTTTCCAATTTCTCTAGCACCAACCAAGCTCTGTTCGCTAATCCAGGAATAGGTAATACGACCCGCTGCAGTTCTGTACGTCTTTGCTATAATGATGACTAGCTTGTGCAAAGAGTACTGGCAGTTCATGCTGGCCCAAGGCGTTCTACTAGGTAGCGTCATGGGCTTTCTACAGTTTCCGGCTATGGCAGCAGTGTCCCAATTCTTTAGTAAGAAGCGAGCAGCTGCGCTGGGCGTTGTAGTTGCAGGATCATCTATTGGTGGTATCGTCTTCCCCATTGCATTATCGAAGATGCTGAATGGTTCGTCTATCGGGTTTGGCTGGTCAGTTCGAATCGTGGGATTTATTACGGTACCCCTCCTCGGCTTCGCATGTGTAGTTGTCACATCTCGCCTACCGCCACGGACAGCGACCTTCTTCCTCTGGCGGGCTTTCAAGGAGCCGAAATTTATCCTGTTGACGCTTGCGCTGTTCTTCATGCTTCTCGGCGCGTTCACCCCGCTATTCTACATTCCAACGTACGCCGTCTCAAGGGGCATGGACCCGACGCTCGCATCTTACCTTCTTGCCATCATAAATGCGTCATCTACATTCGGTCGCGTTATCCCAGGCATTTTGGCGGACAAGTTTGGACGATTAAACATATTTGCATTTGGTGGCTTCGTCGCCGGAATTGTGATACTCTGTTGGGATAAAGCGGAAACCACTGCAGAATTGGTGGTATATTCTATTGCTATCGGATTTGCATCTGGGACAGTCGTCTCAGGAGCCTCCGCGGCCTTCACAGAATGCTCAAATGACCCTCGAGACCTCGGTACCTACATAGGGATGGGAATGGGCCTGAGCTCTTTCGCGGCTTTGATAGGCCCTCCGGTGAGCGGAGTGCTTGTAAGCAAATATGGAGGCTATTCCCAAATGTCTATATTCAGCGGGGTACTTGTTTTATTTGGAGGTTTTATCGCACTCGCAGCAAAAGCTTCAACCTCAAAGGGCGTGCTAGGAAGGATATAAATTTTAGTATCCGCCATTCATCCACCTATCCATCAATCTCTACTCTTATACCTTCTATTAGATTTAGGCCAAGGAACTTCAAACTAGACTAGAATACTCTAATAAAGCTACGCAGGTATTGCATATTGCTCCAAGGTCTGTGTTTCCTCTTATTTTGCTTTGGACCTGTGTGCTAACGACACAACTTTAGCGTGGCTTAAGACCTTTAGCTCACGCTATGTTCGAAATGCTCATACTTGTTTCGAATGCAATCACAATAGGCTTGATTCTGCGACACTCAGCCCTAGATTTAGCTTTACCGCCGCCGTTGAAAGCCTGCCCCCTCAATCCAAGTATTTCGCCGTTAGTGAACCTCCTAACTGACAGCCGTTATTCCTAGCATCAGGTCTCATTTTTGTTATACCCATCATAATCTTAGATCATCTCTCGAATATTTCCAACTCGAGGTAACGCAACGATGGAATATGTTTTGGAGAAACCTCATGGTACACATAACCTATTTGAGCTATTGACACTGAAAGCTCTCCTGACATTCAGCACGGCGAAAGTTCTTCGAGGAAGTTCAAGGGTTCTCCCACAAATCGCAGTTGGCACTACTATATTACTATTTGGATCATACCTCTGGTCATCGCACTTCGCCAGTCGCACGGTGAATCCTGATCATAACAAGATCACATTGGAAACTGGTGAGGTTATAAAAGGGGATACGGGCGGCCACGGGCTAAGGATCGTGGTATTTGGGGGCGGGGATATTGCTACGCCAAATCGAGCATCGTGGAGAGCAGATGGCCCTACCTCGTCTTGGACGGATATCCTTTGTTTACAGGTAACACTCATATCCAAAGTGAGGTTACGCTAGAGATGCTAATTGTTAGTGATTTAGTTGAATTGTAACCCTTATGTCTCATTTATACCTCTCACAGACGACGACGGAGGCGCTTTCGTGTCGAATTCATTGTTCGAAGCTGCTCTGGCCCGTACATCAACAGCTGGCAATGACACTACTGCGGGACTTGATTACTCCTGGCTAGCCCGGAACTATCCAGTCCCTCCCCATAAAGACCTTCTTCACCAAGTTGAAGCTTTCCTAGCCAGTCCCATGCCCTTAAAGCCGCCTCGAGAGACGCTATGGATATTCAATGTTGGGTTTTGGGACATATGGAGCTTATCAGCATTACCTCTCAAAGTTGCTACACGACTTATAGAGACTGAAGCGCAGCATGTCCTCTCGCAGGTAGAAATACTCTACGAAGAAGCGCACAAGAATGATTCAGTTGCTTTCTCAGACTACTACACTGGTATGGGTTTAGATACCGTGCACGTCATAGGAGAGCATTCATTACCCCAAGCCCCTTTTCGCGTATTTATACCAAAACCATTCGACATATCTATGACACCTGGGTTTGATAGCGTCCGCTTCACGCCTCCGCCGCCACACATTCAAGCCGAACAATTGCGAAACGCGGCGTTTCTAACTAAACATTGGGATAAGGTAATCCAGAACATGCTTAATGAATGGACAACTCTTCCGGACTTGGAAGAGAAGAAAGCGAATTTGAATGGGGTTCCTATCCCGCCTGCCCGCCGCGAAGCGATATCATATGATATATCCAGCTATATCGAAGAACTCATCATCGAATATCAGCTGCGGAACGCGGATCTTGTCGATCGCAACAGGCTCAGATCGATGGCGGCAGCAGAGGGGTATACAGAAATATGGAAGCCTTGCATCCAGAGGAATGATGTTCCTAGCGGGAACAGTAGTAGTGCTGAGAATGCCACGGAGAGCGATGGATGGAGCGTGTGTAATACACCCGACGAGCATTTGTTTCAGACTGAATTCACGGTTAGCCGGCGGACTATCTTTGAAATTGGAAAACGGGCGGCTAAGCTATTGAAGCGTCACATGGAAATGGATGAGGAGTGGGTCAGGAAGGCCCAACTACCACTGTCTTCTCTGCGTAGAGGACCTGGTGGAGAGCCCGAGACCCGAAATTCTTAATCCACGATGCAATGTTTCGGAGTGGTGGCTGATCCTATATTTCCTTTCTTTATCCTGTTCAAGAAGGGTTAGTGTTCAAACGACTTACCTAATCTCTTTAGTTTATACATTTTCCGGTTATCTAATTACCATACATCTCCCTCTAATAAATATAGAAGCATGATCATCATCCAATTTAGTCAGTCTCGTATACTCACCTTAGCCATGCTACTCTCTATAGCCCGACAGCATTCCTAGATGATAAATTATTTATTACCATATAGAGTTATCATCCATATTAAAGTAAGGACGAATTAATTCTATTCGGTGAAGAAAAGGGTGTTGAATGGAATAGCGACATACATAGAATCATAGATAAATTGATGATTATGTAATATTCCGGACAAGACGGAATATTCAGAAGACCGGTTAGTGGGGTAGAGTTAACCCCGCTTGATTATGTAACCAGAATTAGATATTCCTTGGCGCACTGCTGCAGCTTCCCTTCAATGTTCCAAGGTTGTTACTCATTCTTATCTCCTCTTCTCTCCCATATCTCCTTGGCTCCTTAGCTTGTTTATTTACACGAAGAACCATTGGTTTAATTCATAATACTTTAGAATTATTTCTTCAACGATGCCTCTAGCTCCCCCCGCAGAAGGCATATTTCCTACAATAGAGGATTGCGAGAGAGCGGTACAAGCTCACGCTGCAGCAGAGGGCTATGCCGTAGTTTTACACGCAAAAGCCAAATCGAAACGTACTGGCGAATATATCAGATATTTAATCCGTTGTGATAAATCAGGAAGTTTCCAATCTAAAGCAACAATCGGGATTAAGAAGACTACCACTAAAAAGACCAACTGTCCATTTTCTTGTGTCATGAATAAACGTCAAGATGGTGTCTATTTCGCCGTGACCGTTCCAGAACATAACCATCCTCCATCTAGCAACCCCAGCGAGCATGTGCAGCACCGAAAGTTGACCGAAGAGCAACGACGCTTCATAGAGGCCGGCGCTATCGAGAAGAAGACGGTTAGATCTATTCACGAGGAACTTCTTAAAGCATATCCGGAATGTCTCGCGAAACTCGAGGACATTGGAAACCATGTCCAAGCTTGGAAGAAGAAGGCCAAAGACAACGCTACAGGGGTGCAAGCTCTTTTAATCAATCTTCAGGAGAGGGAAGACGTCTGGAGCTTTCCTTTGGAAAGAAACGGTAGCTTAGAGGGTATGTTTTGGGCTCCGAAATGGTCTCAGTCCCATTGGCAGCGACAACCGGATATCCTCATAATAGAGACAAAACACATGATTGACCAATCCGTCCTCCCCGTTATCGAGATGAATAGCGTCCTGGCCGTGAACTCGCAACTCGGAGCTGGTTATGCTATCCTCCCAGACAAGAATGACCCCACTCTTTGCTGGCTTATGCAAGCTGTGGATAAACTCCGTCAGCGCTTGAGAACCCCCAAGTTACAAATCCTCAACATAACAGACTTCAAGACTGCCGAAAGAAATGTTTTAGTCGAGGTCCGTGTAGGACGGAATCTACGTGTCGTATGCGGAAGGCTCCTTGATTCCGGAATGGAAACGCCAGCTCAATTTTCCGGTAATCTCGATGACGTCAACGGCGACCAGAGCTTCGGAGTAGTTATGCGGGGATGATCATATACATTTTTAAGCTCTGGCTCGTGTAGGAATATCTCACATATTAAAATGTCATTCCCCGACGTTGAATTTCGATATTCGCGAAGAGGGGTGGTATCGAGTGTCATTATTTCGGAGTTAATTCGAGGTTCATGTTGGCGCGATTGAAATTTGTCCTGGTAAAAGTACATCCTAAGAATCTACACTCAGAAGAAAGGGAACCGTTTTAGCGGGTATGAGTATTTATGGCTAACTGTTCATTCAAACAATCTAGTGGCATTAATCATGACGAAAATATGTGTTGGGCAGTGAAATTATTCATTAGCAGAAAGGTCAATTAGCTACTAACTGCTAAGACAGGAATCTAATGGATAATCAATTTATCTTCAACCCCGGTACACTATAGTGGTATCTCATCTCCAAAGCTTCAAACAGGGGAATCCTCTAAACAACACGCGCTGCTATTTCTCACATAGTTACGCTCGGCAGCTCAGTCAGCCCTAAATGGAAAAAGATACGATGTCAGCAATTACACGGTTTTCAAACATGCTAGCTTAAATAGAGTGGCACTTACATCCGTCGACATCTTCCTTGATGGTCTGCTCCTTCTTGCAGGCCGTGGCCTGGGCCGGAGTCTGGGTCTGCAGCTGGGAGCACTTGTCGTTAGTGCAGCGAGCATCCAATGCGCGCTGTAGGGTGTCCCCCTTCCAACCGAACATGTAGTCGCCGTGCCAGCCGTAGCCAGTTTGGTCGTTCATGCTGTACACGAAGGGCTGGCTACCATCGGCAGGCCAGATCGACGGGTCGTTGAACTCGCGAGTGTCCCACATGATTTCGTACATCACTTGCGGCAAGCGTACGGGGTGCGTCGTCGGGCAAGCGCTAGACATCTCGAAACTTCCGCTCGATGGGTATGCTACGTGGCTCTTGTGGTCGGGGCTGTCGAGGCTCTTGCCGTCCCAGCAGCTAAAGGGATTGGTTAATAGATTCCCAGGATTCCTGTCATTCTCGACTATAGTAAGGTGTCTTACGTTGGGAAAGTAATGGTAGCACGGATACCTCCGGCACATTGCTTGTTTGGTAACGCAGAAGTGTCCATTTGGCCGTCGGCGCAGGGAGCACCGCCGAATGGCGTCTGGTTGACGTTGGTGTAGCAGCGGTGGCAGAGCTGCTTCTGTTGGCCTTGGGATGTCCGCAACATGGCCTCGCCGACGAGCATTCGGAAGCCCTATTCGCTTATTAGGGGATACCTAGGTGGAACAATGTGTCGGTAAACTTACTGGCTTGAAGGCGGTGACCTTGGTACGGCCGTCATAAGGCGGGATATAGTAGACGGTCATTCCTTCCTCGCCTTGAAGGCCCTGCTGCTGTGTCAAAAAACCCTAAAAGTTAGGATTGAGATACCTCAACGTACAAGGTTTACCATCTGCTTCACACGCTTGTAAGTCCCATTGCGGGCTTTGAAGTACAGGTTGGCTGTCCAGTAGTTGGAGAAGTCCTCGCTGAACGAGCATGTTGTGCAAGTCGATTCTGAGGGGAGATCATATGCCGCGGGCTCCATAGTCGCGTTGAAGGAGTTTCCGCCGACAATTTGGTGGATGTGGGGTGATTGGATAAGACCCGGAGACACGAGGGGGTCTACACGCTCAACAACTAGTCTGTCTTCCGTCTTAGAATTCACGCATTATCTTTCTGGCCGAGAGCCCGATATCTACCACGACTTACCTGGAGCATTGGAAACGCATCATCGCCGCTGTGGCATACTGGGCAGAGACTTGCTGCGGGATCGCCGCAGCGGCTAGGAAGAGGGCCTTCCACTGCATGTTGATGGAGGAGAAGCAGCTGAAACTGGTCTACACAAGATAAGATTGAGCTGAACTGTTGATCGGAAGGGGCAGTATGGATAGGTCAGGGTGAATAATAGAATCTTATATATCTAGCGGCCTGTCGGACGGAATTCCCCTTTAAGGGTGTCGTGGCAGGGTCACCGGATAAAGTGCATTTTGCCCAGTCTTCAACCAATTGCCGAAGAAAGTGGTCGAAATAGAATTGACCGAGGGAATAATTAACTCCGAATGGCCTTGAAATATTGAGATGCCTTTTCTATTGGGCAGGAATAAATAGATATCGCACAAGACAGAGGTTTTGATGCTGTCTATTCCAGGTGTTCTATATTGGGATATATGAAGGAGCAGTACTAGCCCATCATTGGCGCGGTAGCATTTTCTACCTTGTTCTCTCGGATAACGGGAAGAGATGATCTACAGGGAGGCCGACCTGGTATCCGTATGCGCGGGATGTCGTAAGCCTCCGTGGGACTTCACCTTCAAGGTCTATCGCCATCGAAACGTAGCGTTTTATACCATCCACCTACTGGTTAGCGCTCTACTATATACGACATATGACAAATACTTACCTAGGATTGTGGAGCCTTTTAATCAATTTGATTATATTATATTATCCTCCAAGTACTTGGGGTTACCGATCTGACAACTTGAAGTTCTAGTAGTATTGCCAACATCTAGCAGATAGGTAAGGCTTCAAATGTAAATATCTTTGAGGAACTACGTATCTAAGGATGATGCCGTACTTAAGTTAGCCCTTAATTACTCTATAATATACTCATAAATATACCTGAAGACAAGATTTTGCCAGAAATCGCCTTTGAAGTGTTGTATGCGAGAGATGCCTACCCCTTTTCCACGATATGTATTTTTGCTTAGTCATTCTAACAGATGAATATTTGTGGGTCTATATTAGTTCTAGAAGAACAGTTGCTGGCAGCTGGCTACAGCTATCGTAGATCAGCTAGCTACAGGAGGGGCACACCGAGCTTACCGGTTATCGCCGCGATATCGAACTATTCAAACATCAAGTCGGGAGGTTCCAATTAAATCTTACGACTTATGACCTTGTGGTAAAACTTACGATCAATATTTTTTGCTTCGTTAGATTCTCAATTGGTTATATGATATCTCTATAAAGGGTCTTCGTTTCCGTGTTGCACAATGTCGAAGCGGTTCGGTCCATCCGTCTTTTTACGGCCACAATTTCTAAGAAGTCGACCCCCTCCTCGACGATCCTTCACAGTTGGCGCAGATAGGACCAATAGCTCACGCTGGATCAACGGAGCTGCTATTGCTGTCATTTCATTATCGGGTTTGCTTTTCGCAATGGTATGTTGGCCCCAGACCCCTTCCGTAGCCCTAGGCCGTCCAATTGACTAAACCCGCGTGCTTCAGACGTGCCAGAAACCGGCTAAGTTCGATGCCCGCACACTCGCCGAGCTCGACGAGCGGACGAAGCGCGAAAAGGGCGTTGACGAGAATTCGCCTATGCGTTTGCGCATGGAACAGTTCATTCGCGAACAGCAGAAGGCCATTGTTTTCGAGCTTGAGAAATTGGACGGCCAGAGCTTTCGTGAGGACACGTGGACCAGAGAGAAGGGGGGCGGTGGTGTCTCCTGTGTCTTGCAGGAGGGAAACGTGTTCGAAAAGGCTGGTGTGAATATCAGTGTCGTGTATGGGACCTTGCCGAAGCCTGCTATTGCAAAAATGAGGGTCAACCACAAAAACCTTGCCGAAGCAGATGAACTCGATTTCTATGCGCTAGGTTTAAGTATGGTCCTGCATCCCCAGAACCCAATGGCACCAACCGTGCACCTAAACTACCGCTACTTCGAGACAATGCTGCCGGACGGTACACCACAAGCTTGGTGGTTCGGTGGAGGCAGCGATTTGACCCCGAGCTATCTATTTGACGAGGATGCTGTGCATTTCCACAAAACATTGAAAGAGGCTTGTGATAAGCACAACAAAGACTACTATCCCAGATTCAAGAAATGGTGCGACGAGTACTTCAGCAATACGCACCGGGGTGAATCCAGGGGTGTTGGTGGAATTTTCTTCGATGATCTAGACGAGACCGTGGCCGATGCCGACAACACATTTGCCTTTATCCAAGACTGCCTTAAGAGCTTCTTACCTTCTTATTTGCCAATTATGCAAAAGAGGAAGGATATGCCCTTTACCGCAAAGGAAAAGGAGTGGCAGCAGGTGCGAAGAGGTCGATATGTGGAATTCAACTTGGTTCATGATCGTGGAACAGCGTTCGGTTTGAACGTCCCCGGTTCTAGGGTCGAGAGTATTCTGATGAGTCTTCCGTTGACGGCATCTTGGCGGTACATGTATGAGCCAGAGCCGAGGAGTCGGGAGCAGAGACTAGTCGAGGTTCTGAAGAACCCTAAAGAATGGGTGTAATGATTGCTGACGTAAGAGATGTAAACCATGCATATATCGGGTAAGGCGCATGAAAAGGAAAAAAACTGCTGGGGCTGTATATAAAATTAGATACTGTTTATTTAATAGATACCTACCTACCTAGGTATATACGAAGTTATAATAATACCTCACTACCTATGTTTGTCTCATTTTTAAACTTGTGTCAACATGATTCACATTACTTCGTGGAACGTAAGCCGTTGTGAGTAGATAGGTCACGGGTAGGCATAATGTATCGATAATATTATCACCAATGCACTAGCCCCCTACCAGCACCTACCCGTAATGCTAGGGGTGTTTTCCCCATAAACGCTTTTCACATGCCCATATTAAAATCAGTCCCTTGTCTCGAATAAGGCTGATAATAGAGTTTTGGTCGATCGCCTGTATTCTCAAATTAGAGTTTATTGGATAATATGGATTGAGTGACCCGACAGGGCGGGAACCGTTTAGACATTTTGACGTTGGCAGGTTGGACCGTTTAATGTCCCGAGCACGTGCCAAGTCTTGATTTCGTGTAAATCGTAGGTGGACTAATCTTGGTGGGGCCGTGACAGTGGACGCGGCAGGAAAAGGACATAGAACCTTGGAAACCTTGGAAGGTCCTACCCGTGTGAGGTGGTGTCATCAAAGAGAGTCAAAAAAAGACTCGACCTTCTAGGCTTCGAAAGCTTAAAAAAAGTAAACCAAGCTCAACTTTTTTTCTATCTTCTCTTCGTAACTAATAATGACATAAAATTTCAGAACGCGCATATTTTCACCTTTCGTAACCCCTCAACTTGATTCAATCAGTTTGGTATTACGTTCATTTACCAATCTCTTACGTCGTCGCAATCGTCGTTACATGTATATATACAAACGTTACGTTGCCTCACCTCTCAAGATCGTGTCGATCCTTGACATCTCGACGATCCATTTTTCTTCTACGTATCCACGTATGCGACAAGACAGCACTGCAGACAAACAATTTGTTTTTTCAACGCCTAGACGTCTGTCGCGTAGTACATTCATCCTTGTTGACACATTACAGCTGTCTTCAGGAAATCTAACGGTATCTTATCCGAGTCATGTTCGGGGTTGTCCTGCCAGATCTAAATTATTAGATCCAACCCGTCGGAATGCTTTCACACCTTCGCTTCCACAGACGGGGTCCGTCCAATCCCTCGTCTCCCATACCCGAAAACAGCCCTTGGGATAGTGCAGCCCTTCAGCCAGCCCAGCTCGTCCCCGAAGATGGTGTCCCGACTCCCGAGATTCGGTTACGATCCGACGCCTCTATTCCCTTCGCTCATACCCATGGACAGCCGCCTTTGCAATCATCTCAACCCACCTCGCCTCTATCACAGCAGCAGCAGCAGCAACCTTTGCAACGTACCCAACCACCAGTCCTGCCTCCAATCGCTAGAATTTCCTCGGCTGAATCCGATCTATCCATAGACCTCGTTAATTCCGACCCGAAACAACACGAAGAATTCAAGCAAGAATTAAAACCTCTACCACGATCGCCTTACAATGAAGATACCGGCTTTATTGGCGGGCTAGCCTTACAGAATTACCGCCGAGAACAAGAGGCACTAAAGCCGGTCTCCTCGGAAAGAAATACAATAAATGCGTCCGATTCCGTCTCGTTTGGGACACATTCTAGCGTAGCCAACTTTTCAAATCGTCCGCCACCACCTACTAGACATGCGAAGGCTGCCTCCTCCTTCATCTCGCCTTCCTCGCTTCAGAATGCTACCACGACGAGTAAACGATCGACGAGTGCGAAAATGGCGCCGGAACCACAGGTTTCGCAGAACCAGGCCATGGCTGTTGATGCGCCTAGGGGAAAGAAGAGTCTTCCCTTCCTCAAGAATCCTATGTCGACATTGTTATTGCGGAGGAAAACTAGTCAGAATGTACCCGATCTAACATTACCATTGCGTGGTCACGATGAAGAACCTTCGTACGATCCTCGTATTAGAGGAACCCGAGTTCACGATTTTAGTGCTCCACGGCCGAGAAAAGTCGTGACGATTAATGAGTCGACCAACTTGGGAGCCGAGAAGTCTCGTCCAGACACTATATCACCTACCATGGAATATAACTCCCCTACAGAGGCGCCTCCAGTCCCCCCGAAGGACGACAGTTCCCAGTCTGCTCGGTCGTCTTCCACTTATTCTCGGACGCTATCAGTTGATACTGCGTCTTTGCAGAAATCCCAAGGCTCCAGGAATAGCCTTCCTAGCGCCGGATCTAGAATTGGCCAAAATAGCCAGAGGAGGAAGAGCTCCATCCCACCTTCACTCATGTCCTTATCCCGTAATGTGTCAGAGGCATCCGCTCGAGATGTTCTCTCGTCATTGCCTAGACATATGAAAAGCACGTCTTCGCGGTTTAGTTTCGATATGATCGGTGCAGCGAAGCAAGAAAAATTGCTTGAAGAGCGACACCGACAGCGACAGCAGGATAGAAAGGCAGACGAGACCCACGATCAGCGAGATTCTCGTTTTGATGACTTTGATGAAGATGCATTTGATTATGATGCGATGGATTATGACGATGGTCTGGAAGAACGTATACCAGGTGTAAATGCCGATTATGAGGAGGAAGAATTTTACGGTGCTGATGATCCAGATAATGACCAGGAAAACTTTTCAGGCTTTGTTTTCCAGAGATCTAATCCCATATCAGAGTTAACGAGCCCTCGTAGTGCCGGGGTATTACCTACACCCAGGGATGAAAGCGGCAACGTCATTGGTTATGCGATGACTGAAGAGGAAGACTTGTCGGATATCCCACAACCTTTGAATATTCCCGCCAACGACCGAAGCGAGGCTCCTACGACGCAGCCATCAGAGGGCGATACTCCAACCGGCCTAGGTATCCAAGGACTCGGAGCTGTTAATGAGATGCCTAGGCGAATGTCCTTTGAGCAGCAACGACAAGAGGATACAACGCGAAAGCCTCTTTCCAAAGATGATGAACTCTATTTCAACGACGGTCTTATCCACGATTTCGACGGAGAGGGCGATGGCTCAGCTTTTGATGAGTCTATATTTGACCTAGACGATACAGACCAGTATGGTCGACCCATTCCTGGGCTATTTGCCAATGCGCTATCGCAAAGACAAGCTGGCCAAGAGGCAAAGAAACGAGAATCCGATATGACGTCTAGGTTGTCGGCACAATCTGAACTCTCGCAGTCTACTGCTCACACTTCGCTCAGTGCTGATCTACAACATAAACCAATGGGATTAGACGTCAATGAAGAAAGGATCCCGCGCATAGAAGAGCGGCAGTCATCGATTTCGGACTTGCCGGCTGCGGAACAAGATCAGATAGCCGCGTACCAAGCAGCTCTAGCAGCCGCTGCTCATCAAGCCGCTGCTTCTGGGAAATTTCGAAGGAATTCCTCTCCTCCACCAACTGCGACGTTAACCATAACGTCCCCAACAACATCCGGATCTTCCCAATGTCATCCGGACGATGTTGATGATTACGAGTATGACAACGAGTTATCGTCAGGATTGGATGACTATGAACTTGATGACGACGATATTATCGCAGAAGCTAATGCCAGTGCTCTTGCTAATGATTCAGATGGTTGGTATGGGCAAGAATTTGGGTTTTATTCTGCACCAACACCACTACATGTCCACCATGGTCCCAGTATCCTAAGCGAGAAGAATATCTACCACTACTCCCATGGGGGCTATTTCGGACCAAGCGGTGTCGATCGCTCTACCTCCGGTCGTATCGTCTCCCGTGAGCCGAATTTGACACCTATTACTGAACGCTCTGAGTATTCGAACCGGAATTCGATTATGAGCCTAGGCGTACCTCAAAGCGCGAATCCTAACGGGCCGTTGCAGAGTCCCGGCTTGGCTCAATTGGCGATGATGGCTGATGATGATAACATGTCACTGTCAGCCCTGCTTCGTTTACGCTCCAAAGCATGGGGCGGCTCACAAGCGTCGCTCGTAAGCTCCCGCGACGGGTCACCCAGCGATAGAAATGGCGCTACAAGCCCGTGGGGACATGACCCACTCGGTATTGGACCTTCGCATGGGCGCAAGAATTCGGCCTTTTCTATCTTCAGTCAGGACTCGACAGGAGCGGGAAGTGGTTCAGGTAGCCCTACATTAACGATGTCGATGCCGGGCATACCGAATCATGCGATTCCACCTCTCAGTGTACCATCTATCCCAAACCCGACTTCCGCCGCATCTCCTGTCAGTGCACCAGTGTTCTCTCCCTTACAAACGTCTTCAGTGTGCCCGCCTGTGTTTGAGGACGAAGAGACAAGTCCGCTTGACGAGAGGAAACCTAGAGCAGGGAGCGCAAGCACGTCGGCATCAGGCACAACGCAAAGACCTTTTTCGGAGAATATGAGTCCGACCGTAGGTATGCCTTCACAGAAGAGGCCGGGTATGGGACACAGGCACAGGGGAAGTGCAGATAGCATTTCTTACACGAAAGAAGAAGACAGCGGGGAAACACGATGGATCATGGAAAGACGCCGCACCTCAGAGTCAGGCGAAATCGAAGTCCTTGGTCGGCAAGTGGTCGATAGGGGTAGGATCTAATGGTTTCTAAGATGCCTTCGAGATTTATGATGACGCGATCGCTCTTTTTTGCTACCCGCAAAGGATAAGGGTAGGGGTCTCGGTGTAATGGTGGTGAGGTGACGATAGAGAGAGCAAGCTCCTGGATTTCCAAGTCGCACTTGCTTGGGTTCGATAACGAAGCATTGGGAACTAAGGGTTGGTAGCATAGACATATAAGGGTTTGCCGGAGTACAAAAGGATCAGGTCATTCGGCTTTCTTGGGGCGGTTCAACGGAGGCTATCGGACAGAGAGTGGCTTTTAATCGTGTACACCTAGTATCTACGCAAATCGTTGTATAAGTAGAATAACGCCTTTCGGCAGGACTAATGTTTACTATCAAGTAAGCACCTCGTGTTTAGAACTGGATCAAGTCATGTTCTAACATATCGGCGTCGGTTAATAAATAATGTTAATTAACTCGGACTTTGATGAATTTTATTCTCGCGATGTTGCCTGTTAACGGTAGTGGCTTCCAGCTTGTAGCTGAGTCCTAGGTACCGGGTACCTGCCGATTTACAGCGAAGCGATTGGTGGAGGAAGGATGACGTCAAGTGTGTAACAAACGCCTCCTCTGCATCTCATTTTTTTTTCATGTACACGCTTAAATTCAGTAATTCTGGAATGATACATCTAGGACTTAAAGAACTTAGCTATGCTAGTCAGATCGCCCAAACGAGGATAATCGACCACAGCCACATGCGTAACCTGTGGGTCTCATACCGAGTATTGCATCATAGCCATTCTCTAGCCTTGGATGAGCAGATTGGTTGAATCGGTAGTATGTTAGTATTTATCACTTCCTCCATTTTGAAGTAATCTACAAGAAAGAAATACACATATCGTTAGGTTCGAAGATCACGATGAAACAGATTCCGGAAGTTGGGGTTTTAGGCAAGTCGCCGCCAACTAAGCCGAGAGCTCCGTCTGCTCGGCGACGGAGGTTATCGTGGCGGTACGCCGTCTGCTCTTTGATCGCAGGCTACGTCGTGTATTGTTATACGTTTTCGTTACCCCTTTTCGCTCATCTACTTCCCGAATACAGCGGTCCATATTCAGTTGGGGCGGTCGATATCGAGGTCCCCGTTGCGTCTCCGCGTGTCGTTGATACGGCGCGGCTTAAGGGGACGAAAGAAAATGCATTTGAGTTAGAGACGGTATTATTCACGATTTATTATCCCGCAGCACAGAACGCTGTTAGCCAAAAGCCGAAACATTATTGGATTGAGAAGCCTCTCTCTGCGACAACTGAGGGATACGCCAAATTCTCACATATCAGTAATTTCATCGTGAACAAGTTCCTGGCCGGAGCAGTAGGTGCTCTCGTGGGGAGTATACGGATCCCTGCGCAAGTCGATGTGCCGCTGGCCGACTTGGTAACTGCTGTTACGGAAATTCCGGAGACTCGAGATGACATTCAGGAAGTCAAGAAAGTGATACAAATCGCGGACGGTGGTCATCCGGTTATCGTATTTTCGCATGGCATGTCGAGTAGTCGTACTAGCTACACCCACTACGCCGGCGAGCTCGCGTCGCGTGGCTACGTCGTCGTCGCGCTCGAACATCGAGACGGCTCTTGTCCCGGATCCATCATCATGAAAAACGGCGATCCGGACAAAACCAAACTCCTCTTCGTCGTTTCCGAAGTGAAGTCCGCTTCAGGGAAGGACCTCACTATACCCGAGTTCAAACGAGCACAGCTCGATTTTAGGGAGGCCGAGATCGAAGAAGCCGTCCGAGTCCTGAAACTCATAAACGAGGGCCAAGGCGACGAAATCTTCAAGAAGAATCCTAGAGGAGAAGGGGCGGACCTCAAAAATTGGAAAGGTCGCCTCAACACAGACGACATGGTCGTCGCGGGGCATAGTTATGGCGCAACGGGTGCCATGCAAGCGCTACACGGCGGGCCGAGCGCCAAGCGGCCGTTCAAAGGTGCCGTCATCCTCGATCCAGGGAAGCACAGCGGTCGCCTTAACGATGACATCCGGGTCCCTCTCCTAGTCGTCCATAGCAATTCGTGGAGTAGTAGCGTGAGTCTGTTTTACGGCCGCCCGCACTTCGACTCCGTCAGGGATATCGTCGAGAATAACGCGCTAAGGGGCATGCCGAGCTGGTTCGCGACGTCGTTGGGGACTTCGCATCCCAGCGTCACAGACGCGCCGCTATTAGAGCCGTTGCTATTGAGTTGGACTACCGGGGCGAGGATCGATGTGTATGAGGGCTTGAGGCAGTACGTGCATGTTTCCGAGGACTTTCTCTGGTTTTTGACAACGGGGGAGAAGAGGGGGTTGCTGAGGGAGAAGGCGGAGTTTCCGCAATATGATGAGGGTAGAGGATTTGGCGTGTGGAAGCCGGGACAGGGACGCGGGGACACGGAAACGGAGGGCTGGAGGAGGTATTGGCAGGTTCATGTCTCGCCGAATTAGATGTTTTGGCTGCTTTGGCGTTGGGGATTTGCGGGTCGGCTGAATTAGGTACGACATCTATTGTGTTACGTAGGGCTGTGGGATGTGTTCAGGGGCTTGGGGATCTAATCTAGGTAGTTACCTAGGTAACTAGATAGATATAGAAATCAGACTTATATTAGTCCTGTACCTTATTGTGACCTACGAGTATTTAATTCGGTACAATATTATCCAGCTATGGAAGGCTCATCACCAGTTCCCCTTTCCTTGGCATATATCAGGTAGGTAGCATCTCATTTCCATCCGACTTTTCTACACCACGCATGGGGCAAACGCCGTATACAAGATGATGTCCTACACACCGAGCAGACGCCACCAAGTTGCGGGCTGAAACTAGGCCAATCAGATGTTTTCCACTAATTATTCCTGCATATACGTAGGTGCCAATGAAAGATCAACATCTATGTAGGCCAGGTTTCGTGATGGCGTACAGACTTCTCGGGCGCTGTTTAAGACATCCCTTCGCTAAGGCTGACAGGTTGGCCTCGGGGATTAATGATCAAATATCAAGCTTTCCCTCATACCATAGTTCCCAAGTAATCATTATGTTAAATACAATATTCTATCCATCTCTCACATACTCTCTAGGGGAATACGTCGTAACACTCGTCATAATGGATTACGTACTGTGAGTAAACCGTTTGAGATACCCCGTGTTACCATAGTTACCTACCTAGAATCTAATACATTTCTTTTTAGAACCTGGTAGCAAAAGTATTCTTCCAAACAAAACATTATAGTACATCGCGAACGATGACCACCAATCTCGGGCCTCTGACAACAACATTCACACCGGCGCCAGAGTGTACTGAAGTCATCTCCGGTATCATATTTACGCAGACTGGAACCGATGGTAATACTACCACACATAAGTATCACAGTCTCGGGCCGAGCGATACATCAAAATGTTACCCGTCGGGGTTCGAAGTCATGTCCGCCTTTTACTCACCTGGGAGATGCCCTTCAGGTTGGTCATCGGCATGCGGTTCCGTTTACATTGCCAGTGAGACCATCACCGAGACTACAGCTACTTGCTGTCCACTGTATGTCAACATCTCTACATCTATACAAGCTAACATGCGATAAATTCTGATCTATATCTTGCTTTACAGCGGATACACGTGTAAGCAAGCAGCAGACGAAACAGACACATGGTCGACACTTTCATGCTCTTCGGCTGTAGAAACTTTGACTAATGTAACGGTCCCGGATGATAATCACCAGACCAGCAAGGTCACCCAGCTCTCCCACATAATGGTAAATGCCGCAGCTATCACCGTGCGTTGGCAGCAGACCGACTTCACCGCGTCCAAAACCGATACAACAACGACTTCCGAGACTACCTCCTCGTCTTCTATCCACTCAATATCCGCACCCACATCAAGTAACACCTCTCCCGCTAGCGGAGATACGGGACTAAGTTCAAACGCCCGAATAGGAATAGGAGTTGGCGCGGGACTTGGAAGTCTCCTCCTGATATTAATTGGATCAGTGGTCGGCATAGGGTTTTGGTGGAGGCATAGAAAGGCGAAAGAGAAGGCAAACGAAACGACTATCAATGCCGCAGACCCTGAAGCTACGAAATCCCCGGCGGAAATGTGGGCGCTGCACCAGCAAGAGCTGGAGACTTCGAATAATAGACATGAGATGGCTACGGATGGTAATCGGCATGAAATATCAGATACTTCTAGGTTAGCGGAGCTGCCGTCGAATCGATGGAGTCAGCTTTGAGTGGGGGGAATGGCTGGACAAGATATGATATGGACGTCCCAACCGGTCTGACGCTATATCAATTACCTACTAGCTTAGGTACCTAGGAGGTGGGTATAGGGCATAATAGGGGTATGTATAGTTCCATTCAATGTATATATTAGCTAGTAGGTCCGAGTTATAACATAATTGACCTAGTATTTAGGCACACATTCAGAACGCTAAGAGCGAGTCATAAGGCGATACTCCAATATACCTAAGATCCGAATGAGTTTCTTATTTAACAAGTTTCTATGTAATTTATATGGGCAACTTCTAGTAACAGATCATGATGGAACCTTCATGACGCTAATAGTGACCTTATTCGTCGTGCTCGGAGGTAAACGGCCGCCTCCCGCAATCAGAAGTTGGCTTTGATCTTCTAGGAACACATGTAAGGACCTCGTATAAGAGGCTCCTTCAGGTGTCGATACTTTCTTCCACGCACCCTCAGCTCCGAGTGCCGTATTGATGTAAATGTCAGAGCAACAGCCCGAAGACACGATGATGGTTCCGTTTACCCCACCGGCTGACGACCAAACGACATACGGTGAGCCAGTAGGGACTGTGCCATCAGTTGTTCGCAGTAGGTGGTGAGTGGCGCTGTTGATTGACTCCGGGTCGCTGGAAAGACGGTAGTAAACCGGGAAGGTTCCTGAGTTCGCAGGGTTCGGTCCACCACCATACTCGTAGGTATAGA
This sequence comes from Annulohypoxylon maeteangense, assembly GCF_022496945.1. Classification (NCBI taxonomy): domain Eukaryota; kingdom Fungi; phylum Ascomycota; class Sordariomycetes; order Xylariales; family Hypoxylaceae; genus Annulohypoxylon; species Annulohypoxylon maeteangense. The sequence continues at coordinate 1,384,863 of NW_025953256.1, forward strand.
TATATTGGCCATTTGGAAGCAATGCTAGGGTAGGCATGCCAGGTCGTTGGCTGTAAGTAGGATAGGCAACATCATCCACCACGTCTCCCCAGTTAATCAAGTCCGTACTGGTCTGATGAACCATCTTCTGGCCATGCGCCGGATCTCGCTGATCCGAATAGTAGTAGATGAGTTTGCCGTTATGAAGCAGCAAAAATGGTTCCCACACAGGGGTCAGACCGTTATTAGGCCTAGCTTCGCCCCCAGCAGCAACATGGCTGAGAAATTTCCAGGTCTTCCCGCTATCCTTAGACCCGTAGAGTTCAAGATGAGTGCTCGAGAGATTCGTTGGGATCGATGAGCCGGCTAATAGTACGTCCCCCTTTTTATATCCCGCGAAATTCTCCGGTAACACGTAGAGGAAAGGTTGATATCGGAGTCCGTATCCGTACGATTGATCTGTTACATTGGATAACGCTGTCCACGTAGCCCCCTTATCACTGGATTTGTAAACGGGGAAATAGACCGCGGGTGGCTCCGGGCTGTAATTTTCCCATGTTGCTAGGATTTCATTATTTGGAAGCTGAGCCGTACGCGCATATAGAACCCTTGGGTCCGTATAAGTTGAAGGTGGAGTGAAGATGGCAACCTGCGAAAGTTCCTTAACGCCGGAATCTTGTGCTAACACAGAGATGGTGTAGGGCACCGAAATAATGGCCAAGCCGGCCAATAATCGTTCACAGAACACCATGTTCGCTGGCTACGATATATCAATGAGGGCGCTGAAGATTTACACACCGATGTCTACGTAAATTTTATTTGTTTATATATTTGTATCCCGGGTTCACCGGTTAATTCCTCGCTATGCTCTCCGCCGAGTAGCTCCGCTAAACCAAGATCTCCCATTGCTACCCCGGGCCTTGAGCCGAGCCAATCAAGGATCATCTCCAAATACGAACTTGGTAAGGTCCACAGCCTAGACCTATGCCGATTCATGGAAATATCTTAGTCGTATTTCATCATCCAGTAACCGGAATATCATAGGCCTCAAATGATCAGTAAGGTCCCAAAGTCTTGGGCTCCACGCATCTTGGACCACGCCGCACAGCTGACCACAATTTAGTGCTTCCAAGAGCCTCCTCATGCGCGCCATTAAAACGAGGCAAACATGAGCTGAATAGGAGCTAATTGAGCATAAGAGCAAAAGAATGCCTACGCATTATTTTCGTATAATTATTCTAGATATATGTGACTCGGCCGAAATCGAAGGAGGTGGTCAGGTAGGTAGCAAAAAAAAATCAACATAATTGGACTCGATTACCTTCAGCGCCTCGTTGAGACAAGAAAGTGTTAGCTAATTATTGTATCAGATTCAAAACTCAATTACCCTGAAATGTTAACGTATACGCAATGTCGAAAAGCTACGTAGTTAGGTTAATGTTGAGGTGTTAAATACGGGGACTTAACTCAAATATATCGCTATTAGCAGCTATCTCTATGATTTTTAAAATCTAAGTATCCGAGTTAGATCGAATAACTATGAAACTCTCCAATATTGTTCTGTGTCATATTGGTTTAATGAAATCTTAATATGTAATGCTTCGTGAGTTATGGGCGGTCATTGAAGTGTAGGTCTAGTACGGCTACGTTGTGATGATAAGTAAGATACATCCCCTAGTGATTGAAGCACTCTGTTGATAGTACAAATAAAGAAGGGCCTCAAATAGTTTCATTGTAGGTCGTAGCGGTTATATTCCTCAGCAAGTGCTTGACCAATATCATCAAGGTTGCCCTTGTTTAGGTAGGAACCCAATATTAATCAAGGGAATTCTCACTTACACCAATAAAGGTGATTCATCACGAACACATACACACCTATAGCTTGTTGTATGACTAGGTAGGTAGGTATTGTTAAACCCCTTTATCACTTATTTGGAAGAGTGGTGTCTCCCCCCTTTTACAATTATCATCTCTCACATTCGAGATAGATCTACTATTAAGGTAAATATTTTACCCAATACGACTAACAACGAGCCTCATATCACTACTTATATTTACTATATCATGCTAGTATAACTCAAGAGCAGTGGTTTTCGAACACTTTTTTGTGAACAGACACATTCCCTTGAGAAGAACTAGAAAACGAAATGGGAAGTTCTGTTCGTTGATAGCAACATCTCTCAACGTACCTCCTATTCTGTAAGAAGTTATTCGCACGGGAATATCTTTCTATTTCCTACATTTGTAGATAATTATCATTAGCTGCCATAAGAAGTATTCAGCAGGGGGCTGGGCCCATCGTGGAATCGCAACGCCCTTGTTACTAGGTAGATAAAGAACATGACCGCTGGAGTACCTAGTATGCTTCATGCGCAGGCAGTGGAAGAAACAACTATCCATAACTCTGGGCATCTAAACGCAACGTCTGTCTCTTTGTACTTCCTGCAAGACACATTAGTACGAACCACAAGCACAACTATGTTGTAAGTCATGTCGTGATGACTTACGGGTGAAATCCACATTCTCTTCTCTTTCGATACAGCAACTTTCCATATGTTCAATTATGTAATTTCTGCACTGTTTGGATGCGATTGCTTCTCGTCAATCTTTTCTGCCCAGATGTTTCGTTTCGCTACGACCAAATGCCAAGAGCGGTCCTCACAAAAGTTGTATCATGTCTTTGACCGGTAAACAAAACTACCGACGGCGTCGCCGTCCGATCCAAGTAGATTGACGCACCTTGTTCACGATGGCCCATCTAGCAGCTCGCATAGGTAGGTACTCTTTACATAGGTACACACCCATTGAAGACCCAACCTACCCAAGGTCCCCCACAAGAGCCACGATATGTCACCGGGCTTGCAAGGATCGGGTCGATAGAGTTAGGGGTCTGAGAGCCTCTATCGACGAGCATCATACCTGTAAAAGGTATACAGTACGTGCGACATGCGTATCAGTATCTGTGTGTATGTATACTTATGCAAGAAAACGGATACATATATTTCCCATCACGATGGCTGTATGTACAAAAAACAAGAAGCAGCCTAGATATTTTGACAGGTGGGTTCTGTTCTGTTAGTGCCGCGGCCGCGTCGACGGTGCCAAGGTATTTGCGTAGTAGCAGTAAAGTGATGACAGGTGGATCTCAGCAATTCGATAGTGTGCTGCAGCACTGCCGTTAGCATCTATTTGGGCAGTCCACAGCTGAGCGATTGCCGCCACACTGCGCGAAATTCTTACCCAGCAGCCCAGAGATGCTACTCTGTTACCTATTACAGCGCTGGAGTTTGGCCAGTCGGGTAGGCTCTACTAGCTGAGCAGTCGAGTACCGCACATGGAGTCGCTCTGGATAGGCCACCCAGGCTCCCCCGCATCCAGCCCACCCACACACCCTGCAGGGGACCGACAATTCAGGGCTTTCTCCCAACTGGACTGGCCTCTCTTGGTCCCAAGCGTCAGTGAGTGAGGCGGGTGTAGATGCTTAATGCAGGGGCGGGTACCATTATTACATGCGCATTGTACTTTCATCCATACCTTTTTTACTTACCTACAAGCTTTTGCTTGCGCATAGGCATATAGAGACATACCTATAAGCTTTCGGGGATCACACAGATAGTGTGGGGTTTGAGGATGAGATCGGGTTGCGGTTATGACGGTTAGATAGAGTAGGTATTGTCTATGCTTTCGTCAATCTACAGCAAGATCTCGGGCTTTCTCGATGCAATGTAAGCGGCGAATCATTAATTCAGCGGTGTGACAGTAGGAGAAATGGCGCCACGAGACCGGTGGAATTCGATGTGTGATCTATGGCTTGTCTAGACGCTGAAGGAATCGTCCATTATGGGCAAACCGAGCCTCATCACATCACACCGATATCGCAATATTGGCTGGCGGATTGGGGGTATACGGGAACAGAACCCGTAGCCAAGCTCCCGAGATCATCTGGTCACCGTTATGCCGTTATTCCCATCTAGAAGGTAAGAGACTCTGGCGTTCTAAAGCATAAGTCTTTCTGTTTCTTATTCGAAGAAGAGGGAGAGATAGAAGCTTCCACCTAAGGTTTGATCAACTCTGCATGAGATATAATAGGTATCGCGGAAATATAACACGTTTTCGGAATCTTCATCTTATCACATTACGGGCAAAATCATGCAAATGCGCAGAGTGGGCTGAGTGGGGTGACGAAGGCCAAGGACAGTCCCTTGTTACTGACGATCACTCCCCTTCTTAACCTTAGGGAGATATGCGGGGAACTCGCCAAAGTCTTGAGCTCTGCTCTCACGAAGGAAACAACTGAATTTCAGGGCATGTGATGCCGTGAAGGGAGAGACATAATTACATAGGGTCAAAGCACATCGATTCCTTGATCAACGTTATATGCATAGTAGCACTTATGCTATCATAGCAACCACTATGGTCGCCACCTTTCGTAGCATATCTCATGACAATGATTTTAGACAATTATCTTGATATTCGCAGCATGGTAAGACCTTTTTACCTACTAGGTAATGATTTCCCACCACTCGGAGGAAAGATAACGTCCAAGATTCTGGGTTTCTAGAGACCATCTGAAGTCCTTTTGCAGGCATACAATTCGTGCACACTTCGCTACTAGGTACCGCTTAGGTCGTGATGAACGATACAGATGGGACAGACTTGGCGTTGGTAGGAAAACGTTATTCATTCGAGACTCGGATTCTGGTTTCGCCGGATCTTGGAAACATCATAAAATCAAATCGTCCAGAACCTCTCGTCTTGGTGCCTGTGTTTGCTGTAGGGAAGTGCACGTGGCGAAGGGACGTGCGTGTTTGAAGCCTGAAACTAACAGAGTCTGATGTTGAAGGCAAACCTTGCGACGGATCACCATAAGATCTCCTTCGCCCTTGAAATCTACCCCGGCGCGACGGGTTCAGCCTGGCCTTGCTGTGTTGGTGATAACCTCACGCCCAGAGAACGTGCGCGGTCCTTGCATGGGGGATGTTGGCACCCTCGATCGTGAACCGGATGCTTGGCTGTTTCTGACCAAGACAACGGAGAAAGCCTTTCTCGACGTAGCGTCATCCGACATGCTACACCGGACGGTGTACTTGTGCCTAACTACGGAGATGGTGACTAGATAGATCAGACTAGACTGACAAACTGATAGACAGGCAAGAAGTGTAGGTAATTAATGATGATATTTGACATTGGCAACTGCTTAATATCGATATGTATTACCACGATTCGAAGCTTTGACTGCGGGGAACAGGGACTCGTTAGTGTTCTGTATCTGCTGCTAACACGGCTTCGGTCATGAATCTGGCGTAGCTCAGGTACTAGACATGGCCCGCGCCATGAGATAGTACGATGGGTAGTTAAGAACTAACGCTAGATCTTTAACTACTAACGTAGTAAGCGGTATGGAAGAATAAGATGACGGTTCTATAGCTCGATTGAAATTAAATGCCGGACATCGTGAACCTTTCTACTCCTTTCACGTGCGATGACGATTGGAGATCTAAGAAACTCCAAGATTTATCTTGGCAATCTTGAACAATAGAAAGCGCGGTATACGTAAGCTAGTGCAGGTGTGAGGCCAATCATCGTAGTGGCTGAGAACATGAGCTGAACGAACTGACCAAGTTCTCAGCGGCAATAGCCGTTATTAGCAGCTAGATAGCTAGATGCGTTGCATCGACCACGGGCTTTCGAAGAACAACGCCGGTCGAGCTCCCCGTTGTGGAATCGGAGACCGAGCGAATGGAGACATCGCGAGATGAAGATGCGACCTTCCCGCAACCCAGGTCTTAATCGATACCAAGAACAATATGGGCACTCGGAATTCGTGCCGAGGGTAGGTAAATAGATTGATAACATAAAAGGACTTGATGGGATCGACATTTCGATAACGAAGATACTGTAGCATCCTCATCGCCTTTCTCGCACCGCACCGAAAAGATGAAGTACCAGATTGTCAACCTTGCCATCTCGGCCGGCGGTGCCTTGGCAGCCACCAGCGGCGAGTTCAGCATCCTAAGCATGAACGTCGCAGGCTTGCCCGAGATCCTCAACGGCAACGAGGTCCCTGGAGACAAGACCAGCAACTCGCAGCAGATGGGTACCAAGTTCTCCCAGTACAATTATGACATAATTCACGTACAGGAGGTAAGCCGACGCCCATTTCATACATACCTACTCCCTTTCCCAACCCATCCTCCCTGCATTCGTGATACGCAAAGGTTTGCGAACGCGGTTGAGGTTTGAAACCCATTAAAATCCTTGTGACTTGCATCCGCACCCCTGTGCTATTCACCCCCATTCGTTGAAACAGAGGTCCGAGCATTCACTGCTGTGGACAATCAAGATCTTGGGACTAAAATCTAGCGAGCACAGGACTTCAACTATCACGCCTACATCTACTCTACCGACACGCACCCGTACCGCACGGCCACTTCCGGCGGGGTGCCATTCGGCTCCGGGCTGAACACCCTGGCCAACTTCAATTGGATCGACTTCGACCGTGTCAAGTGGGCAACTTGCAGCGATGCTTCCGAGAGCGATTGCTTGACTCCTAAGGGCTACACGTTTATGCGCGCCATCATCGATGACGGCGTCTACGTCGATGTGTACAACCTACACGCGGATGCGGGTACCGAGGACGGTGATGAGGCAGCTCGCTCTTCCAACCTGAAGCAAGTCGCCGATGCCATCGACACCAACAGCAAGGGCAACGCGGTTCTCGTTTACGGCGACACCAACAGCCGATACACGCGCACCAGGGACGGCATCACCATCTTCTCCACGCAGAACGGCATGAAGGACCCCTGGGTCGAGCTGATCCGCGGCGGCGTCGTCCCCACCGTCGAGACGATCTGCACGAACCCCAGCACGACCAACACGTGCGAGACCGTCGACAAGGTCTTCTACCGCGGCAGCCCGCTCCTGAGCCTAGCCGCGACATACTGGAACTACGAGAGCAACAAGTTCCTCCAGGCCAACGGCAGCATCCTGTCCGACCACAACCCGATCACCGTCAACTTCACCTGGTCGGCCGGCTCATCCCTGCGGCAATCCAGTTTCTGGGGCGGCCCGCACGGAGCCTGGTTCAGCGACGTCACCACGCTCGCGACCAAGACCTCGCCCAAGGCCAGCGTCCTCACCTTCCGAGGCGCGAAGCGTCTCGATAGCGTCGGCCTTACTCTAACTGACGGAACTACATTCACGCACGGCGGCACCGGCGGTGACGTCTCATCGCTAACGCTGAACTCGGGCGAGCGCTGGACCAGCGCGCAGCTCTGCCAGGGCCAGAAGAGCGGGGAGACGCGCAACTTCTACATCAAGGCGACCACGAGCAGCGGTCGCACTCTTTCCGCCGGCACCTCAACCTCTGACTGCGCGACATACACCGCGCCGTCTGGATGGGGCATCGTCGGTTTCCTAGGCCAGGACGGAGATGAGATGGACCAGTTGGCGTTCGTATATGCGCCGCAGTAAGCAAGCCTTAGGCTTTTGGCCTCGGCGACATTGTACATAGCAGCAGTACTAGTAATACATAATCCATAATTACCTACCTACACTCCCCACAGCGTCATCATCGTTGCGCGGCTAGTAAAGTCCAAATAGTCTGCACTCTGCAAAGCCTAGAGAAAAAAAGGGGTTGGTTAAACTTTTTTCGCCAATCTGCCTAATCCAAACCATCTAGAACTCCGCGACTAGGTAGGATTGGCATCATACCGTCGTCGTAGCAGCCTAAATGGGGGGAATATCTACTGCCGGACTGATGTTGGTGAGATTCTTGGGCGCGGCATTCTAACGTGAAGGAGGGAGGATCGGCACTGCAAGATGCAGGCAGATACAGATCTTCAGCGAGGCCCGCCCCTAGAACACGGGAAGGGGGTCGCAGAGGGCGCGGCCACGTCGTCTCCGTCCCTTCTAGCGTAGAAGGGACGAAATAGGTAGGTATCGAGGTAGGTTAGGCAATTATAATTAGATTAGGAATCCCTCGTGGCTATTCGCGTACCTGCGTGGCTCGCGTGGCTTCCGGAATAAGGAATAAGCATTTTCAGCCTTGTAGTGCGACGGCGTGTGGTTTGGGTATGATACAGTACGATATGGGATGGTATGTTTCTAAATCAACCCGATTCTGACCTGAGATGGGCATCCCTATTTCCCAATTCAGATACCTGCCGTTCAGGACGGACAGGACGGGACAGACTGCTGCTCTGTACGGACGTACATAGTCCGATCGGAAGTGCCGGTAGTAGGACCAATACAATTGCTGACGCCTTTTGAGTGATATTTTCTTTGCCAAGATCTATCGTTGGTGGATCATACTGGTATCCATGAGGTAAGTGGCTTTCCGACGTTACCGTATGTCCCGACAAATGAGATTTCGTGATTCGCCCTGCATCTAGAAGTTGGCATCAAAGGGAATGACAATTGATATAATTACTCCCGGTATCATTTCTCGTTTTGTTACGTGACGAAACCAACTGTTCTATGCTTGAGCCCGTGCTCATGTTTATGCACTGACCGGAATCAGATCAGATCCGAATTCCATGTCGAGTTGTTATACCCCTGGAGCGATCATCCTTTCAGCCCTTTGGGGTGTCACCGCTTCATAGAGGTCGCATCCGCGAGATCTAACTTAATCTGGTTTCTGACACGAATTGATATTTGCGTCCACTCAAATATTTGCAACGGCAATTCCGCGAGAGATGGTTCCTTGAGCGGATGACGAGGCTGAGATTCGCGATTGGTTACCATAGTAATGATATCCATAATGTAATAAGTTGAACGCTACTAGGTAGGGCTCCGGACCAGCGCTGGGGACGCCCAGGCGAACGGTTCGCAAGGACCAACGGTTCCTGCAAATTTATGATTGCCGGAGCAACCTATCAAAGGATCTCAATGGTTCAAGACGCCATCTTCGGCTAAGCACATTAGGCTACGCCACGGTCTCTAAATAATCACGGCAACTTGCCTCGAGCCGTCGCCTTGTCTTGTTTTAACGCCCCGCTGAAGCTTATCCAAGGATAATCTGGCTTCGAGAAACTACATGTTCTATTTGATGTCTCAAGAGAAGCCGTGTGGCTTGCGCCAGGTAGTCGGCATTGGATTTCATTGGCCATGTTCCAAAGGTCAATTGCCAATGCCGGCTATCTAACCTCTAACAACTAGCGAATGAGCTAAATGAATGACCATGGTGATGGCATGATCAAAGCGGCTGCACAAATCCAACTAACCTCGTACTCGTTCTAAGACACGAAAGGATAGGAAAATTGAAGTTTTTAGTTTACGCCAGACTTGACTGGAGACAACTAGACAACCAGAGGGGCGCAAGGATTCTTAGAACGGTTCCTCGTTTGAATCTGCAGGAGTTGAGAATACCAATTGTGAAGAACCACAGTATGGGATAGAACAGAGAAGTGAAAAATCCCGTTGGAGAAGCATCTTAGCAGGTGTTAAAATCAAATTTCGCTAATAGGTCGATGGGTCGATTAGCATTCATGGTACAACGTCTTGTAGAATTTGAGGCGCGTGATTTACACGTTCTGAGCGAGACATTCTGTCCCGAAGGAATATGACACGCGATTTTGACCATGTTTTTTTTTGGGAATAGGAATAACGGATGTAAAGGTACGTTGGCTGGCTGGCGACGCCCATTAGTGGGGTTGCTGCAGCTGGAATCCGTCCGCTTGGTTGTTGCTGTACATCAAAGATTTGTCGGTACCCGTTCGTACGGTTCAAGAGAAATCCCTTGCAGGACGTTTTATTTAGAAGGACCGTTGGAAGCTTTCGAGGAGTGGATCTCAATCCTATATCGTAGAACACGAACATCATCCCGGCACCTCTGCAAGTAGGACGGTCCCGAAAGCCCGGTTGGCCCTAACTCGGGCGTACTCCTGAAATTTTTCTCATGGTGTAGATATGTATGGTATCTTGATGTAGAAGAAGAGAAATGATATGTTATCGACAGTTGGTAAATATGACAATTGACTAAGGCACCAAGTTATACAGTGTCTAGGTAAGTGTGTTGGCCACTTCAGTCAAGTTGGCGAATCGATCGAATAATCGAGTTTTTAGAGTGCAAGTTTGCTAGACTGACCTAATGCACGCCTTGATATTTTATTGTTAGTTAACATTTTATAGATTGCTGTTTCACATATAGGTTGACAACTGAGTTGTAGCGAAGCAAGGTCATTGACGATAGTGAGAGCCAGCATTTAACCAATAAGATCTTTGCCAATCGGTTTAGGAGAAACCTCTGTAGAGTACGTGCTTAGGAGTAGGCCCTTCTGCACCGATTGGTAACTTTGAAATCGACGTCGTCGAGACCCTTGCTCATGTCAGATATGCGTTATGACAAGCGAACGTACATAGGTACGCATAGCAGTACGCATAGCATGTATTCGGGTTGTAGCGATTCCATTTAGATCTCCAAGGGTTGACCCTCGAAATTGCGTCAGGATTTCTCCGGTCTATGACCCAACCTTCCTACTCTGTATGTACCTCCGGAACGCTCCCGGGTCAGCATGGGCGGGACTCTTCTGAAAACTGATCTTGGGTATGTATGCAGCTAAAGATAGCCTCAGGTAAGATAGGTGGGGAAGCTTGAGGCTTTTGCCTTTCTTTGGGAATGAATGGCTGAGGCAAATTTTCGACTGAACTGTTGGAGGGTATCAGTAAGAATGTGCACAGACAGGTCGATCTTCGCATGCCGAGGTTGTCCGACGATGAATCGATAGTGTTCTGCAGATAGTCGGCGTCTAAAGAGCTCGCAATTCAACAATTGGGTCGTGAAGTGGCCATTGCGCACGCGTTGCAATTGACGACGTGCGCTACAGACCAGCTAGGCTAGGGTGAATCCTTCAGTATTCTAGACTTTGTCCGTTGGTCCATGACAGGCTCCCTAGCAACCTGGCTCATTTCTAGAAGCGGACTTTACGGTACGCATTGGGTGGGGTCTCTCTAATCTTGCAGGTGGTGGGAATCGGTTTTTAGGATTACATTGACCCGACGCTGGCTTCACATTATGAACCATCGTACCTAACTAAGGTAGAGCTTGGTAAGGCTTGGTACCCTATGTAGGTAGCTAGGTAGGTAAACTGGCACGTTATGGTATTGTCGAAATATCGTCTGTTGGAAAGACTGAGAATGATTCCTTTTTTAAACGCGCTTGGACGACCTCTCCTCGTGGCAAGCTAGGAAAATACTGTAACCCCGGTAGCTGCTAGAAAGCTGCTAGGTAAGGTATCTAAGGTACCTGCGTCTGAGTAGATATTGAGGAATTCCGGTGCGATACCTATTTGTCTTTTGGTAACGCAAGTATGTATGTGACGTTATTAAGACCTAGATAGGTATTTGATGCTGAATAACACACTTGTCTTAACTCTGTCAGCCCATGTACAAATTACACAGTAGCCTTGGCAACCAAAGTTGACTCAGTCGAGATTCGTGACGACACTAGGGGGGGTTCTCGGCTCTACTCCCCAGATTGGCATCCGAACATGGCAAAGAGCTGGTCGCTCGTAATCATAATCTTAATTCTTTTGGTACTCCAGCTCTCTTTGGTAGCTTGGTCAATATCTTAGCAATGAGTTCCTATGTCTATTCGGGTCAACGGGCTCGTGTCATCATTGTGAGCTTCGCAGCGTGAGCAGAAGTGGTACTTCAGTACACGGTGAATATTCGCCAAGTCGGCCTGCATCGCGGGGCGTGGCATTTCGTGATATCTACACGACATTTTCCGCAGACCGCAGGCAATAGTCAATAATTCCGACGAGATAAATCTCACAGCTAGCTGTCGCCAGTCGTATTTGTCCACGATTGGGGGAAAGCAACACCCTGATTGCGGCTTTGGATTTGGTGCAGATACGAACTTTTAAGGCTAAGGCAATTCTCACGTATTCGCTGTTAATTGGATCTAATTGCTCGACTTAGAAGAAGCAATCTAACTCTCGAGGATACGGTAGCAGCGATGCACGGCGGTCATTGTACTTGCTGGATATTTGGCGCCGTGGCTTTGCGCGGAATAGTGGAATAGGTATTGGTAAGTACGAAGGATTAGACTCCTCTGAAGAGTCGATCTATCTTAGCCGAATAATGTTGCTGATCTGGAGAAGATCGAATTCGGAAGCAGGTGAACCGGGTGAAGCTCCGGTCCTTTCGCATAATCTAGTGTTGGCGATGATCCGGAAGCACGTTCTTTTTTGGCGAGGTCCCGAACTCGGCCAACGTGGATGTTCCTAGTTTACACATGTCGCAATGAGCTTACGCGGGAGAGGATGAGAGAGGCTTGCATTAGCAACTCGAGGCGTCGCCAGGCTAGGCAGGGTCCTGATATTGTCACAGGGAAATCCCTGAGCTCTGCGTGGATGCCGCCTACCCCTTGCAGCCGACAGTATCAGAATATCTCTGGATACGGTATAGCGGCCGAAGGGCACGCTCTCCGTCGCTTTTTCTTTTTGTCTAATCAGTCTAGTATGGTTCGTGTGGCACTGTGGCAACGACCATCATTCGTAAGGTGGCCAAGACCAATTATATCGACTATAGCATGTGTTACATCTGAATACGACTGGGCTGCCCTAATGAAAGCTGACATTCTGTATAGTGTCAGACCCAGTGGCGACGTACTAAATCCTTTGGGCTGGATCTTGCGGGTGTAAGTGAGGAGATACCTAAAAAGGACGTCCCGATAGAAGTTGGTGATAGTGATAATGCAAGCCTCGGAGACTCGTAACTAATCAAAGTTCCTTAAAAGTGCCTATAGGTGTGCGCTGTGGCTTAGGAGGAGGAGAAGACTATGCGAAGTAGGGTTTCGGAGTGGGTTATGTCTTATTGAATTGAGCTGTAAGAAAGCCTCGAAAATGTGATTGGTAGGGTTGATATTCGATGTATGCGCGACTAATGCCGCGTATGGTCGGGAACGATTCTATTGAACAATTCATTGTCTTATGGACCCTTATGGTTTGTTCCTGAAGATCATTGGAACAACGATATATGCGGGATGCGGGACGCGGGATGAAAATGTCGTTCTTCAGCAGTGGTAATGTAACGGGTGGTGGATGGTGTGTGATGTATGGTGGATTTAGCGTGGACGAAAAAAAAAATATGTTGTAGAATCCAATGAGCAAATAGAGATATAAGGTTGCACTAAATGCACGCGGCGTGGGTTGGTCTCTAATTCTATTGGTCTATACCATATGTACATATCCAGTTGGTGATGTGATATCGATGTATGTACATATAAAGATAATCACGCTCTAGACTTTTGCTGCTACTACTGTTGGCAATGTTGTGTGACTTCCAGAGTTATTTTACGTGGTTTATCTAAAGAATTCTTACATCTGACACTTTAGTTAGTCTATTTACCTAGGTCGGTTCTGATTCCTAGTACTACTAAGTATTCTATCAAATGACATATAACTAGAGAAGAAGTTATCAAGTCGTTAAATATGAGTTTAAATACGATGATGAAGTATGTATGTATGTATGTAGAAGCACCATATAATTTATCTTTTAGTACATATTCAGGTACGTATATAAATTGCATGTAAACTAAAAACATCAATTCTATAAAGAGACATTCCAACTCAGGCAACCATACCCGTTGCTATGTGGTGCGTATTATCTGATCCGTAGTATTGTTTCCCCCCATGTTAACCTCCAACCTCACATCCAACTTAACAATCAACACCTGGGCATTCAACTGTCCACTTCCCTTGAAGCCGGCGTTCCATTTTCATTTCCCAACCGGAATACAGACGACTAAAATTCTTACCTAGGACTTTTATTCCGCCGGTAAGCTCTGTGTGGCTAGAGGGGGGATCTACCATCTCGATATTTCTCAAAGAACGGTACGATCCGCCAGGTTGCTTACGACGGTCCATGTTTCTTATCACCTTGGTACACTAACCCCAAAATCCCCGACTATACAAACAGATCTAAAGGCATTATACAGTCTGTGCTACTTATCATCATTTAATATTTTGTATTCCACCGCAATTGTCCAAAGCGGACGTTCAGTTCATATATGTAGATAATTAAGCTAAGCACTTGGATACCGCATTGTATGAGGAGAGGGCAGAAAGAAAAGAGATTTCCACCAGCTTAACATGTATTGACGATGAGTATGATAGCTGCATAGGTTTAGCAATTATAGAAATGCATCCATTCAAAGCTTAACATCGCGGCAATCGAGATCTAAGCTTATTGGATACCTTTCCCCACGAGCCTTTGTTGGCCCAGTTCTAACAAATGAGTACCATACTAGTACGTACTGTAAAAATAAGAGAACTTAAAATTTTTATTGGAACTCGCACCTTCACTAACAATAAATCTCGCGTGTTGTTCTAGGTTGCCAATAGCATCGGATGGTTTACTTACCATCATACATAAGACCTAACGATTAGACAGAACCCAAGAATTAGCGCCGACACCAAGCTGCATGAATGAGCGTATGTGATCACTGACGAGTGTCGGTCGTAAGCCTTAAGAAAGTTACGTATTTTCGAGATCGGCGAACATTGAATGAGATGCCTTAGAAGAAAAAAGACGTCATGAGATGGATTTCGCATGAAAATAGTGAAAAGTCTTTGACTTTAGCTGATAATGGGCTGAGTAAACGCCACTGGAAACTCCCGCGAACGATTGAGCTAAGCTTGAAGTTTTCGGCTACAGTGTACGTTACTGTACGACCAAACTACCCCTGCTACGGTCGAATTAGGTTAGGTGACTGTTCACTGGGGAAACCCCGGATACCCTGCACCTGCAAGATTAATCCTTGTATTCTGTCGTCCCACCACTAAGCTTGTATCCCTGCTAGGTCACAGTGGGTGTCAAATTAGCAGCCGTTCTAACCAGAGCTCGCCCAAAACCCTCCAATTAGTGGTGCTAGACTACTGGAGCTTGCACCTCCCCTAAACTGCTCCAATCCTTCAAGGTTGCGTTCCTGAAAGCACCCCCGGTCTAGGTTCTTTTCCCCTGCCTTCAACTGTAGGTAAGTACAATGTAAATTATATGGTACATGCCTTATATGTACGTATATTGTACATATTCCCGGCTCGCAGGTCCATCATGCCTAATAAAAACGTTGCCGACCTCAGTCTTTGTTAGGCATAGCTGCATGGGGGGGTAGTAGCAGACAGGTCCAATAACGTGGATAATAAGATAATAGTTGATAGCAGCACATGCAGGAGCGTACTGGTCTACTTCGTAGCTTCCATTTTTTCTCCTGCATCCCCCTACCTTACTTGCCTTAACCTACCTTGATTATCTGCGTTTCGTCTTACCATTTTTTTCATACTCACGACTTACACAGATATATCCTAATCCAACACTTGCATACGCGCACCTACGCACCCACGCACGTACATACATACACAAGTTCGGTTTGACATTTTGCATTAGAAGTCAACTCTTCGCGGCGGCACAGGATTCGACGCAAGGTCCATCGCACGGATCCGAGAGTACTACAATACGACGCATCCGTCTTTTATCCATCTATACATCTTGCGCACGCATCCACACTTGATCTGTTAATACTTCTCTCGACCTCTCGATATATTCATCCATCAAGAGTACTCCAGTTAACTTTCTCGACTATTCTTTTTAATTGGTCCTGGAAATAGTTGGATCGCATTTGAGAGCAGGAGTATATAACCTGCGATTAAAGACATCTCGATCCGAAAAGAAAAATAATTCGGACCTTCTGGCAGACTGGTGGAACCGCCTTGAACCATTATTGTTACTACTAACATCGAGTATCTATCCAACTAGCCTTTTCTCGAAAAAAAAGAAAAGCTTTAATTGAATTGCCAGTGGAGGGCCGCAGCAAAGGTAAATTGCGTTCTTTTTTTATACGATATTCTTGAATCTTCTGGTCTTTACACGAAAAAGATCGGGAGTGATGGTCTTCCGTTTGCCGGGTTGCTGCATCAAAACCCACGAGGTACGCATAGTGGCATAGTTCCCTTCCGACTTCCAATTGCGCATGGTGGAACAGAGGAAAGGATCTTCCTAGGTACTTCTGGCATGTTACCGGCTTAGTGGAAGGGGCTTCGTCATAGCGAATAAGGCCTGAAACTCGGCGTCGAGAACATACCCTGAAATTGTTTAGCTAAGCCTAGACAATCTCGACATTCCTAGCTTGGACCCCTCCCATCATCCTAGGACCCGATACCACTTACTTTGGTCTCCCTTCATTCCTTCATGTTCTCGGATTGCCTTCCAAGCCAAACTTACAAACAACAAACGCTCGCGTACTAACATATCCCTCGTTTCTTAGCATAGCATCTTCTGATTGCCTCCTAACGCTGCTCCTACCTAGCAAGGTAGTGATTCTTGACACCAATATCACGCCAAACTTTCCCAGGAGCCGCCTACCCGATTCTGTTGTTTATGGTATTAGGAAGTTATCGGACCTCGAAATATTATAGGAAGGCCCAACACACGAAGCAGGCCTATTAGAGCATCTGCATTCTGAGGAGGTTAGATATCTCCTCTACAGTTCTCGGCTGTTGCGAAAGTAACAGCAACAATTTGTTCCCATGGTTCTCTACAGCTCAGTTCTGCAGCAATCATGATGCTGGATGACCAACCCATGCGAGCGAGCCTCCAAGTGGCGCCTCTCACTATCAATAAAAGCCGGACCGAAAATGCAGCCAAGGATTCGGATGATGGAAGTGAGTCGGCAGCATCCACAAACCCATATTCTCAATCTCAGATAACTCCGCCCTCGACGCCCAATGATTCGCAGGAAGAATTAATTCCCCAACCGACGCCATCAAATCCCATCTTCCACAATTTTCTGCGAGCTTTCTACCCGTTTCACCCGACGTATGCTATGACCGATTCGACTGTGACGTTACCACTGAACGAAGGAGATGTAGTCTTGGTTCATTCGATCCATACCAATGGATGGGCTGACGGAACTTTACTTGTATCCGGCGCAAGAGGTTGGCTGCCGACGAACTACTGTGAAGCATACGACCCAGATGAGATGAGGAATTTATTGAACGCACTCTTGAATTTCTGGGATCTACTACGAAGCACAGCAACAAATGACCGGGACATTTTTGGTAACCAGGAATTTATGAAGGGCATCATTGCGGGTGTGCGCTATCTCTTGGTAGGCTAAAACCTCATCAGGTCCATAGGTTTGATTTTATGTGACTAATTATTTTCTGTTTTTTAGGAACGCACTCATTGTTTAACTCGTGAGTCGGCTACAGTACAGAGAAGCGAAAGCCTACGACGAGGCAGGAAATCTTTGCTTTCTGAACTGTCATCTTTGGTCAAGACCGCGAAGAGGCTACAGGAGACATTGAGAGGTCTAACGCAATCTGCTGACGATGTTAACGACATCATCGATGAGATGATCTTGAAAGCTTTCAAAATTGTCGTAAAGGGAGTACGATTTCTTGACTTAATTGAAGAAGATAGGCAGTTACGAGCGCCGGCAGTGACAGTAATGGCAACTGTTGTCGAAGAATCGTTTGTTCCACCAACGCCACCTTTGGAGTCGACGGCATTCGAGAACGGCCAAGCAGAGGACCAATCTGCATCTTCCCGGGCGGACATCGAAGCGGGACCCACCAAAGGTCTGGCGCCACCAGTTACCGAAGGCGTACAAACGAGTGAATCAGCCAACAAGCGTTTGTCATGCGTTTACTCGTCTGGTAACGCAGCGAATAATCGGATGTCTCAGATGAATCCACTACAAGGGAATCGATTATCGGCTAGTATATCACACAGAGTGTCTCTGGCCGGCCCTTCACCATTGTCGCAATCGCAGAAGCTTGTTTCGGAGCGGCTCAACTCCTGTCACGATACTTTCTTGTCGCACCTTGGATCCTTCATTGGTCGGCTACACGTCCAATCGCAATCTCGACCGGAACTGGCCCTCGCCATCAAGCATTCCGTCATTTCTGGTGGCCAACTTTTCTCAGTAGTTGACGCGATATGCGACCACAACACGTCAGTTTCGGAGACGTTAGGACAGTCACGCGTTGCTATGTACGACCGCATTAGGGATTTAGTTTACTCCGCGCGTGAAATCCTAGGTAATAGAGGACCAGATGGCGAAGACCTTATAATTCCCCAGGACAACAGCAGACTTCTTCTCGCTGCTACTGGATGTGTCAAGGCAGCTGGTGAATGTGTTGCAAAGACTAAGTGGGTTTTGGAGCGGATTGGAGATTTCGAATTCGAGGTTGAGAATGGAAACTTGGACATTGACCTGGGCGTTTTCGAGGCTGTGTCCGAAAGTAGGCCTCGCACGCCGGCCGAGTCAACAATTTCGGAAGCAAAGACGTCTGAACCATCGCCCAGGCCCACCCACTCAGTTCATCTTTCTATGGATAAACCTCTACCCGATGTACCAGTTAATGACTCAACAGAGGGACACCCAAGCACCGAACAACACACCTCTCCACCGGCATCCAGACCTCAATCTATGATTACGGATGATGCGGCTTCAAGCATGGCATCTTCTGTATCCTCTCTCCGGCCCTCACTTCCTGCGCTTCCGAGACTCACGACTTCCCTTTCTGTAGATGAGCCATACAGCCCAGCCACTGAGACATCGCACGATGGTGAATATCACAGTTCATTTCGGTCTGATACAGGCACCGCTTCTAGTTCCGGGAGCAACAGCACCTATCTTAGCCGTGACTCAGAAGCTAGCATGGTCTCTGATACTTCAACACGTGCCACTACACCTGATCATTCACTCGTACCTAAGACCCAACCCTCTTTGTCAGATATGAGCACTACTGCTAGTTCTAGTGTAAGCGAAGAAGTTGACGAATTGGAGTCGAAATTGTTAGAGAAGACGTTCGCCCACGAGCTAATGTTCAACAAGGAGGGCCAGGTTACTGGTGGCTCACTACCAGCCCTAGTAGAGCGGCTCACAACCCACGAAGCGACACCAGACGCCATGTTTGTGTCCGCCTTTTATCTCACATTTAGGCTATTTTGCTCTCCCACCGCGTTAGTTGAAACTCTTATTGAACGCTTCGATTACGTGGGCGAAAATTCCAGCACTGCAAGCCCAGTAAGATTACGTGTCTACAACGTCTTGAAAGGATGGCTGGAATCACATTGGCGTGATTCAACCGATCGCGAAGCGCTTCCGCTTATTCAGCACTTCGCTGAATTCAAACTTGGGTCTCTTCTTCCTTCCGCAGGCAAACGCATCATGGAACTTTCACAACGAGTTTCTTCTACAGACGGTTCGCTTGTCCCTCGTCTAGTATCATCTATGGGAAAGACAAACACGTCCATCTCTCAGTTCGTGCCTGTCGATACACCGATGCCAAATCCTGCTCTATCCAAGAGCCAGCATGGTTTGCTCAATAACTGGAAGTCAGGAGGGAGCTGCCCGTCGTTCCTTGACTTTGAGCCTCTTGAGGTTGCGCGTCAGTTAACCCTCAAGCAAATGAGTATCTTCTGCTCAATCATGCCGGAAGAGTTATTAGGGTCGCAATGGATGAAGAAAAATGGCGCATCTTCACCCAATGTGAAAGCTATGTCGAGCTTCTCCACTGACTTATCTAACCTCGTGGCCGATACTATTCTCCAATACCCAGAAGTTAAAAAGCGGGCTGTGGTTATCAAGCAATGGATTAAGATTGCCCACCAATGCCTCGAGCTGAACAACTATGATGGTCTCATGTCTATCGTGTGCAGCCTAAATAATTCGATTATTAGCCGCCTGCGAAAGACGTGGGACCTCGTGAGCCCGAAACGCCGAGAAATGCTGAAGTCATTACAAGCTGTTGTCGAACCAGCCAACAATAACAAGGTGCTTCGAGCTCGCCTTCAGGGCCACGTCCCCCCGTGCCTACCCTTCCTCGGCATGTTCCTAACTGATCTCACATTTGTTGATATTGGCAACCCGCCTACAAAGCAACTGCCCAGTGCCGGTGCAACCGACAGTGGTTTGACAGTAATCAACTTTGACAAGCATACTCGCACCGCCAAGATTATCGGTGAACTTCAGCGATTTCAGATCCCTTACAGGCTCACAGAAATCCCCGACATGCAGGAATGGATCCAAGCACAAGTTACCCGAGTTAAAGAACTAGACCAGGGTAATGTTCAAGTCAGCTACTACCGAAAGAGTCTGCTACTTGAGCCCCGAGAAAACCTCCTTAAGACCCCTATTGACGGTACGGTCACTACACCAGCTGGCCAGAAAGCTGATTTATTCAGCTGGATGTCAAGAGATCGACATCATAACAACAACACCGTCTCTACCTGATAACACCCAAGCTCCCGTTGTAGCAATCATCCTATGATTGTTGCTATCATCTCACCATCCTCCGCCGCTTATTACTACTATCCTTTTGACTCCTCATTTCATCTTATCTATTGATACCCCTATCGTTTTGTTTTTGTTATTCGATTATGAAGCATTTGGGGGGTTTGGACGGTTGGTCCATCGGTTTACACATCATTCGACACCACACTGGTCACCGGCGTTTACAGGCAGGGAAACGGAAATGACCTTACTACTTCTATTATCGACACATATTGTTTATTCACACACACATACCACCCGGCGAACGAGTCTCACGGAGCTAGATCCCCCTCAGTGAGCGCTCGATTATTCGCTATTGCACGATTGAATTAAAAAGTTGGCGGAGTTTGGCATACCTGGAAGCAGCATTCGCAGGACAACGGGAAAAGCATTTGGGTCTTGACGTGGATGATGGGGGGACGGCAGGAAATATCAGGGGGGATATACGAAATGTCCACGGTTCCACCTGTCGCATTGGGAAGAACCTGTTGTATAAGGTTGAATGAGGTCCAGACAGATATGGATGTACTACCTTAGCATGCATGCTACGCCATGAGGATAAACGTATTGACCAAAAGAACAATATCATTGCTGGACTTGAATCTGCTTAGAGAAGTGAAGTACATGTGTGATACGTTAGGGCTTACGCCATTTCCAGGTCAGAATACCATGGTGATACTTTATCCATCTATTGAGATGCTTAATTCTATCTTTGACCAATTCCCTTGTCGCCGACATAGTGTATAGCTAGATGAAACTTGCTGTACACTTTTTCAGAAGAGCCGTTGCTCTTACCTTGTACTTAGAGGAGATTCGAAGCATAGTACATTGTGATACTACTAGGCACCTAACAGCCAACCACAAAAACGCAAATTTGAAATGTCGTTTTTGTTTAATTTCTTAGCTATGGCGTTTTCAAGTGAGAATTTATATTTGCCTTCGTTTACATAATATGTTTATCTCATAATTAGGTAGGTATTTACAATATGCTATGAGAAGCAACTCAACACACGCACAAGGCGCCGCTGTCAACACTATTTTCAGTTAATTTGGTCCCCATTCAATATTATAGCTTACAGCCAAGCCTTTAAATTTCTTATCTTACCATAATGCTTTAGTGTAGCTTCAGGGGAATTTGGCGGTCAATGGGAGGATTGTGCAAGCTGCTTGTTAGTGGGGTTGGGGTGGTAATAGGCGGCGCATGTATGGCTTCTTGTGGCACGGCTCATCTCCTCCACTGTCTTCACCAACGAAGGATATAGGTTGGAATTAGATGAGGCAGGTATGCTATTTAACCAAGCAGTAAGATCCTAACACTTGGGAAGATTGCCTGCCTTGCAATTCCTCTAGGAATTGCTTGCGTGGTCATTTAGAGTATTTGAGGACTCACGGATACCCAAGCAGGTAGGTACCAAGCAAATGGTAGTTTCTAAATAGCAACTAACTACATAATAGAAACATGTTCTTGGCGTTTTTAAGCTTTTTTAGGATGCATAGAAGATCTATTGAGTACTAAGAGGATTGACCAAGCACTTCATAGGAAGGGTCCCTCTCATCGACCCATAGCCAACCAATGTGATGGTTATAGATTAAAAGTAAAACAACAGGGAATTGTAGAAGATATTCTCATATGTGTATCTGTGTCACATACATAAGCTATCGCAACTCTGTTGGCAGCAGGTAAGCTTACGTTTCATACCTAGTATGTAACTGGGTAACCATCTACCTAGCTACCAAATCTGCGAATAATCAGACGACCATTAAAATGCAACGGAGCTTTCAAGAGAATATCCGGCCGAGACCAGAATTGGATCCGAAATATATGTAGGCGCTATACAGATACCACGGTAGGTATACTTTTAAATATGCAGAGTTGGGGTAGGTACCGTCGTATTTTCCATATGTACCCCGGATATGCTTGGGGATATCGTACAACGTTGCGAGCGGGTCGAGAAAAAGGAGAGGCTTAGGTAACCCAATTTGATACCATAGATACCAATATATTAGGTTTGCTCATTCATCTTACTATGACGCGGCTCTGTGAGCCTCGCGATACCATGCAGAATGAATTCAGCTGAATCCGACTTCCGAGGTGGCGTTAACATGTGTTACCAAGGTAATCATGATGGTAACCTTGGAAGAGAGAACGAAGGAGTTTAAGTAGGTAGTGAGAGATTACCTGACGATGAACATGGTGAGACTTATTTTCCCCTTCAGAAAAATAGAGATTTACCAATGTTGTTCAAGATGCCGTTTCGTTGTGATATGCGTGATACAAGAAACCCATGCTATATCTATGACTTTCACCAACACATTTTGACTTGTACAATGGTGAGAGGTGTGTGGTTAACCACCAACCCGTTTTACTCAATTGCGATCGTGTCATTTTCGAGAAATATTTTCTCGAGTGAGTTTTCTTAGCTTATTGCTAGATAAGTAGTACTCAAATATGCCACAGGTATATTCCATAAGAATATTGTGGAAGCTATTCGCCCTGCAATTAATTAAAATGGATTACCATGGGAGAAGTTGACCTGCATATTTAAAGCTGAGAATTTCTTGTGCTTACCGGAGAGCCGGTACTACTGCTAGGCACATATGTAGCTGTAGGGCAATCAAGTTGATTACATAATAGTAAACGAGACTCGTTGCTTGTAAAAACAATCATGACTCTACTTATTCTGTTATTAGTCGATGTTGGGATCATTATGATCTGGAATCGTAGTCCGCCATAATCGTACATGATGTACTCTTAGAGATGCGGACGTATGATCGAGTGTTGAATCGTGGGATGTAACCTCGCACGCTTGCATACGACGGCATCATGCAAGAACCATGGAAGGCAATTCGGACCTAAGATTCCTTGTGTTACCACGGAATGCGACTGTAGGTTTGATGTCTCACATAAGGGTGAGATTCTCTTGGAAGTAGGTAATAGTTGACGCCAATAAGGTAAGCTTTTTCGTGGCCTACTTGTTTCGTTTCGGCCTAGAGTTCAATCGAACATGCTTAAGTCAAGTAAAGTTAGGTTTATCTCAAAGCTGATAGCTTCGCATATACTACTAGGTACTGTGAGATCCAGCGGATCTGTTATCTTTGTAACATTACCAGAGCGTCGGGACGAATGATGCGCATCGTAACAGTCAGTTACCAATCGAGGTACAAGTGTAGATTTCGGGTACTAGCGATATTTGTTGGCTGAAAAAAAGCATCTTGTGAAGTTGGTCGTTGATGATTATTCCCGCGAAGGAAATGGTGAGCGAGAAGAGGGAAAGTTGGGCAACGTTACATATGACAGAGGCACAAGTGACCAACGAGAGGAAAGTGTTGTCTAACCGAACATTAATGATGAATCCTTCTCCAAATACAAACTTAAATGCATACCATAGTAGAAGTAACTTCCTTCCCCGGACAGAGCCATGTCTAAGTTTCTAGCCAATGAAAATGCCCAATCGTCATGTACATAGTTCGACCCGTGATTTAGGATTCACTATACCCAATCAGAGACGGCATGATTTCCATATTCGGTCCGCCGCTATCTCTATTCTTATCGGTTATCTCGCGAGCTATCCAGGTCCGGACGGTCTTTATCCTTGCTTAGTGTGTGGTGCTCTAAGGATTAGGGAGTGAAGCCTAGACGAATTTCAAGGTTTTTGCCATGCTTGTCATGTAAGGGCCTTTCAGTTCTATTTTTCGCTCTTCAATTAAGCTTCCACATGGACCATGCTTAAATGCGCAAAGACATGTTATTCGCAATGACGAGAACGTCGGATCATCTGTGACTACCACTGGCAATTATCTAGTAGCATCAGTTTTCTATTTCTAGAAACGGTTTGAAGAAACACGAGATTCCTTTTCAATAGCATCACGGATTAGCTTACATACATATACATATACGATAACATCGTACGGCTTCAATAAGTTGATAGGCTTATCACCAAGGGTACGGAGCTCGCGAAGGATCATCTGAAATCTACCCACTTTTATTCGGCCATAAGCCGTTTAGCGCATTTTCCGCGCCCCAGCATCCCCAGAACCCTAAATCTTATTAGTGGAGGGTCCTGAATCCTAGGTAGTTTTTTCGTCTCGTCCCGTGCTGCGGACGAGATGTCAAAGATACACCTATGCGAATGCCGGGAGTGTCACGTAACCTTGAACCATCGTCTCGAGCGACGTTCGCAAATCATACTTGTGATAGGGGAAATGGACTCCGGAGCTGGAGAGATTCGGCTGAGCGCTGATGGTGTTACCATGTCAGCTTGTGTTCCATTCCATCCCAAACCAGACCTGAGAAGATCCAGGCTAGAACGTCCAGTACCCAGCTATGTAGCATGTACCCAAGTATTCAGATATGTACCCAAGCTTCCAGGTAGCATCCGATCAGCGCTAGGTTAGGTAGGTTAAGGTAGGTGCGGCTTGAGAAATGCCATTCCTTTGTTGGTTGGTTGGCGTGGTTTCCGTAGGCGGTACATCGCTTGGTACATGCACAGGTAATGTTATTTTCTTATTTCACACGTGCCATACATCGTATTAATAAAAACATCGCCTTATCTGACTAGTGAAGGCCCTTGTACTGTGGTACAATAATTATTTTATATTATCTTCCTTGCCCGCTTCGGCGCATCTCGACCTTCTTTTGTCTCCTCCATCTCCTGTCAACTTCAAAGATCGAGTTAATTTAGCCGCGACGGCGATTAGCAATTCGAATAAGGTATGTTAATTAGCCTCCTTCACTTATACAATATACAATACTCCCTTTAAAGAAACTGTCTCTAGAATGTCTCTGGAATGTTTCTCTTAAAGCTTGCGCATTACAGGATTTGCGGTGATCATAAGCTGACACTAAAACACCCATAGGTCTTGTCAAAGAGCTTGCTTCGACCATATTTCGACTCGTAAAAAAATCGATCGACGACCACGTAGCTGAGCGATTACCAAAAAGCTTCAAAATGGCAGATGCAAAGGGGACAGTCGGGTCTGAGACCGAACCTCATTCCAATCTTAGCACCCACACCCTGGAACCGCGCCCAGATGGTTGGATATACAAGGGTTTCCAGGTCGGCAGGAGGGAAATATGGTATGCGTCACCGAAGATGCAACTTCTTATGGTGGCTCTGGTGTGTTTCCTATGCCCTGGCATGTATAATGCGTTGAGTGGTCTCGGTGGTGGTGGTCAGGTCGACGGAACAGTCCAGGATCATGCGTCTACTGCCCTCTACTCTGTCTTCGCCGTTGTTGCCTTCTTCTCCGGTTCTTTCGCCAACAAGCTCGGTATCAAGGCAACTTTGGGTATCGGCGGCTTCGGTTACTGCATTTATTCCGCCAGTCTTTTGTGCTACAACCATACGAAGAACGTTGGTTTTGTTATCTTTGCTGGTGCTTTACTGGGTCTTTGCGCCGGTTTGCTTTGGACCGCGCAGGGTGCTATCATGATGGCTTACCCACCCGAGGAGTCTAAGGGTCGATACATCAGTTGGTTTTGGATCATTTTCAACCTCGGCGCTGTCATCGGTAGCTTGATTCCTCTCGGCCAGAATGTCAACAACACTGGTGGTACAGTCACGGACGGTACCTACGTTGGTTTCATTGTCCTGATGGTAGTTGGTGCTGCTGTCACTTTCCTCCTCGTCAACGCCGACAAGGTTATTCGAGACGATGGCTCCAAGGTCATTGTCATGAAGAACCCAACCTGGCAGAGTGAATTCATCGGCCTTTGGCAGTGTATCTCTCTTAGCCCCTGGGTTGTTGCTTTGTTCCCTATGTTCTTCTCATCCAACATCTTCTACACATACCAGCAGAATGGGCTCAACCTCGCCCACTTCAACGTTAGGGCTCGCTCGCTCAACAACTTGCTTTACTGGCTTGCCCAGATCTTTGGTGCCGTTATCTTCGGATACGCCCTCGATTACCCCAAGATCCGACGATCAATGCGTGCCAAGATCTCTTTTCTTGCGCTTTTTGCCCTAACCTTCGCTATCTGGGGCGGTGGATACGCGTGGCAGAGACAACAGGTTTCGCGAGAAGTCACAATGGAAGAATCATATGAGAACGAAAAGATTGACTGGACCGACCCTAAATTCCTTGGACCCATGTTCCTCTACATCTTCTACGGCTTTTACGACGCCTGCTGGCAAACATGCATCTACTGGTACGTTCATAAGTACAAAAATCGTTGATCGATTGAATAAATCAAATCTAACTTCTTTGCTAGGTACATGGGAGCGCTCTCCAACTCTGGCCGAAGAACCGCCAATATGACTGGTTTTTACAAGGGTCTCCAGTCAGCCGGTGCTGCTGTATTTTGGCGTTTGGACGGTGTTCACATTGAGTATAATACTCTCTTCGCCGTTACAGTAAGTCTACACTGCAGCTTTTTTTATACAAGATTTAGGTCTCTAGCTAACCATCATTGACAGTGGGCTGTCTGCGCCGGCTCTCTCTTAGTTGCCGCCCCGATCATCTTCATGAAGATAGAGGATACTACTTCTCTCGAGACGGACCTCAAATACAGTGATGAGAGACCGGAGGATGTAGTACCGACCGCCGCTCTCGAAGAGAAGCGCACTGATGTTTAATATCCCCTTTGAATTAGCATGTTATTATAAATCTGTCAAAAGTGTATCGTGGTGGGTTATATGGGTCGTAATACAGCCATTCTAGGCTAGCTGAGTAACGTAGGGTTACGAATTGTTGATATCGGATATTGGCTGGTGATGCATGAGTAAGGATTTTCTGTGTGAGCTTTATACCCTCATGTCTTTACGAAAAAAAAATATAGTATTACCACCAATTATGAACCTGTGATATATGCAAATGTGTACGAACTGGGATCAAAGTAGGATATTGGAAAATGAGTCATTTGTAGAAGATTGAAGCATGTATTCATGGAAGTAAAAAAAAGGCACAACGTTAAGGAGTACGTATCTTGCTGCCGGTTGGTAGTCCCATATTTCCCGATTCCGGATCGGTCCGCAGCTAACGTAACCCGGTCTATCCTGATACGCGGAAGGAACACTCGGATTTAGTCATTGGTGCGACCGGTCTTTCCTATATCCCTTTTCTCGACTTCACACTGTCAATGATCAAGGCACGAGATTCTGTGGCTTCTTAAATCACTTTTCAAAGGCTCTTAAAAGGAAAAAATTCAAACTCGTGAGAATTTGTCGTCTTATAACCTCCCATATACTCGTGGCGTGACTACAGATAGGTATATAAGTACCTGGGTACATGGTATGTTGAGTATCCTAGCTACTGTTAGGAGCTTTAGCTACATGAGTTACTGTATCTATATAGGTAGCCTACAAGTATCTGGTTCCTTAGAACATCTAACAAATCAAATATGAGGATATTTGAATCTATCGAGTTTAATATTTCAAGAAAAGGGGAGGGGAAGGGGCGGGTTTCTTTTGTATCTATGTACAGGACAATGTTTATTTAATTGACAATATCAGTAAGCTTCGTAGCCATATCACCCGTTCCTTGATGGGACTCTTGAAGTCGTAGTGTGGACCGTCAGCCAATCTCAGACTAACCTTATAGGAGGAAAGACAGTTGTAGATATTCACACTGACAGCACCTCTGTCGACAGCCTTAGTGCCTAGGTGCCATTCGAAATCAACCCACTTTCTCGTACACATCCACCATTAGCTTCCTATGTGGTCGTTACCTTTACCTTAACCACAACAGAAAAATATCGAGACGTAAAATAAACCTTTCTCGTCACCTTACACACCTTGCAAATCTTGGGGAGGTGATAAATCAACCACAATTACATCCTCAGCTCCTACCCAGGGCTTTTTTATATTGCTCCATTGTCTGAGGCATCGTTTTAGCTATATTACCGTCCCTTCTTCATTTTCTACTTTCACGATTCACGTCTCCATGGATTTGAGCCAGGACCAAATCTCTGCCAGTGTCGCAGTAGAACCCTACAAACAACCTCTCCCACCCGAGGTATTCATTATCCTACTCAAAAATCTGCCCGACTACATGATGCCATACTTATGGTGCAACTTTCGACGCGTATGCAAGTCGTGGAAGGCCGAGATCGAACGAATCTTTCGAGAAAAATGCCTCCCTCGAACCAAGGTCGTCATCAACCACCCACGTACTGGCGGTGGAGGGCACCTACTGTTCTCTCGACTTTCACAGGATGACGCTAAACTTCGAGCATATTTTTACACGGATCCTTCGGACAGCCTCTTTATAACCAGAGCATATCCCAATATTCCAGAACAACCATATACCCTATACCGCCCTAAAGACGGCACTATGAGCTTGGTACAGATGAAGGATGTGGCGATCAGTGACCCTGTGATGGAAGATTTTGTGGCGGACCAGAAAAACCATGAGGTATCATTCCTATGGATGCCTATGATGGATCAGTTAATGGGCGACGAGATACGTTTCAGACGCGAGGCTTGCAAGATCGTGGAGGCAGGACGAAACCTCAAGGAGAAACCCAAAGCCAACGATACCGAACCAGGCTCTGGTACCATGTCCGAAATAACAGCACAGGATGATGGCGCCCACGCTACGGAGACGGTATTGGAATATACCGATAAGCACGATGTCGGAAAGATCACGGTAGTTATTCTGACCAAGGCCAAAACTACAGCGACTAAGCTAGAGCCCGATGCTGGCTTTGATGTTAAGCGTAAGAAGATCGAGTTCTACATGCTCCTGCGCAGCCCACATTTCCGTGGCGTGATAAACCAGGTCCGAGAGTCGCGTCTACGAAAGCAATACGCGCTCTGTGGCGATGAATTTGTCTCGATCCGGGACCACGACGAAGTCCCCTTACATGACGACGCATCCAAGATTATGTTGGATATCCGCCTACGATTCAGAACTCCGGGATACTTCATGGAGCTATAACTCCGTTCGTTCTGTCGGTACATGTTCAGTACT
This sequence comes from Annulohypoxylon maeteangense, assembly GCF_022496945.1. Taxonomy (NCBI): domain Eukaryota; kingdom Fungi; phylum Ascomycota; class Sordariomycetes; order Xylariales; family Hypoxylaceae; genus Annulohypoxylon; species Annulohypoxylon maeteangense. The sequence goes on from NW_025953256.1 coordinate 1,414,036, forward strand.
TTGTACCAAACTTCGCTTGTGCAACTACGGCTTGCTTGAGTTAATATGTACATGGACAAAAGGAGGACTGGAAGATGTTACGGAGAAAGTGGAAGGGATATGTTCGAGTACACTTGTTTCTTTGCTCTGCTACGAACACATGTAATACTGGATGGCAAGGCTTTTCTTTGTATAGGGTTAACCCCTAATGTAATGAAAGCACTGCTCGAGGGTGGCGCTTGAGGATTACCTTGTAATGGAATGAGTTCATCATGTACCAATGTCACAAGACTGATTCTAAAATACTACCGTAAGGTATGAAGGGTGTCGTAAAGCCGTGATCACTACACTAGAAATGGAGTCTTGGTAGCTACTAGGATTCTTGCTACTTTTAATCCCAGGATAACCTGAGCTTACATATCCTCATATCCCAAAGAACATATGATAAAAGGAGCTCAGGAAACCATCTGCCTTCCCACCTTACGACTCAAGCGAGCCACCCAGCCGGCCTCCTCTCCGTCTCCGATTCCTCACCCGCTGCGCAGACTCCAACTCCTCCGCCCTAAGAAACCCACTTCGAGCCAGCGTAATAGTATGAATATACCGTAACTTCCCATTCTCCATGCGGAACTCATGACTATCGGGCGCCATACTCAAGTGTTCAAAGATACACAACACACTAATCGAGCCGTACGTAGGATCAATAACATACCTGCGCCCCGAATTCGGCGCCTGGTTATTATTCGTCGGGATACCGACCTTACACGAATCCGTCGGCGAGCCCGAGCCAGTGTACACGCTGCCCTCGAGGCGAACGCACGGGGTGCCCCAAGGCACGGCGTCAATCGCGCTGCGGTTATTCCACATATCGAGGTACGCGTCAGCGGCCTGCTTCAGGGCCTCGCGGGTATCGAGTTTGTCCTCGTCGATCAAGCTCCAGTTCTCCTTCGACGCGTACTCCAGCGTGCGGGAGGCGTTGAAGAGCCAGGACCCGGTGGTCGAGACGATGAGGTCGATGAGATACACGCTGTGGTCGCCGGGGCTGTGGCGGATCTGGGTGCCGATGACGTAGGGCGCGGGCTCGCCGGAGGCGTTGTGCGTGATGATGAGCTCGGTGAAGGAGGCGCAGTCGACGGTGTCGACGATGGTGTGGCGGTGGTCGATCTTCAACGCGTTGTTGAAGATGCCGCCTGTGATCTCCCGCGTCTTGTTGTTCTCCATGTACGTGAAGTTGTCCGCGATGTTCTCGAGCTGGTTTAGTTGTCCGTTCTCGTGCGCTTTGACGTACTCGTCGGAGAAGGCTTGGATGTACGTTCGGTTGCACTCTGCTGTCACTGTGGGCAGCAGGGCCCCGATGGCGGCGGCGCAGATGCTTAAGACGCGGTAATGCATGGTGTGGTTCCTGTTTCCTGGTGTTGGTGAAGCCCTTGGTGGATCGCTGGGTTTGACTCGAGATCCGGGGGAGAAGGGAACGGGTTCGTGTATAGTGGGACACGTTAGTAATAAGTATATGCCTTGGATCGATCTTCAAAAGCAAGTGCCGTTACTGCTACCCCAGGACCTGTCATAGTTAAAACCATTCCCGGTCCCGGGAGAATCAGCGGGAAAATTGCTTGTTAATATTGCAGCTTGATTTCTGCCCCACGAAGACTCCGCAGATATTAAAATGCGACTTGGAATCTAGAGATGGACTTATTTTGGCCTAAAGGGGTAAACTAAGAGCAGAGATATAGCTTTGGGAGCTTAAGTCCCATGCTTGCTTTCTCCTTTCTCCTCACGAATACTTATTATCTACAGCTTGGCCGCCCCACGTTTTCTGAATCTAAGAATGGCTAGATTTAACGTTTCGGCTATTAGCGAGGAGAAAGAATGTATGTAGGGACATATCATATATATTTAGAATGTATACCTTAGATATGTTAGCTGCTAGGTTGTTTTATTTGAGTGCCTGAGGGATCACGGGATGATCACCTACTATAAATGAATTTCACCTAAATCCCTCTTTAATTCTCCGGCGAGTCCAACACATGAACTGTAAAACTATTGTTAGGTAACTAATACGTTTCGTATAATGAAACCCCATATCATGGTCACTTCCTTTTTAAGAGCTATTAAGCTTTTTCGCGATCCTTGCCAAATCTTCAGGAGTTAACGGTTCTTTCTCGAAACCGTTGACGACCTGATCCAGCATCACTTTCGCAAGATCCACGACACTAATACTAGGGACTCCTGCTGTCAATTGTATCATGGTGGCGGCGATAGATTTCAGTATCTCGCCAGGTGCGGTGATGAAACCTGGTTTGGCAGCACACGCCTCGACCCCATCGAGCCCGGAAGCCAACGCAAGTACCTTGTTTTCTGTATCTCCCTAAACCGTTCCATTAGCTTCATCTCGGTGAGCGATGGCGTATATACTCAGCACTTACTCGCATGAGAGAGTATTGTGGGAGAAATCGCGGAGTCTTTGTCTGATCTCTCTCGGTAGTCGCCCCGCTCATATACAGGAACCGGAATGGTTTCGAGACACCAGACTCGCAAATGGCATTAAAACCTGCCAAGGTGCATGTCTGGCAGATACGCTTGACTTCCTCGAAATCATACATCTTAGATTTCGACGGCGTAATGGCAACAGTCCTGGTTTTCGTCAGCGCCCCATCCGGACTTAAAACTTATGTCCGCCGTAGTCTTACCATATACATGCTGACGCCCCAGCAAACTCCTTCTTGACCTCTTCCGAATAGTGATCATAGTCTTTCACGACAACGCTCCTAAGTTTCGAGGGATCCGCGCCATCGGCAAGCTTTTCGGGGATGGCTATCGGCTTGCGGGCTAAGGCCACCACCGATGTGATCTCACTTCTGCTTAAACTTTGTCGTATGACTTCTTTAGCCACGAAGCCCGTGGCTCCCGAAATAATCAATTTCATCTTGTCAATTTAATTTGAGGGTTTTTTTTAAAAAAATATGATGTTAGAATTTGGCATGTAAGACGACTAAAGAGGATGATCAGTTATGTGCCTAGGTAGGTAGGTAGGTAGGCACTGATAAGAAAAGGGGGCCAGATTTAGTCATCGATTCTTAAGGTGCTGTGCCTCCCGATCCCCAATTAGAGCAGCAGAAGAGATACGAGCCATGCAGATATTCTTTACAATAAATATCATAGGTTTTTATAACATAATGGCATGAAGAAAGATTTAAGTTTCGATATAAGAATCGGCACCCAATTGGTTGCAGAATAATAGCTGGTAACAAACAAACTGATTCAGGAGTTGACTGAATAGTATAGAAACTAATCCTGAAGTAAACAACTCTTGATTTAGGTTTTAAAACACTATTAGAATTATCATATCCATTAGTATTTGCCACGTTATCTGATATATCAACTTAATCGAACTAGTTTAATATCGTGTAGGTAACCTGGGAGCTTGTTTTCTGCGTCTGGAGAACATAATGTGTTGTGCTAGCACTTGTTGAGTATGACATTCCAAGAATGATCGTTGGAAAATATCTATAGTGACATGTTAGCCCATTCGTATCAGTGGTAGCGTTTAGGATGATCAACTGTCTTACCTGTCCATGTGTGACGGTGGTCCAGGTATTGCCACCATTATAGGTAGTTCGTTGGCAGTTAATTAGGACTTCGACGGCGTTACTAGAAGGCCCACTAAGTCAGAAATGTTCTGTAAATTAGGTGCCTTACAGCGGGGAACATACTCTGCGATTATGGTACAGGGGATGTGTGCTGTATTGCTAGAGTCGTTGCACAAGAAGATGCCAGCGCCCGAATTACAGCTGCTAACGCTGCAGCCGCCGGCGCCAGGGCTCCCTGGGGGAGCTGAACAGTCAGCATTGACAATTCTGTACAGATATCTGACCCCTTCGCCAATCGACTCGGCATTCACGTCGTTGCCATATGCACAAGTCCAATCCTATGGAGAAGTTGCGCATTAGAAGAGAATATGTCACAGCAGTCGCTAGTAGCGCAGTTTAGAAATAGGGGTAGCTATACGTCAGAAGTTGTCGCTCGTTTCTTGATAGGTTCTAGGCCCCTCGTCGCTATAGTTGACTGGTTGCTATTCAGGCCTAATTCATTGTCATAGTTCGGATTTATTTCGATGATTCGCTTATAAATTTCCTACGAACCCGGAGACGTTAGATTAGACCATATATCGACTATTGAGCTTTTAGACACGAACTTACTTGTGCGGTGCCTGTGATTGACACAGAATCCTCCCCAGGCTTGACTTGACCTGTCCATGTTATCTTAGGTGTTACAAAACCCGCTATTGCCCGCGCGGAGTCCTCGGCTGGAAATGCCTATATGTATGCGCATTAGCAATCGTGAGAAGAGAGAGCAATAATGAGTGCCAAAATGGACGCACAGTACAGGTTGTCACGCCTACGAGAAGGTAGGCGATAGTCGAGTGTAACTTCATATCTAACGGCACGAATTTTTCTCACAATTCTTCCACTTCACAAAGCAATCTTCGAAATAGGTAGTACCTACGGTAGCCACGACAATTTTACTATATACCTAGTAGGTAATCACAGCGCGATGTATACCTGCCTAGGACCTAGGTATGCTGACATTGATACCACATCGCTAACTAAAACAGCGTGACTTGGCCTGTCTCCCTTTCATTCAACAATTTCGATAAAATAGGCAAGTGTTATAATGCAGGATCAAGTGATTTTATTTACGCCTTATTTGTCGGTCGGATTTTACTGTCTTGGAGCTGTTAATTAAGATCATAGCCACCTCCGCTTTACCACTACGGCGTGACTATACCGCCGCCATTGGTGGACTTAGTTCCAAATATAGACGCAGTAGCTACCTAGTAGGTGGTAGGACTAAGGTAGTAGGGAGCATAGCGAGCTACTAATAACCTATAGCTCTATAAAGATGTAACGTGCCTCCAATCGTTGACTTCGGAATCTTGTTACCTAGAAGCTAGACGCGCGCGCACTCAGCGGTCTTGTAATAGTCTTCTCCCCTGCACGACTGAGACTGCGTTCGTACCTCAGACCAATGGCAATTTCGTTGTTAAACCTACCTACCTAGGTCCTACATCAGATATCTGAGCATGCCTATGGAAGTCCTAGGTCTGCATGAATAAAATAAGCTTAAATTGGCCTGTATTAAGCTAAATCGGTAATTGGATTGTGTTTAAACCCGAGCGTGAGTTGAAAATGGCATCCCGACGGCGGACTATAAGGATTATTTTAGCGAGCTCAGCTTACGATTTTGTTAAACGCCATAGCGCCTTATTTAGCCACGGTAGCTGTGGCTTGTGCTAATGTATCTGTAAGGCTGGGCGCGATATTTAATAAAATGTAGTTTAGGCTAATTTGGTTTAACCTTAAAGGTATATGTTATTATTTATTATATTTTTAACTTTTAATATTTAATTTAAAAGTATTTATTATTTATTTATAATATAAAATATAATATTAATATTTTTATAAAAAGTTAATAAAATTATTTATTAATTTTTTTATATAATTTAATTATTTTTTAATTATATATTAATTACGTTATAAAGTTTATTAATTAAAATAAATATGCGTTATTTATTTAATTTTAATTTATTTTTTTTATTTTTTAATGATAATATTATTATTAATGAATAAATTAATTTAAGATTTAAATATAAAATAATTATTTATTAATTTTATATTTAAAAAATTATTTAAGTTAATTAAATAATTAAATACTTTATATAATTTTATTAATTAAATTATATTTAATATTTTTTATTATAATTATATTTAATATATTTTAACGTAAATAAAGTTTTAAGTTAATTAAAATTATATTTTTTAATTAAAATATAATTTTATATATATTATAATTAATGTTATTTTAAATCGTTATTATATTTTAAATTTATTAAAATTCGAATTAAAAATCGGTTAAATAAAGTTAATATAATGTACGGTATTTTATTACGAAAATATTATTTTTATAACTTAAATTAAATATAAAAAAAATATTATTTTATAAATTATATTTATTATTATATAAAGTATAATAATTTTATAATTATGTTTTTTAAAATAGTTAAATTAAAATTAATTTAATATAATTGTTAAAATATTTAATACGCGTTTGTTTTTAATTATTAATGAAATTAAAAAAATTAATATATTTTTTTTTATATATAAAAAATTATTTATTATTTAATAAAATAATATTTTATAATTTAAATTAATTAAAAAAACTTTTATTTATATTATTTTTAATTTAAAATAAGTTACGTAATATAAGTTTTTTAAGTTTTTTCGTAATGTTAAATTTAATTAAAAATTAACGTTTATAATTATTAATAAATTTTATATAATATATTAATAAAAAGATTTTCGAATTATTTATTTAAATATATATTAATTAAAAGTTTTAATTCTTTACGAAGTTTTATAATTTAAATATATTATTATTTTAAATTAAAAAGTTAAATAATTTATAATATTTATAAGTGGTTTTTATTAATAAAGTATTAATTAAAATGAATTATTATTTATTTAAGTTATTATTAATTGTTTTAATATATTTATTATTATGTAATTATTAGAAAAAAGTTATTTTTACGAAGATTATTAACGATTATTTTTCTTATTTAATAATATAAAATGTAACGTTTTTTAAATTATTAATAAAATTATTATATTTATAAATAATAAAAAATAATTAATTATTATTTATTATTATTTAATATTATAAATTATTAATTTTAATTTATTTTTATTTAAAATTAAATGGTTTATATAATGATATAATATAAATATTTAATTAAATAATTAATAATAAATATATAATAATTTTATAAACGAGGATTTTTTTTATTAAATTATATTAATAATGGTAATTTTTAGTATAAAAATGAATATTTAAAATGTAAAATGAGTAATATAATTTAAGGTTATTATTTTTAGTAATTTTATAAATTTGTTATAAAAATTTAATCGAATAATTAAAAACGGAAAAACTTAAAGTATTGTTTTTTTTTTCTTTTTTATTAATATTTTAATTTATTAAAAGTTAATAAAGTAAAACTTTTAAAATTAAAATGTAAAAAGAAATTATTTAAGAATTTAAGTAAATTATAATACGTGATAACGGTTGTAAATAACATTTTTAATAATTTAACGTATATTTATATAAAGTTTATGTTAATAAATTATAAAATTATTACGTTAATTATTTTTAATGTAAATAATAAATTTATAATGAATTTAAAGTTTAAATAATTTAAGTTAATTAATTTAATTAAATAAATTAAAATTAAATTAAAACGTTAAAAAGTTTTATAAATAATATATTTTAATATATATGGTTTTATTAATATTATATATTTTAAAAAATACGTTTTAAAGTTTTTAAATAAATTTATAAAAAATAACGTGGAAAAAGTTGTTATTATTTTTCGAAATATATATTATAATTTATGTTATTATAAATTCGGTTAATTCTTTAAACTTTTTTTTAAAATATTTAAAAATATTATATTTAAAAAAATATCGTTTTAATAATTTATTTAATAAGAATTTAACGTTTTTTACGTTAAATTAACTTAATAAATATATAATATATTAAATTATTAAATGAAAATTTTTAAATTTATAATTATGTTTAATAAAATTTAATAAAAAATAATTAAATTATTTAATAAGTTAAATATTTTATTTAATATTAATTAATTAATTAAAAATATTTTAATTAAAAATAATTAAAATAAACGTAAAAAGTTTAAAAATTTATTAAATATTAAAATTATTAAAATATATTAAAATGTTTTTATTAAATATATAAAATATTATAATATACAAAAACGTAATAAAATAATGAAAGAAAAAATATCCATTATAATACTTAACAAAATAGTTAAATTATAAACGAATAAAAGATAAATATTAACATTTTATATATTTAAAATATTATTACATTATATATTATCGTATACCATTTAATAAAAAACGTTAATTATTTCGAATATATCTTATTTATTAAACGTAATAATAACGCCATTAACGCTTATTAATAACATATTAATTACGTTATATATAAAAATATAATTTAAAACATTAAAACGAAATAAAAAAATAATTAATTAAAATAATTTAAAATAATTAAAGAAAAAACAAGCTTAATTAAATAATGTGTTACGTAAATTATATTTTTAACGTAATATAATATTTAAAAATTATATATTAATAATAATAAATATTTATATAATAATTTATAATTAATGAAAGTTAAATATTAATAAAAAAAAAAATATTAAATATTTATTATTATATTTTATTTATAAAATTATTTGATATTTAATCGATTTTATTTAATTTTAATAATAAAAATAAAGATAAATATAAATAAATAAATTATAATATAAGTTTTATTTATATATTATAAATATTATTTTAATATTATATAAATTATTTTATTATATATCGTCATTTATATAAAATTTAATATTATTAAAAAACATTTATATATTATTTTTTATTATTATTTTTTTCTTTTATATTTTCCATTTTTATATTTATATTATTAACGTTAATTATATGAATAAATATGCTATTTTAAAATATATATATTTATAAATTTAATATATATTAATATATATATATATAATATTTATGAAATGATATAATTTATAAATGAGTTAATAATGAATTTTAATTATTTAATAATAATAACGTTAATTTTTTTTAACGTTTAAGTTAAACGGTTAGATTTTATATAATCATGGTATAATTAGTGTATTTTATTAAATAAATATTCTTATAATAATTTAATTATTTTTAAATATTTGTTTTTATTTTATTAAATAATTAAGTTAAAAAAAAAAATATATAAAATAAGTATTTATTTTAAAGGTAAAATTTATAATAACTTTATAAAACGTAAAGCTTAATTAAATAGTTAAAAGTATAATAATAAAGTTATAAATATTATTTATTTTATTGTAATAAAACTTATTATTATAATAATATTAATACTTTTTAATTTTTAAATAAATTTACTTAATATATTAGTAAATATTAAAGTTTTATTTTAATATAATAAAAGTATAAATAATATAAAAAGGCTAATTAATATTAACATTATTTAAAAATAAATTTTCGAATAAAAATAAAAATAATAAAAATAAAAAAAGTTAAAATTATTAATCTTTTTTTTAAAGAATAAAAGGAAACCCCTTTTTTTTTAAAAGGTAAAAAAAAGATTACCTTTTTTTTAAGCGGTAAAAAAAAGGGCGAAGAAAATAAAAAAGTTAAAGTTATATTAAAAAAACATAATATTAAAATAATGAAAATTATATAAAAGAAAAAAAGAAAAAATAAAATTAAAAAAGGAATATAATTTATATATAAATAAATAAATAATTTTAAAACGATAAAAAAAATACTTTAAATAATAATAATAATAAACTTATGTAAAGTTTAATATAAATAATATATATTTTAAATTATATTAAATATATAATAAAACGTAATTAATTAAAATAATTTTTTTTATTAATAATAATATTATATCGTGTTTTTACTTTTTTTAAAAAAAGGGTATTAATTATATAATTATATTAATTATTTTCGAATTAAAATTATTATTAAATTATACTTTTAATTTTTATATTATAAATATTTTATAATTATTAATATAATTATTTATTTTTTTTTATTATTATTATTTTCGTTTTAATTTAATTTATATAAACGTTAATTTTTATTATTTTTGATAATTAAATTATTATTTATACGTAATTTAAATAAATTTTATTAACTTAATATTTAAATAAAATAAACCATTTTTATATTAAATTTATTAATTTTATTATTTATAAAACGTTTTAATTTTTAAAATAATATATTTAGCGTATTAAATAATGTATTAAATGAAGTGTACTTATTTAAGCGTTTTTTTATATTATTATTAATATATAATTTATAAACGTATTTTATAATATTTTAATTAATTAATAACGAAATGTGGCGGCTATTTTATTTCGAAATGAACGATTATTTAATATAATGTTAAATAAAAACGGTATATGAATTTATTATAAATAAATAATCGAATATAATAAAAACGTTATGAGTGGAGTTTTTATTATTTTTAATGTTAATGGTAAAAGCGTTATTAATATGTTTTAAAATTAAATTAATAACTTTTTATTTATTATTAACCGTAATATATTAAATAAAACTTAACCGAAAAATACTTATAGTTAAATTGGGTTTTATAATGTTTAAATAAAAAAGTTAAATAAAATATAACATTTTAAAACTATAATTATTATTTTTTTTATTATAAAAAAAAAACGGTAATTATAAAATAATTTATTATAATATATTATAATTATTAAATTATATAATAATCATTATTATTAATATATAATTAATAATTATTATATATCGATAATAATTTTAAAATTTAATATTGATAAAATTATTTCCTTTTTTTATATATTATTTTATTTATATATAAGTTTTAAATAATTAATTTTATATTATTAATAATTTTTATTTAAATAATTTAAAATTTATTTATTATAAAACTTTTTATATATAATTAAAGTGAATTTTTTTATTAAATAAAATATTTATATTAATAAAATTATATATTAAAAAAACGATAATATGAACATTAAAAACGTTATGTAATAATAAAAAAGTTTTATAATATTTAACGTAAATATTTTTAATATATTAATCATGTTTAAAAAATTACACGTTTCGTTTAATTAATAAATTTTAAAAATTATGGAAAATTAATTAAATAAAGTTAAAAATAATATGAAAAAATGTTAACATAAAAAACATCCATTACTTTTAATTATAAATATTTTTAATTTTAAATTAAATAACGATAATAATTTAAATAAAAAAAGTAATTTTTTAATTTTTATGTATTAATATTAATCGTTTATTATAATTTTTATAATTAAATATATTATAAAATAAAATATTATAAACTTAATATACATTTAATATTAACTTTTTATTTTCATGAATAATAAATGTTTATAAAATATAATTAACGTTATTTTCAGGTTTAATAATAATAAAAAAAAGAATAACTTTTTTAAGGGATGAAATGTTAAAAGTAAATTAAATTAAATAAATAAAATGATATTTAATAATCTTAACTTTATAATTCGAAAATAACATAATATAAGTTATAAATTAATCTCGTTAAAAAAAGGTTATAATATATTATTAAAATTAAAAAAAAAAGTTATATACATTTAAATTAATTACGATAAAGTAATTAATAAGGTTTTACATAATATTTTTATAACTTATAATTAAGTTTTAAACTTTATCTTTAAAATTAAAATTATCGTAAATAAATATAACATTTAAATTATAAATAACACATTTAAAATTAATTTATAAATTTATTAAATTTAAACTTATAATAAAATTTAATTTATTAAAACGTACTTTTAATTAATCCGCTATTTTTTTTAATAATTTTATAATGATTTTATAATTAATATATATATCGAAACGGGAAAATATATTAATAATTTAACGTTAAACTTTATTATTATAAAAATATATATTAATAATTTAAAATAAAAAATTATATCGATTAAAAATATATATATTTAATAATATTGCCGTAATTATATACGTTTTAATTATAAAAAAAAGATTATTTTTATATAATTTACGATTAATTTATTAATTTATAAAAACCGTCGATAAAAACGTAATTAATTAAAGAAATTTAGTTTTAATTTAAGATTAAATTTTTTTAATAATATTTTTAATTTATTACGTATCGTAAACGTTTTAAACGATATAAAGCTTTTCATTAAATGCTTAAAATTAATTAAAGTTAAATTTATTAAAAGTGCTTTTTAACGATAAAACGAAGAACTTATAACGGATAATAAATACATCGGTAATTTTTTAATAAACATTATTTTTTTCGAATTATAATCGTATATTAGCTTTTTTTAAACGTTTTTATACTAACGGTTTCCTTAATATTTTATATAACGAATGTAATTTTAACCTTAAGTGTTTATTATTTATTATTCGCGATAAAATTTACTTTTTAATGAATTTTTTAAAGTTAAAGTTTTAGTTTTACCGTTATTGTTAAAAATGTTACGTTTTATATATAATATTTTCGTTTTCGTTTTCATCGTTTTTTTTTTCGTTTTTTTCTTCGTTTTTTTTTTCGTTTTCTTCTTTAATTTTATCTTTAAAAACAATTAAAGTAATATAAAGAAGGTCGGATAGTTTAAACGTAAATTTTAAAAGCTTTAAATTATCGTGTAATCGAAAAAATCGTGGCGGGGAAAATAAAAAGGCTAGTAGTTTAAATAAAAAATCCATTTTTAAAGAATAAAATTAAAATAAAACGTCGTAATATAATATAATAAATTGTATTAAATGCGTATTAACGTAATTAATTAAATATAATCGTTTAAAACATTAATTTATAAAGTTAATTAAATTATTTATAATTAAAATATTTTCGAAATAATATAAACGAAAAAAACGAACAAAATATACTTAAATTAAGTTTTTTATTTACGCGGGGAAAGTTTTAATTAATTAAAAAATAATGTAGCTAGAAAAATATAAAAAAAACTTAATTTAAGTTAATTAAAATAACATAAAAATAAATCCGTTAACTCGTTAATTTAATTAATGTATTAAAAAGTATATTATATAAATATAATGTACGACGAATATACATTATACTTCGTAATTTAAAAATTAAAAAGCTTATAAATTATAATACGTATAAGTAAATATTTATTAAATAAATATAATAAGTTTTTTTATTTTTATAAAAATATTAAAAAAATAAATATTTATTTAATAATATTATAATAATTATTAATTAAATTAAATTTTATTATATTTAAGTATTTAATAAATAAATAAATATATAATCGTTATTTATTATAATATTAAAAATTATAATAATAAAAATAAATTAATTTAATTATTTTATTATATTATTTAAATTTTTAATTATATTAAAATAAGCGAAAATTTTTATATTTAAACGTAAGAAAAAAATAATTTAATATATTATTAATTTAAGTTTTAAATTATTATTAATTTAACGATTAATTAAATAATTTTTCGAAAATAAATAAATAAATAAAAAATATATTAAATATAAAAATAAAAAGTTTTAATAATAGTTTTTTAATAATAAAAAAAATAATTTTACGATTAACGAATAAAATATTAATTATTTAATGTTTTTTTTAAAAAAATAAAGTTTTATTTAATAAAGTTTTTTTAAATTTAACTTTAATATTTTTTTTTATTAACGTAATTTTTATTTATTTTTACTTTTATTTTTTATAATTATATTTTTATTTTTAATTTAATTTTTTAATAATTATAATTTTTTATTTTATTTCGTGTTTATTTAAATAATAAATAATCGTTTATATATTTTTAATTTTTTTATTATTCGTTTTATATAAATAATAATATAATTTTAATTTATTTTAATTTAAAATATTTATATGTTTTTATATATTATTAAGAATTTTTTAAACGTTATTAAATATAATTTAAATACGTTTTCGGTAAAAAATACGGTTTTTTTTTATTTTTATAATTTAAAATAATAATTAAGAAATTAAATTACGATATATTTTTAACGTTAATAAAAATTTATTAAATAAAATTAATATTATTATTTATAATATTATTATTATTATTATTATTATAATGTAAAAAAAACGCGTTTAAATTAAAATATATAAAATTTAAAGAATAATTATTATAATTAGTTAAATTTTTTTTAAATTTAAAATATACGAAATAATATATATAATTTTATATTAAATTAAAAAATATTATTTTTAATTAATTATATTCGATTAATTTTTAAAGTTAAATTTATATAAAAAAAATTATAATTTAATATATTATTATATTTAAATAAGTTTTAATTTTTTCGTTTTATATTATTTATAATTAAAAATATTAATATTTTATAAAAAACGTAATTAAATAATATAATTTATATCGAGTTTTATTAAAACTTAATAATATTACGTAATAACGTATTATTAAAAAAAATATTTTAAATATATTATATAAAGTTATAAATAAACGAGTTTATAAAAATTAATACATTTATATAATTTTAATATTTAAAATATTAATTAATATAATATTAATATTATAAAAGATTTTTAAAAATAAAATGTTTATTTATATAATATTTATTATTTTTTAAAATAATTAAAATAATATATTAAATTTATTTATTTATATAATGTTTTATTATTTATTAATAAACTTTTCGTAATATTTAAACTTTAATAATTTTAATTATTTACGAATATTATATTTAAAAATTAACGATTTTTTATTAATTTAAAAATTTAAAATATTACGATTTTTACGTAATTCGTTATTTCGATTTTTTTTTACGTTTATTAATTAAACGATTTTATTTTTTTAACGCGTTATTAAATTACTTTTTTCGTTTTTAAAATCGATAATATTAATAAAAAGTTAATTAATTTTTCGTTTTTTAACATTTATTTTAAGTTTTAACGAATGATTTTTATAAAAAAATATAAGAAAGTTTTCGATAAATATATAATTATAATTATTATTATATTTTAAAATAATAATTATAATAATAAAATTTATATTAATAATTAAATTTTAATTATTTAAAAAAGTTTTATTTTAAATAATTAAACTTTATTACGATTTTAATAAAATAACGTTTTAAAAAAATTAAAATTAACGGATAATTTTATTAAAAATATTTCGCGTTTCGTAAAAAACGGATAATATTTTTATATTAACGGTTCGTGTTACATTTATAAAAATAAATAAGTTTTTTTTATTAAACGTAATTAATTTTTTTCGTATAAATTTTTTTAAATTTTTTTCGTTTATATTATTTATTTTCGGTTTTAAAAAAAAACTAAACTATTTTTACCGTAAATTAAAAGTATAAAAGTTTAAAAATTTATAATTTACAGTAAGTAATTTATTAATAAAGTTAATTTATTAACGTATTTTATAAATTATAAAACGTTTAATTAATATAAAATTTTTTTAAAAAACGTTAATAATAAATTAATAATAAAAATAATTTAATAAAATTTATAATTTTAAAACGTTTTAAAATAAAACTTTTCGAATTTTATTATTACGTTATTTTAAAAATCAATAATAATAAGTTAAATTAATTTAAAATTTTTTTTCGTAATATTTAATTTTTTATTAACGATAAAATAAAGTTAAAATTTATATACGAATATATTAATTAACGTTATATAAATTAATTTCTTTTATTATTTTTAAAGAATAAATTATTTAAATTTTTAACTTATTTTATAAGTAGAAATATAATAAAAGCCGAAATGTGGGAAATATAAAAATTACGGGGATTTATTGTAAATTACACGTATAAAAATACATTAATTCGTTTTTTATATATAATTATAAAAGTTTTAAAAATATTATTTTTAATATAAAATTTTAATTTATTTTAAGGATTTTTATTTTTTTTAAATAAGTTATTAATAATTATTTATTTATATTTAATAATATTTATTAATAAAGTAATAATATAATATTTTTTTATCGATTAAAATTTTTTAATAAATTTAACGTAATAATTATATTTAAAAGTTTTTCGTTAATTAATTTAAAATTAATTTATAATATTAATATTAAATTAAGTTTATAAAGTTAAATATTATTTTAAAAAAAAAATTAAAATATCGTTTTTTTTAAATAATATTTATAAGAATAATTTTAATTAAATAAGTTTAAATTTAATTTATATATTTTAAAATATTTAATTATTACGAATGTTATTTTTATTTTATATTCGTAAATATAATATTCGTAAACGTATAAAGTAATTTTTAAAATTATTTTATTTTTTTTTTATCGTATATTAATTTATTTATTATAATATTTTTAATATATTTTTTTTTAATAACGTATTATTTATTTAATATTTACATGTAAATATTATTTATATAAATTAAAACGTTATTATTTTATTTATTTAATTTATGTTCGTTTCGTTCGTTATTAATAAAATTAATTTAAAGTTATATATATTAAAAAAAATTAACCGGTTCGTGTTTTATTATAAAAAATATATTAAAATTATAATACGTAATAAATTAAATGATATATAACGAATTCGATAAAAAAAAAATAAGTTATAAAGTTAATAAATTAACGAGTTTATTACGTTTTTTTTCGTTTTTATATTTATTTTTAATAAAAAAATAATAAAAATAATAATAAAAAAAGCAAGTTAAGTAATTTTATTTTAATAATTATAAATAAAAAATGTCGTATAATAAATTAAAATTATTTTTATAAACTTTCGATAATATATATTAATAATTTTTTTTATATACGTTTAAAAAATTTATAATAAATAATATTATTTTTACGATTAATTACATTATTTAAATAATATTTAAATAAATAAGTAAATTACTTATAATACGAAATAAATTTATATAAATAATTAATATTATATATAAAAATATTTTATAAATATTAAAAAACGAGGAAAATTTAATTTTTATTTTAAAATTATCGATTTAAATTTTATTATAAAAAAAATAAATCGTTTTATATTATATTCGTTTCGTTTTATAATTATATTAATATTATTATATAATTATTTACCGCGCGTTATTATATAATAAATAAAATTATTTATTACTAATTTAATTATATAACGGTTCGTATTTAATATAAAAATATATATTTTTAATTAAGTTTAATTTAAATAAATTAATAAAAATAATTATATTATATTAATATATAAAATAAATATAAAAAATATATATAATAAAAAAGAAAATTATAATTAATTATAATATAAAAAAAATAAGTTTAATTAAAAAATTTAATTTTTTATAAATAATAATTAAAATTAATCGAAAAGTTTTATTAATGGTTATAATTATAATTAATATATTTTTATATATTTTATAATAATTTAAGATTTAATTTAATTAAATCGTAACGAAAAGAAAAAAAAAAGTGGATAAGTTAAAAAAGTTCGTTATATATATTAAAAAAAAATCTAAGAAAAAAAAAGGGGAGGTAAAAAAAAGTTAAAGGAAAAAGTGTAATATTAAAAATTCGAAATTATAAAATAATAACTTAAAAATTTCGAAGGTTTTAATTAAGTAATATTATATTTATATCACGCGAAAATTTTATATTTATAAATTAATATTAATAATTAATTTAAATAATAAAAAAAAGTTAATAATTATTATTTTTCGTTAAAATTAATATATTATAAATTCGAATTAATTTTTAAGTTTTTAAAGATTAAATTTTTTAATTATAATTAAAAAAAAATAATTTATAAAAAAAAATCTTACATTTTTTTCGAAGTAAATATAATTTTAATATTAATTTACGTATTTTTTAATAATAATTTTAACGATAAAATTTTCGTAAAAATAAATTAAATATTAATTTTATTAAAACGGAAATTTACTAATTTTTCGAAATAAAGTTATTATATGTTTTTATTATTAATTATTTAAACGAAAAATAATTAAAAATTAATATATCGAAATAATTTTTAAAACGTAAATTAAAAAAATAAAAAATAACTCGTTACGAAAAACTCGATTATAATTTAAAACTTGTAAATATTATACGAAATTATTTTTATAAAAAAAATTATTATAATAATTTAATTTTAATTTATTTATAATATTAATATAAAATAATAATTAATCGTATTTTTTTTATTCGAATTCGAATAAAAAATAACATAAAAAAACGAATTAATAATTTATATTAATAATTATATAATATAATAAAAATAAACTAATTTATTAATAATTACGAATAAATGTTAAATATTTTCGAAGAATTAAAAAAAAATAACGTTTAAAAATATATTTATAAACATGTTTATATTTTTATTATAAAAAATAAATTATATAACGTATATTATTAACGATATTTTAAAATCGTATAATAACGTTATAATAATAAATTAAGTAACGAAAAACGGAAAAATAAAAAGTTTATAATTTTAAAATTAAATTATATATAATTTATAAACAATTATATAAAGTTTTATTTTACCGGATTTAAAATTTACGTTTATATTAATGCGTATTTACGTAAAATTTTTTAATATAACATTAATAAATTTAATTTTTTTTTAATAAACGTATTAAATTAATATTTATTTTTTATTAAAACGTTAAAGTTTTAATTATAGTTTATTTAAATAAATTATAAAATTAAAACGTCGTTTATAATAATAACGTATTTTTAATTAATTATATATAATAAGTTTATTATAATTATAAAAAATACGAACGGTATAAATTACGAACGGGTATAAAGTTATATATTTTAAAATTTTTATAAATATAATATTAATAAATAAAATAAAAAAATTAAATAATAATAAAAGTAATTTTTTTAAAAAATTATACGTTATTAAATTATAAATAAATTAAAACTTACGTTTTATAAATTTATATTAACGTTATTAAATATATTTCGAATTTTTCGTTAATATAAATAAGTTTAATAAAAATTTAATATTAAATTAAATTGTTTTATATGTTATATATAAAGATATTTTATAATAAAAAATCGTCGAGTTTATTAAAAATTAAAATATTTATTAAATTCGATATTATTTAAATATAAATTATATTATTATTAATTAAATAAATAAAATGTGGAATAATTTCGGAAATATTAACGTATTTAATTATAAATAAAATATTAAAAATAATTTAAAATTAAAAAAATTAATGAAATAATTAAACGTTTCGTTATATAAGTATAATTTTAATAGTTTTTTTACGTTAAAAACGTAGCGTATTTACGATAAATAATTAATAAAATATTTATTAAAATATATAAAAAATTAAAAATATTCGTATATTAAAAATTATTTTAATTTAAAAGTTTATTTTAAATAATATATAATTAATAATAAAGAACCGCGGTTAACGTTTAATAAGTTTTTTCGTAATAAATTAAAATAATATAAAAATTAATTAAATATTTATAAAAAATATATAAAAGTAATTTAAAAAAAAGTATAACTTAAAAAATGCGAAATTAACGAATTTATTAATTAATTTAAAAAAAATGTTTTTATCGTATAATATTATTTTAATTAATTTAAATTAAGCTTTTTTTATTTATATTAATTTTTAATTAATTAAATTTTTTTTTACAAAAATAAGGAATTTATAAAATAATTTAAAGTAAATTAATATTTTTTTCTTTTTTATAATAATTAAAAAAAAAAAAAATTTACTTTTATTTTTTTTAAATTACGTATTTAATATAATTAATAATTATAAAAATTATTTATTTTTTAAATAAATAATAATTTATAATTAATTTTAAAAAGATTATTATATTAAATTAAAAATAAAAAAAAATGATATTTAATATTTAAGTAAATATTTAATTAAGGAAATATAATAAGGTAAAAAATATAACGAAAATAAATAATTTTTTATAATTATATAAAATAAAATATAATTATATAATTAAAAAATAATTATTTAATTTATTTTAATTATATACGTAATTATTTATTTAAATATTTAATATTTATAATATATTTTATTTAATATAATATATATTATATTATTTTAACGTTAATTTTTTTATTATTATTTTATTATTTATTTTATATATTAAGTTTTTATTATAATTAAAATAATATTATTAAAATTTTCGTTATTATTTATGTTTTTTCCGATCGAAATAATTCGAATAAAATTAATATTTAAAATTAAAATATATTATTTTAAATATTTATAATTAACGTGTTTAGTATTTTTTAACGCGTTAAATTCGGGTGGTTTATATTATTTATTAATATATTAAATTTATTATATTATTATAAATAATATTTAAAAAAACGATAAAAAGTTTAAAAAGAATGGTAAAATAATAAGGTTTTATTTATTAAAGTTATTTTTATTAAATAATTCGTTATTATAAATTAAATTATTATTTATTAAAAAATATTATTTCCACGTTTTTAAATATATAAATAATTAAATTATATTTTCGTTATTATAAAACGTTTTTATATATTATATTAATTATATTAATTTAATAAACCCGTTATTTTTTATTTTTTATAATTTCGATAATTAAGAATTTCCCGATAAGTTACCATTATTTTAAAAATAATTAAAAATTAATATTAATTTATTTACCGATTAAAATGATTTTTATTTTATATACGATTTAAATTTATAATTTTATTATATTATAATCGATTTAATATTATTTAAAAAGTATTATATTATATTTTTAAATATAAAATAATAATTAAAAAATAATAATATACGTTAGTTTTTAAATATATAAAAAGTTAAAATTATTTATAATATTTTTAATAATAAAATATTTATTTAAAAAAATATTTATTTTTTTTAAAATTAAAATTATTTTATTATATTATTTAAATTTAATTCGAGTTTTAATATTTTTAAATATTAATTAATTACGTATATGTTTTATTCGTTTAATAAATTTATCGATTTTAATATAAAAATTTTCGCGTTATATTAAAATATATTATATTTATTTTTTTATAAAATTTTTATCGAGTTTTTTTTTACTTATTTTATTTAGTTTATTTTTATTAATTTCGTTATTATGTTTTTTAATAATAATAACGATGAAAATGTATATTTTATTAATTTTAAAATATTTAATAAATAAATTATTAAATAATTATTTATATATAAAATATTATTATTATTTTTTAAAATAATTAATATACGAAGAATTTTTACGTTTATTTAAATAAATTAAAAAAAAAGTTTTAACGAAATAATTTACGATAATATTACGAATTTATTATATTTATTTTAAATTAATTAAATAAAATTAATATTTAATAAATATAAGTTCGGCGATTAATAAAGCGATTATTTTTTAAATAATAAGTAATTTTATAAACGATTATAATTATATTTTAATAATATTAACGATAAAATTAATAATATAAACGATAAAAATAAAAATAAAAATAAAAATAAAAACGAAAATGAAAATAATAACAACGATATTACGGGTCGATTTTTTTCGTTATTTTTAAATAAGAACGTAAAAAATAACGTATATATATATTACGATAACACATATAACGACCGGTTTTTTTTAAAACGAGTTTATCGGGTAAGTTTTAATTTAATTATATATTTCGATATTTTTTATTTATATTAAATAACGCGCGTGTTAAAAACGTATAAATAAATTTTAAATTATATTAAATTAATTTAATATCGATTTTTTATAAAATATTCGGTTTAAAATATTTAATAAGTTAAAAATAATTTTTAAATAAATATATATTATAATAAATTTTTAAAATATTAAATTAACGTTATTCGTTATAATTAATCGTTATTATTAAAAAAGTTAAGTTATAATATTAATATTATATTTTAAAACGATAAAATAAATTAATAAAAAAACGTAATAATGTTATTATTTTTAAATAAATGTATATAACAAGGTAATAAATAAATAATTTTATAAATAAAGTTACGTTTAAGTTATTAAGCCATGTTATACGTTACGTAATTTATTTTAATTTTATATTTTAATTATTTTTATATAGTTTTAATTTTTCTTTTTATAATTTACGTATAACTTTTTTTTTATTTTTTTTTATATATATAAATAAAAATATTAATTTATTTTATCGTTAATTATCGGCCGCGGAACGATACATTTAAAAAAAAAAATTAAAAAAAAGTTAAAACGATTATAAAATATATAATTTAAACTTAAACTTAAAAAAGTAGTTAATACGTTAAGAAATTTTTTAATGTTTATTATTTATAAATAATAATTATAATATTTATTATTTTATTAAATTATTATAATTAATTAATTATTTTAATTAATAATTCATTTATAATATATTTAATTAAAACGATTTTTTTTTAATATGTTTTAATTTTTTTAATTTTTTTAATATTAAAGTAAATATATTTTAATTAACCGTTATTTAAATATTATATTTGTTTTATACTTCGATTTTTTTAATATTAAAATAAATATATTTTAACCGGCCTTTTTAACGTTTTAAATATTATTTTTTTATATTTTATAAGCCGATATTTTTTTATAAAATTTTTTATTATTTTTTTACGAAAAAACTATATAAATCGAAGTTAATTATACGGGATATATAAAACGCGTTTAGTTTATTAAAAAGTTTAAAAATATTAATCGTATTAATATTATTATTACTTTTTAATACGTAATTTTCGAAAACGGAAAAATATAATATTATAAAATTTTAAATATTAATAAAAATATAAGTATATATATTTTTATTAATTTTTAAAATAATTATATAAATAAGTTTAAGATTTTACTTAATATTTTTTTTTAAAATAATCGTTCGGTTAAAATTATAAAACATTAAATTATATATTAATTTATTATTTAAATTTTTTTTATAATAAAAAAAAATATTTTTTAAATAAATATTTTAATGGGAAATATTATTACGATAGAAAATGATTATTGGAAAAAGTAAGTTACGTAATAATAAAAAACGGTATTAAATTTTTTTTATTTATAATTATTTAAAAAAAAATTTTATATTAATATTAATTTTATTTATAATTAAAAAATATAAATTTTAATAAAGTTAAAAATAAATTAATTAATTATATAAATATTATATATAATATATTTACGTAATATATTCGGTTTAAATCCGCCGGGATATTAAAATTTTATTATTTATTAAATCGATTTTTCGTTTTATATTAAAATTATTTTTAAAAATTTCGAGTTATTTAATAATTAACGGTTTATTAATCGTTTTTTTTATAATAAAATAAATATAATTTTTTAAAGTATTTATAATTAAAAAACCGTGAATAATAATTTAGTTAATTTTATAATAATTTAAGGAAAAAAAAAAATTTAATTTAAATATAAAATAATAATCGGGTTAAATTTTACGAAAAAAATTATCGCGTTTTATAATATATTACGATTTATTTTCGTACGATATTTTTATTTTAAATTTAAAGTATATTTAAGGA
Organism: Annulohypoxylon maeteangense; assembly: GCF_022496945.1. NCBI lineage: Eukaryota > Fungi > Ascomycota > Sordariomycetes > Xylariales > Hypoxylaceae > Annulohypoxylon > Annulohypoxylon maeteangense. The sequence continues at coordinate 1,437,104 of NW_025953256.1, forward strand.
AAATTTATAAATAAATATATCGTAGTTAATTTTTTTTAAAAATGTATTATTTTATTTTATTTTAAAACGAAATTACCACCGTTAAATAAATTATATTTAATTTTTAAAAAATATAACGATAAATTTTTTAATATAAACGCGTTAAATTTTATTTTTAAGTATATTTTTATTAATATATTTAATATATTTTCGTTATTAAGTTTTATTATAACGAAATCGACATTTATATAACTTAATATAAATATTTTTTTTTTAAATTTCCACGTTATATTATTATTAATTAATAAACGATTATTAAAAAAAATTTTATAATGGTAACGTGTAAAATTTAAATTATATTTAAGTGTTTTTTTTAAATAATACGTAAATAATTACGCGATAAAACCGAGTGAATTTAAAGTAATTATTTTTTTAATTATATTTTAATAAATTAAAATATTTTTTACGATTATAATTTCGAATATTATAATTAATTTAAAAAGGTTTTAAAATTTTATAATAAATAAATAAATATTTAATTAAAAAAAATAATTATAATTAAGTTTTAAAAATAAACGTTTTTCGTAATATAAGTAAAAATATTATTATTTTAATATTTATATTATATTTTAATAATATAATTAAATGGTTTTATTTTATACGTATATTATAATATAATATATATAAAAATTCGAATTATTTTAAATTATAAATAAGTTATAACTTAAAAATTATTTAAAATAAATTAAATTATTTTTAATTATTATAAACGTTTATTTTAATAATTATTATAACGTTAATTATTACGTAAATAAAACGATTTTATATTATAATAACGATACGGTTAAAAAGTAACGTGTTTTTTAAAATATAATGATTTTTTATTATATAATAATATTAAAGTAATATTATTTACGTTATATAGTTTTCGCATGTTCGCGCGTTATATTAAAAAAAAGCTTAACGCGGATTCGAACGCGTTATTAATTATATTAAAATCCCACTTTATATTTAATTAATTTTAATTTTTTTTAATTTCATTAATTTAACGTTTTAATTTTTATAATAAAAATTAATTAAAAACGTTTAATTTAAATAATTTTTTATTTTATTTATAAATTTTTAAATTAAAATTTAATTTTAAAATTTAAAATTAAAAAAAGATTTTTATTTCGATTAATTTAAATTAATTTTAACTCGTTTTAAGTTTAATTATATATTATTATTTTAATTTTAAATTAATTTTAATATATTTTACGTTATTAAAAAACGTTTTTCGAAAGAAATTAAATAATATTAATTATTTAATTTTTATATTTATTTTAATTACGAAATAATTAATTAAAAATTAAATATTACGAAAAAATATAAATTTTAAAATAAAGTTTAAAAGTTTAAATTTAAGTATTTAATTTTTTACTTAATTTATATAAAAAAATATATACATTTTTTACCGGCGTTTTTCCGGCTTTTTATAATGTAATAATTAACGTAAAATATATAACGTAAATAATATTATTTTTAAATAAAACGCGATATAATAAAAAGATATTTTAATTTACATTATTTTAATTATTATTTAAATTTTTATAGTTTTTTATTTTATATTTTATTTTTCGGCATTTTTTCGATTCGATATTACGTAATTAATATTATTTTTATTTAAAACCGTGTAAATTATAATATTTTATTATTATATAACGTTTTTTTTTAACGATTTAATTTTTTAAATAAGTTTAAATTATAATAATTATTTATTAAAATTTAATAAATAAATTATTATTAAGTTTTTATTTTAATTTAAAAAAAATATAATATAAAATAATTATTAAATATTTATTAAATTAAATGTTAAATAAAAAACGTAATTAATTTAAACTTTCGTACTTTTAAATATTTCGAATTTTATTCGGTTAATTTTAAATTATTAAAATACGTAAATTTTATATATATATTATATAATATTATATATTATATTTCTTTATTTTTTTTATTAATTTATTATCGGTATTTTTATATTATTTATTTAATATTTAATATATTATATAATAAATATTTATCGGCGAACCTGGAAGTTTAAAAAAATATAATTCGTTAAGTAAAAAAAAAAATAAAAAAAATTCTTTAAGAAAAAAAAATCGAAAAAAGCCCGTAAAATTATAATGTTAATTATCGATTATTTTTTTTATTATTATTAACATTCGTTATTTTTTATAAAGTTTTTAAAAAAATATTAAAGTTTTAAAAATTAAATTTATTTTTCGATTTTTATTTTTTTAAAACTTCGTTTAATATTAATACTTAGTTTTTTAACCTTTTAATTAATATAAAATTATTTTTTAAATTAATAATATAATTATACGAATATATACGAACTTATAATTTTTTAAAATTATCATCGTTATTATTATTATAAAAAATATAATTATCGTTAAAAAATTCGATTAAAAAAACATATAAAAATAATATTTTATTTTATCGTTATTATTAAATTTTCATTTAATAAAATTAATATTATTTAATAATTATTATCGTTTAAATTTATTAAATATATATATTTATAAATAATTTTTACTTGTTTTTTAAAGTCACGATATTTAAAAACCGGTTTTTTTATTTTTACGAATTATCCGCTTTATAAAAAATTAATTTGAAAAGGAAAAATATTAATTAATAAAATAAAAATAAAAAAACTTAAATTTTTCGAAATTTAATAAAAATGGTTTTCCCCGAAACCCGGAACTTAATAATTATAAAGTAAAATTTAATTTAATTTATATATTTAATGTAATTTTTAATAAAAATAAATGTTAAATTAAAAAAAAATATTAAAATTAACGTAAATTTACGGTTAATAAATTTTTTTTTAATAATATTTTATTAATTAAATGTTAATATATTATATATTTAAATATTATAAAATTAATAATATTACGGAATTTTATTAAACGTTAAAAAAATTAAGTTAATTTAAAAATGTTAATGAAAATAAGTTAAAAACGAATATATTTTTTTATAAAATTAATACTTAAAATTTAAAATTATTTAAGTTTATATAATATAAATTTAATAATATATATATTTTTATTAAAATTATATTTTATATTTAAAAAGTTTTATTTATAAAAATATACGGTAATTATTCGTTATTTTTTTTTTTATTAATTTTTTTTATTATTTAAAACGATTTAATAATTTACGTTAATAATTTCGTTAATATTTATCGTTATTAAAAAGTTTTTTTATTTTTCACGTGTTTTTTTATATATGGTTTTTTTTTATTATAAAATTATAATAATAATTATTATAAAAACCCCCCCCCCCCCCCTTTTAAAATTAACGGTAACGTATTATTTAGTTTTTTATAAAAATAATTATATATAAGTTAAAAATTAAACGTTATTAATTTATTATGTAATGAAAAATGGGAAAAATAATGCGTGAAAAAAATTTAATAATATTATATATAAATACTTAAATAAACGTTAACCTTAAAATATCGAAAATACTTATAAAAAGTATAAATATTTATTTTAAATTCGTTAAAAAGTAAGTTATTAATTTTTTATTTAATTAATTTATCGATTAAAAAGTTTTTTAAAATATTTAAAAGTTTAAAATATTTCGTTATTATATATACCACGATTATAATTATTTAAATACGTGTTTATTTAAATAAACGGGTATTTTTAATAAATATAATAAATTATAATTATAATTTTTAAGTTAATTAATATTATTATACGTTATTTTTAATGGTAATTTATTATAATAAAATAACGATAATATTAAATGTATTTATTTATTTAAATATTTAAGTTATAAATATTTATTAAAAATGTAAAATAATAACGTTATATTATTATTACATTATTATTATATTATAATTATATCGCGATATTATTAATAATATTATTTTATTTATTTATTTAATCGTTTTTATTAATATATTTAATATTATTATATTTTTATCGAAAAAAGTAAATAAATGAAAAAAAAAAAAAAAAGTTTTTTATTATAAATAAATTTAAGTTAAATAATTAATAAGTTTTATTTTATTTATAAAAAATGTTAACGATAATATTATATAATTTTATAAAGTGTTATAAGAATTTAATAAAAATCGTATTTATTATTTATTTAAATATTTTAACGAAATAACGTTATTATTTTAAAAACGATTTTTAAATGATATAATATTTTTTATAAATTTATAATAAGAATAATCGGTAATTATTTAAATATTTAATTAAATTTTATATTAAAAAAAATGTAATTTTCGTGTTAAATATATATTTATTTAAATAAATAAATATTAATAATTTTTATTAAAAAAGTTTAAGTTAAATTATTAATTAAATATATTAAGTACGAAATATATAATTTATTAATAATAAATATTTATTTAAATATTCGAATAAATTAATAATTTCGTTTTTTAACGTTAAAAAAGTTTTATAATTAAAAATTATCCTTAAACGTTATTAAAAAAAAAATAATTAATAAAAAAAAGTTTTTATATTATATTTAAATGAAATGCACGAAGTTTTAAACGGGTAAAAATAACGATTTTAAAACGAATTAATTAATATATATCGATATTATTAACGTAATGTCGTTATTTAAAAATGTTTAAATTAAATTAAAGGTTAAAAGGATAATATATTTTACGACGGTAATTTATTAATTAAATGAATAATATAAGTAATAACGTTATTTTTTTAATTTAATTTTTTTTAATTAATTATTTAAGTATATTATTTTTTAAGTATCGGGTTTTTTCGATATATTATTAATAATTATGTTATTTTTTTTACGTTATTTATATTATTAACGATATAAATATTAAATATATTTATTTAAGTTAATAAATAAATGTTTAAAACGAAAAATATTTAAACCGTTTATAAAAAGAAAAAAATATTATTATTAAGTTAAATAAAATCGAATATTTTCGCGGTTAAGTTAAATTAATAAATATTTTTTTAATTAAAAAAATAAGCCGTATAAATATATAATGTTTTTTAAATATAAAAACGGGTAAAAATATAAATAAATAATAATAATGGTATTTATATTATTAAAAAAACGATAAAAAATAAGAAAATAAAAAAATAATTATTAATAAAATCGGAAAAAAGTTATGTTTTTTTTTTTATTTTTTTTAAGTAAAATTATTATATTTTATTTTCTTTTTTTAATAAAATCGTACATTATTTACGTTACACGTATACGCGATTTAAGTATTTATTAAGTATTTATTTATTTATTTATTTATTTATTAATAAGTTAATATTTAATAAACATTTATTAAATATTTATTTTTTTTTTTATTAAGGAAATTTTCTTATTTATTTATAAATATTATATATTAGTTAATATTAACCTAGTATTTATAATGTTTTTAAATATATAAGTATTTTTTATAAAAATTTTTAATAATTATTAAAAAAAAGCATTTTATTTTAAAAATATTATTATTAAATTATTTATTTATTTAATAAGTATTTATTTAAGTAATATATATTTTAATATTTAAGTAAATTAATATTTATTATTATTAGTTACGTTTTTATTAATTTAATACGTGATTTAAAATTAAATTATTATTAGTTTTATTTTTACGTTATATTATAAACGTATATTTATTTTAAAAACTTTTTTATTTTAAATTTAAATTTTACTTTAATTAATTTTAATAAAGTTATTTATATTAAAAAAATAGTTTTTTTAAAATACGTAATTATAAAATAAAATTTAATTATATTTTATTTAATTAAAAAAATAAAGAATTATTATTATTATTATTATTATTTCGAATTAAACATGATTAATAAAAATTAAATAAATAAATAAGTAATTATTATTAATTTTTAATGAAATAGTTAAGTATTTAATACGTAAGTATTTACGTTTAATTTATTATTTAATATTAAATATTAATTTATTTAATAATTTTTAAAGTTTTTAAGTTTAATATATTATAATTATATTTTTAATTTTTAACGATAAAAAATATGCGAATATTTTATTATATTAATTAATAAAATTTCTTTAAAAAAATTAAATTAATAATAAATTAATTTAATACGAAATATTCGTTTTTAAAAATAAAATATCGACGTTTTTAATAAAAAAAACGAGTTTATTTATATTTTAAAAAAAGATTTAAAACTTATTAATTTTATTAATGATAATACGAATTTTAATTAAAATTAAATAAAAATTTTCAATTAAAATTTAAAAAGGAAAAATTATTTTTTTATTTAATTTACGCCGTTTATTAATAATTTTTTTATTAACAATAATAATAATTAACCGAAAATTATCGATAATATTAATTTAATTAAATATATTTTTTAAATATTAACGAAAGTAAAAAAAACAGTTATAAATAAGGTTATTATTTTAATAATAAAAAATTTAAATATATAATTAAATTTATTATATTATAATTATTTTAAGAAATTAATTAATTATTATTATAATTTAAAATTAAATAAGTTATATTTTTAAATAATTATTATTTTTATTAAATATATTATTATTAAAAGTTAAAATTAATTTAATTTTAATTATTTTTTATTAATTACGAAGGTATATTTTTATATTTTTATTTTTAATTATAATTACGGTTTTTAACGAATTTTAATTACGTACGCGGTAATGATTAATATTATTTTATTTTTAAAACGCGTTTATAAAAATTATAAAGTAAATTAAAGTTTTTTTTAAAATTATATTATTATATTAAATTATTTTCGAAGCGTTTATATTAAATGTTATTATAATAATAATGGTAATAAATGTTTATATTAACCCGGTACGTTTTTTATTTATTAAAATTAAACTTTATAATTTAATTAATTATTTTAATTATAATAAATGAAAATAAACGTTTTTAAGTAATTAACGTATTTATATATGTTTTTTTTTTATTATTAACGCGTATTATTATCGCCGATAAATTTTAATTTATTATTAATATAACCTTTAAAATAATAAAAAACGTTAAAATTAAATTACGCGATATTATTAATAAAATTGAAAAATACGAACGTTAAAAGTTAATAAAAGTTTTTTAAAACTTTTATTATAAAATTTATATTATTTTTTTTATTAAATTATATTTAAAGTTAAAACGGTTAATAATATAAAAAATTTTTAAGTAAATATTAATAAATAATAATAATTAATTTTTTTTTTTCCAAGTATTATTTTCTTATGTAAATTATAAAAAAATATACGAATGTTTATTTTATTATTTATTTAATATTTAAATAAGTATATAAATAATAAATAAATAAATATTTAAGGAAAATGTTTAATAAAATTTTATTTATTTATAATATTAATATTAAATATTTTTTATTAAAAATTTCCGTGTTTAAAAATAATATTACATTAAATTATATTCGTTTTATATTATAAATTTACGTATAATTAAATATTTTATATTATATACGTTTATTTTAAATTATACCGTATATTTATTAAAGTTTAATTATATTTCTTTTCGTACGGTTTTTAATTAAAATTTATAATTTAATATTATCGCGAAATTTTTTATTAAATTTTAATTATTATATTAAATTAATAAATATAATTAATTATTATTACGTTTAATTTAAAAAATAACGTTAAGTATAATTATATATAAATTATTAAAAATAACCGCGTTATTATATATTATTATAAAATAAAACGAAAAAATATAAAAAGTAAATATTAAAATTATTATACGAAAATTTTAAGCGGTTTTTTAAGGTATTCGAATGTTAATTATTAATAAGTTTTATACGAATTAAATTTCGATTTTATTTAATTTTTAATAAATATAAACGTTTTTAAATATATTAATATAATAATTTATAATTTATTTATAAAGTAAAATTATTTTTCGTATTTATTTAATAAAAATATATTATTATTATAAATATTTATAATTAATTATTTAAAAATTTAAAATAATTATGTTTAAATTTAATAATAATAATAATCGTTTATTTTTAACGTTATTATTTTTTTTTTATTAAGGTTTTTAATAAAAGTTATTAAAAAAAGGTTAATTTATATAATCGAAAAAAAGTAATAAATTTTAAACGAAATTACGAAAATTATAATAATTAAACGCGTAAAATTAAATACGGTTAATTTATTTAATAATTTATTAATTTTCATTTTAAATTTAAAGAAATTTAATAATATAATTTAAAATTTATAATATATAATAAAGATTTTTTTAAAGCGGGTAAAAAAAATGTTAAAACGCGAATTTATTAACGAAAACGATTTAAAAAATTATTTTTAACGTTTTAACGAATTTTTATATTATATTAAAAAGTTTTTTATTAGTTTATTATTTATTATAATTAAGTTATAATTATTTTTTAACATTATTAAAATTTAAAACGAATTATTTAAACGGTTTAATTAATTTTATTTATTTATTAATTTTTAAAAAATTAAAGTGCGGAAATTTTTTTATTATAAAAACATTTTCGAAATATTAAATATTATATTTAATATATTTAATAATATTTTCGTAATTAATAAAGTATAAGTAAAATATTTTTATTATTTATTATTTAAATATAAAAGTAAATTTATTAATTATTAAATAAATAATATTTTTAATTAATTTATTTAGTTTTAATTTAATTTTTTTAAAAATATATTTTAATTTAAAAATTTTATTAATTTTAACGATTATAATAATAAATTTACCGTTTTATAAATTAATAAAAAAACGTTATTTTATCGACGTTAAAATTTAAATAAAAAGTTATTTTTTTTTTTTAATGTTTAAACATTAAGTTATTTTTAAATTCGATTTATTTTTTTTAATAATTTAAAAGTAAATTAATATAATAATTAACTTTTATTAATAATTTTATCGAATAATTTTACGTGTTTTATTTAATCGTTATATTTAAAATATATTATAAGGAAAATTTATATTTATATATAACGTAATTAATATTATTTTAATTTATTAAATAATTATTATTTTTTATAATTTTATTAATTTAATTAATAATATTATAATTAAAATAATTTTATTAATTTATTTTATAATATTACGATTATGTTTTAAAAGGTTAAGTAAATGTAAATTATATAAGTTTCGTAAAAACGTTGAAAATGTTTTTTTTTAATAAAAACGAAAAAACGGAAAATTAATAATTTCTTTTTTTTTAAAAAAAATATTTAAATTTATATAAATATTTTTATAAAAATAAATGTATTAATTTAAGTTTAGTTTTTTTCCGCGGGGTTTTTTTTATTTAAGAAACTTTATATATTAATTATATTAAATATATTAATTAATATTTTTTTTTAAATATTTTTTTTTTCGAATGTTTTTTTATTAAATGGAAATATTCGTATAATTTTCACGTAATAAAAAAACATTTAAAAAAAGGAAATAATTAAAAAAATATATATATATTTAATATAATTATATTAATATCGTTATATTTTATTTAATTAAGTTATAATAATAAATTTTTTATTAAAAAGTTAATCGAATTTATTATTATTAAACTTATTATTAAGTAATTTTTAAAAGTTAAATTTTTTAATTATTTAAATAAAAATTAATTAAATATTATATTTAATAATATAATTATAAGCTTTAATATAATATAATTATTTAATTTATATTAATTAATTTTAATAGTTATAATTAACGATATTAATAAATAAAAACTTTAAAAATTAATTACGGTTTTTTAACGATAAACGATAAAAATATTTTAAATATATATTATTAAATAATTATATTTTTTCGAACATTTTAATTAAAATTATTAAAAAATCGGGAATAAAAATTTAATTACGTAAATTTATTACTTTATTAATTTAAAATTTTATAAATAAATATAAACGTTTTAAATAATTAACGAAATTATTTTAAATTTTAATCGAATCGAAAAAATTATATATAAATTTAATAAAATTAATAAAATCTTAAAAAAAAACGTTAACGTAAATTATTAACTTTATACGTTAATTAATATAAATTTTTAAGTTATAAATTATAAAAAAATTTTCGGGGAATATTTATATAAAATATTTTTAAAAAAAAATAAAATTAAATTTTAATTAAATAATAATATTAATTATTTTAATATAAAAATCGGTAAATATACGAGAGTTTTTTAATAAATTATTTATCGTTTTTTTAAAACGTTTAATTAACTTTTTTTCCTTTTTTAATTTTAAAGCTTAACATTTTTTTACTAGTAAAAAAAAAAGGTTATTTAACACGGAAAATATAAATATATATAATTAATATAAATTATTTATTATATAAAAATTTAACGTTAATAAACTTAAAACGTTAATAATAAAAATATTATTTATTATATTTAATTAATTTATATATATATATATATTTTAAATACCGAAAATATATATTAAAAAAAATATATAAAAAATTTAAATATAAAAAAAAAAAAAGAAATAATATTTTTTTAATTATTATAATAAACGAGTTATTAATTTATAAAACGATTATAAATAATATATTTTTATATTAAATAATAATTAACGGGAATATATATAAAATAATCGTTAATATAAAATTAATAATAAATTTTTATATAATTATTTATTAATATAAGTTATAAAATATTTTCGATTAAATTAATTATTAAATTAAGGAAAAGAAATATAAAATTATTAATTAAATAATTATATATTTATATTAAAAATTAATTTTAAAATAATAATAAAGCATAAAAAATATATTATAAAACTTTTTATAACGTTTCGTTAAAAAAAATATCGTTATAAAATAATAATGCTTAAAAAATAAATATTTATAATTTTTTATTAAATAATGTTTTATTATATATAAAATTTTAAATAATTATAATATAATTATTTAATAATATTATAAAAATAATTTTAAATAATATTACTCGCGTAATATAAAATATGGATTTTTTTACGTAATATTTCGATAAGAATTAAAAATACTTTTCTTCGTATATAAATCGCCGTATAATTATTTATATTTACGATAATTTAATTAATATAAAATTCAAACTTTATTTCATTTATATATTTTTAATTTTAATTTATTTTAATTTAATGAAATAAATTAATAAAAATACGAAACTTAATTTAATTAAAAGTTTAATTAATTATTTTTCGATTAATATAAAATATATTTATATTATTTATAAATTAATAAATATATAAATAGTTAAAATAAAAAACATATTTCGGTAATAAAGTTAATATTTTTTTTAAAATTAAAAGTTATTAAATTTATTATTAAAATATACGTTTTAATTTAACTTATTATTTCGTAATTAATTTAAATTTTAAATATTTATAATTAAATTAATATAAAAAGCCGTTAAAAATTAAATCGAATAATATTAATTATATATTATTAAATTTTTTTATTAATTAATTATTTAAGTTTAAAATCGTTAATATATTTTATATAAAAAATTAAAAAATTTTCGATTAAAAGTTTATTAAATAATTAATATATGGCTTTATTTTTAATTATTTTTAGTTTAATTAACTTTCGATTTTAACGGTTATAATTTATATTAATCGAATTTTTTTTAAAAGCTTTTTCGATTAATATAAAGTTTATATTTTTATTAATTTATTTTATTAAACGAAAATAAATTAAAATTAAAAGTGTATAAATATAATAAAATATAATTAAAGTTTTAAAAATTATTAATTAAATTATTATTAATATATATATTTATATCGCGATTTATATGCGGGGAAAGGTATATTTAATTTTAACGGGGTATTACGTAAAAAAAAACCACTTTTTATATTACGCGGGTAATATTATTTATAATTTTTCTTGGAAAAAAAGCTTTAAAAGAAAATAAAAAATTAAGGAAAAAAAGTAATATTCGTTTAAAAGATTAAATATTAAATTAAATATTATTATTAAAATTATATTAAAATATATATATATTATTTATTTTTTTAAATAAATAATTAAAATTAACATATCAATTAAATATTAAATTAATTAAATAATTTAATATATAAATCTTTATATTTATTTTTATAATTTATAAAGAATATTTATTATAATTATTATTATTTAATAATTAACGTTTATATTATAAAAAAAAAAAACGTTTTATAAAAATATTATAATAAAGTTTCGGAATTTTTATTAAAAGAAATTTATTTAAATGTTTATTATTTACGTTATTATTATTAAAATTAAAGTTAAAAGAAAATAATAACGGTAATATATATGCATTTAAATTATTAAGCCGAATAAATTTAAAAAGTTTAAATTTTTTTTCGTTAATATTAATATTATCGTTTTTTTTTTTCTTTTTTATTAGTTAAATATATTATTCGTTTTTTTTTAACGAAATATATTTAGCGATATTTTTTTTCGTTAATTTTACTTTAAGAATGTTTTTTATTATTAACTTTAACGAATAATAAGAATAATTTTATAATTTAATTTATTAAACCGGCATGTTTCGTTATAATTTTTAAATTAATATTAAAAGCCGATAAATTTTATATTAAAAGTTTAAACGGGTTTTATTAAATTTAAAAAATACGAAAAGTATTATTTTAAAATATAAATTAAATAAAGTAAACGAATAAAAATTCGCGGGAAATATTATAAAAAATATATAATTTATAATTATAATATAACGTTTATTATTCGAAAAAGTAATAAAATTATAAATGTAAAATATATAATATTAATTTATATTTATTATTAATATATTTTAAAAATATAAATAATTTTATTTAATTAAATATATAATAAACGTTAAAATAAAGTAATAAATTATTAATTAAATCGTTTAATAATACCCGAATAAATAAATTGTAAAAATATTACGTTATATTATTTATAAAATATTAATTTTTCACGAATTAAAAAATAATATAAATATATTAATTTTCGTAAAATGTTTATGTAATATAATAATATTTATCGCGTATAATAATAACGTTAACGTTTATTTATAATAAAGTTTAAATTTTATATTAAAAAATAAAAAAAATTTTAATATTATTTTAAATTTCGAATAAATTATCGTGAAAAAATATTTAATTATTAAAATTCGGCGTAATAAAATATTAAATTATAATAAATTAATAATTATTTAATTTCGCGAATTACGTTAAATTTACTTTTTAAGTATATAAAAATAAAAAAGTAGTAAAAATTTTTACGTAAAATATTATTAAAAAAATAAATAATATAACGCGCGTTTAAATTAAACGTTTTAATTAAATATAAATAATTTTCATTATTTTCATTATAAAGCCACGTATTTTTAATTAATATGTAATATATAAAATATATTAAATTATAATTAATGTTATTATCGTTTAAAGTAAAAAAGTATAATAATAAAAAATAATTTTAAAAATATTCGAAATGGAAAATATTAATATTTAAAATCGTGGTTTATATTATAATATTTATATTTATAAAATAAAAAAAAATAAAAAAAGCGATTATAATTAAGAATAATTTTTTAAATTTTATTACGTATATTCGAAATAAATAAATTAATTAATTACGATAAAACGTTAAATAAAAACGTTAAATAATAAAAAAATAATAAATAATAATTATAAATTAAAATAAAACATTTAAGCTAAATAAATAACGTTATAATTTAATTTAAAACGTTTTAATTTAGCGATATTTTAAATTAAAAAAATTTTAAAAATTACATAATAATTTTTACATGTATATTTTATAAGTTAAAATTTTTTTAACTTTTTATTTATCCTTTTAAAATTTATAATAACTTAAAAATTAAATATTTAAAATCGCGAAATTAAAAATTTTAATTATAAAATAATTTTATAAGTATATTATATTTTAAAAAAATATTATTTAAATAAAAAAAAATTAAAATAAATATATTAATAAAATTAATTCGTTAAAAAATAAAACATTATATAAAAGTCCCGTTTTATTTTCGTAATTAATAATAAAACATTTATTATAAATTTTAATTAATTATTATAATAAAATAACTTTTATAATTAAACTATTATTATATTTTAAAAAAGTGATTTTTAATTTTATAAATTAATTATTTTATATTATTTAAATATATAAAAAAAAAAAACGATATATAATTAATATATTTAGTTATATTTTATTTAAATATTTATAAATTATTTAATTAAAATTCATTTTATTTAAAACCGAAATTTATTTTTTATTAAATTTTATTAAAACATTAATTACGCGACGAAATAACATTATATATATATAAAAGTTTTTATAATTTATTATTATAAGTTTTATTATTATTTATATTTAATTTACAAAAAATTATACTTAATTTATAATTTAAAAAAATGATTAATGTTAATTATAAATTAATATATAAACTTTTATTTAATATATTTTTAATTTTTTCGACCGTAGTTTTAAATTTATTAATAATTATATTATTTAAATTTTTAAAAAGTTATAACGTATTTATATAATCATTAATATTATTATTAACGAAACGTGAAATTATGTTTTCGTTTTTATAATAAACGCATAATTAATATTTTAATATATAAAAATAATAATTAAAAAGAAAAATTTACGAAACGGTAAAACGAAATTCGAAAATATTAAATCGGGTATTAATATTAATAATATTTACTTTAAACGTAATAACATTTATTTTAAAAGTAATAATATTAGTTTTAAATATAATAATATTTATTTTAAAAATGGTAATATTTATTTTAAAAATAATAACATTTTTTTTTAAAGTTACGATATTAATTTTTAAAAATATAACGTTAATTTTAAGTTTTACCACGTTAATTTTAAACGTGGTAATTAATATTAAACGTATAAATATTATTTTTAATAATATTAATATTTATTTTTATTTTTTAAAAAATAATCACGATTTATTAATTATAATTAATTACGGGTAAGTTACCGTATAACGATAATTTATTTATAATTTAAAATATATATTTCGTTATAATTAAAAAATTAAATTAAAGTTTTAATTTTATAATATATATAATAAATATAAAATAGGAATTTAAAAAAATAATATTTAAATTAATAACTTAAATAAATAAGTTTTTAAAAAAAATTATTTAAAAAAACATTTTAATAAAAATAAATAATAAAAATTTCACGTGTTATATCGTGTTAATTATACTTAAATATTTATTTTTATGTTTTTAATTTATAAAAAAAAATAATTTAAATTTAATGTTATTAATATATTTAAAAAAATATATAAAGTATATATAAATTTAAAATAATTATTATATAAATAATATTTTTATAATGAAAATAGTTTTAAAAATTATTACCGAATAAATTTTTAAGTGTTTAAGTTAAAACTTTTTAATATATATATAATAAAAGAAATTTTATATAAATAAAAATTATATTATTTAAAATTAAATTAAATTAAATTTAAAATTATATATATAATTATAATTATTATATAAATATTTTCGATTTTTATTTTAAATATTATAAATAACGTTACGAGTTAATAATAATGTAATAAAATATATTATTATAAATTAAATTAAATTAAATTAAATAAATTACTTCGTATAATATAAGGTTTTTTTTTTTTTTAAAAAAAATAGTGTAAATTTTACATATTCGTTAAAAATTAAAAAAAGTAAATGGTTAAATATTAAAACATTTATAATTAATATTATTCGCGTTATATGGTTTTAATTAATACGCGCGTTATATTAAAAAAAAACTTAACGTTAATTTAAACGCGTTTTAAATTATATTAAAATTTCATTATATATTCGATTAATTTTAATTATTCGTAGCTTAATTAATTTAACGTTTTAATTTTTTTAATTTAGTTTAATTAAAAGCGTTTAATTTAAATTATATGTTATTTTTTTTTTAATTTTTAAATTTTTATTTAATTATAATATTTAAAGTTAAAAATTAATTATTATTTCGATTAATTTAAATTAATTTTAACTTAATTTAATTTCGATTATAAAATTTCGATTTAATTTTTTATTAATTTTAATATAATTAAATTTATTCGAAAACGCGTTATAAAAATAATTAAATTATTTTAATTATTAAATTTTTAAAAATGTTTTAAATGCGAAATAATTAATTAAAAATTTAATATTATAAAAAAATATAAATTTTAAAATCGGGTTTAAAGGTTTAAATTACGGTATTTAATTTTTTATTTAATATATATAAAATAATATATATACATTTTACCGGCGTTTTTCCGGTTTTATATAACGTAAATAATATTTATATATTTAATTATTTAAGTTTAATTTCGAAAACGCGAAAGTTTATTAATAAATATTTCGATTAATTAAAAAACACGCATTTAAATTTAAATTATATTATTAAAATAATAAAGTTTTTATAAAAGTTCGGTTTTAATTAATTAAAAAAATATTATAATTTTATATTATTAAACACGATTATAAAAGCCGTATATTTATTAAATATTTACTTATTTTATTATTTTTTTTATTATATTTTTATTTATAAAAGTTATTTTACGTTTAATCGAAAAGAAAATGAATAATTAAATATTTATAAAATTAAAATTTAATTTATAAAATTTTCGTTAAATTTATAAAAGTTTCGTTAACTTTTAATTTTAAAAATAAAATAAATAAAAAGTTTTATTTATATATATATTATATTTTTTATAATAAAAATAGTTAAAAGTTTTTTACGTAATAACGTTATTATTTTTAAGTTTTTTAATTTCGTTTCGTAATTTAAGTGGTATAAAGTAAAATAAATAATAATGCGTGTATTTTTAATGTAATTAATTTTTTAATATTTATATTAAATTCGGTTTATTTATTAAATAAACGTGTATATATGATTTTAATATATAACGATAAATAATTATTATTTAAAAAAATAAGTTATAATATTTATTTATAATAATTTACTTATTAAATAATTATATATTATTATACGAAGATTAATGTTAAATATCGTTAATATTAAAATAAATATTATTAAATAATTATATATTATATTATTAAAAATATAATTAATTAAAAAAACATGTTAATATATAAAAAAATTATGCATTAAAATTAACACGAAATTATCGGGCGTTTAAAATTTAATGTAATTTTAACGTTTATTAAATAAATTATTATTAAATAAAAACGTAAAATTTTTTTCGAAAAAAAAAAAAAAATTACGGATTTTAAAATTTTAAAAAATTATTATATTAATTTTAAAATATTATTTTAAGTTTTTATATTAATTTTTATTATAAATATTTAAAGGTTATTTATTTTATTAAAAAATATTTAAAATTAAAAAAACGTAAATTTAAGTTATTATTTAAAAGTAAAATTTTAAACGTAAAAAAAGTTTATTAAATATCGATTTTTTTTTAAATTAATAATTAAAAATTTATAAAATTAAAATTAAACTCGTAAAATCCCCGCGAAAGTTTTATTTATAATTAATTTTAAAAGTAAAATAAATAAAAAACTTCATTTATATATATATCGTATTTTTTATAAAAAAAATAATTAAAAACTTTTCGCGTAATAACGTCGTTATTTTTTAATTTTTTAATTTCGTTTCGTAATAAAATTAATTATTATAATTTTTATTATTATTATTATTATTATTACGAAAAAGTTATAAAAATATAAAAAATAATGTTTTTAATAAATTTAAAAAACGATGTTATATATTAATAATAATATTTTAAAATAATTAAATTTATATTTAACGTAATTTTTATTAAATAAATACGTGTTTAATTTTATTAATAATATCGTTTTTTTTACGTTTTTTTTTTTTTCGTTTTTCGGTAAAAAAAATATAATATAAATCGTTATAACGCACGTTTAAAAATATAAATTATTAAATAAATTATAAAAATTTTATATTTAAATATAAAATGTAAAATTTAATTTAATACGTTTAATATATTTTTAATAAAGTTTTAAAATAATTATATAAATAATGGTTTTTTAACGTTAATATTAATTATTATTATTATTATTATTTCGTTTAATAAAAGGAAAAAATTAAATTAAACACGTTAAATTAATAAGTAATTTTTTTTAAAAATTAAATATTAATCGCGAAAAAAATAATATTAAAAATTTAAATAATAAATAAAAATGTAAGTAATAATTAATGAAAATTATTTAATTTTTATTTAAATATTATTATATTTATAAATTTTTTTTTAAATATTATCGTATTTTATATTTAAATAAAATTTATTATTAAAATGAAATATATTTATTTTAAAATAAATTAAAAATTTAATATAATAAATATTAATTTTTTTAATTACTTTTTAAAAATTAAATGTTTAAAATAAAAAGTTTTATAATTTTAATATTTAATAATATTTATTTAAAAAAAGAAAAAAAATTTAAATATAAATAATTAAATGATTTATTTTTTTTTTAAAAGTTTATAATTTTTTTTATAACGAAACGATTAATTTTATTAACGTTAATTCGCGTTAAGTTTTAAATAATTATTTAAATATAACGTTAAAATAAAAAAATTAATTAAATAAATAAATTATAAAATTCGAATATTAACGTAAAATTAAAAAATAAAGTAAAAAATAAATAATATATAATATATATTTAATAAAAAGTAAAAATAAGTTATGTTTTTTTTTAAATTTAATAAATATTTATTTATATAGTTTTCATTTTATTTTTTTTTATTAATAAATTATAAAATTTAATAATAAAAATCGGCGTCGTTTTTTCGTTTTAACTTATTAAATTAAAAACTTTATAAAATAAAAAATATTTTTATTTATAATAAATATATATTTACTTAAATATTAAAAATATTATTATTAAACATTAACAACGTTTTGTAAATTATAAAGCATAGTGTAAGTTCCATATATACTGCTTATTTATACAGTGTACATTTTAATATATTAATTGAATTGGCGGGTTAGCGGATACGGCCTTATGGTCCATTCTAATCCCGTTCTGTTCCACTGCGATGGAAGCGGAATACACGATGCAAGCCTCATTACAGGGATTTGTGGCACAGATTGCGGCACAGCATTAGCATGGGGACGCGCAGACGGTCAAGTCTTTACGGTCAAGATTGTTCGAGGTCGGGGATCGTCCCGGATTTTCGTTAGTTGACAGATCTTATCCCTGTCTGCCAGCAAGGGGGCGGCGTACTATCATTAGATTATTAGCTGTTCACGGCTTAGGCAGTCTGGAAGTTCAACAGTTGCTCTAATAATTCTTGACGACAGACACGAACAATGATGGATGAAAGCTCCTGCGAAGGCGATGCTTTTATTCCTTTTCGCGCCGAGAAAAGGAGGTGAGCGATCAGCCCGCGATCCCAACGGGGCGCGCTGGCCTTGCATCATCCCATCTTGCTTTTAGTGCATTACCGGGCTGCCTTAGCCTGTAATTTCAGCCCCTCTGCCCCTTTGTGACGACTTGTTTATGTCCACTTTTGTAAGCTGACTTCCATGTCCATATCGTAAGTGGCTTACATAGGTACGCTGCCAAAGTACATGCCACCGCCCAACGAGATTCTAGTTGATGGAACCCAGATGGTTATGTCTCCAAATACGTTCCCCGGCAGTCCTAGAAGCTGTAACCTGCGGAGCTCCCCAGCCAACTGGACCGTCGCATCCGGCTTAGCTTGGGCTGAGATTAGATGGTTTCGTCGATCAGTTTCTGGTGTATCATGTATAAGTGAACGCGCCCGCGGGCGCAAACTAACATGTCTCAACAAAAGAGTCCGTCTGTAGTGTGCTACCAGGTTCGTACCGTGAACCCAAAGAAGTCATGATGTTATTCGGAGCTTTGTTATCGGTGCTCCTCACTTCCCTAGATTCCGTTCGAGCCCAGTACCCGGTTTCCGTTCAAGCTCAGTATCCGGATCCCGGTGCGTGCTCCGGTGAATGCTTTACCCATGACCCGGCCGTCATAAAGCGCGCTGATGGCAAGTACTTCCGATTTTCGACCTTAGACCTGATCGGTATCTCGACGGCGGACAACTTAGCGGGGCCGTGGACACGGAGTGGAAGTGTGATTCAGGGTGCCAGTGTCATCGACATAGCAGGAAAAGACGTGGTGAGTATTCGAAGTACATTATCCATTTTCAAGTCTACCTACTAGGTATTTGGAAACATTCTAGTTTGGAACTAGAATTTTCTAGTGGTCATCGCTCGCCTCAGAAGCTCCCCAAAATGTTCGCGACGACAAACTGACTCTGGAATGTACTATAGCTATGGGCCCCTGATGTTGTCTACATCCGTGGCAACTACTATTGCTTTTACTCGGTGTCAGTGTCCTCGAGCCACAACTCAGCTATTGGTTATGCAATTTCTACCACATTGGAGTCTGGGTCCTGGAGCGATCAGGGGGCTGTAGTTACCTCAAACAGCAACAGTCCTTACAACGCCATTGACTCTAACATCGTCAACGGGACCGGGGATAACGAGTGGTATATCCAGTGGGGTTCCTACTGGAATAACATCTACCAGTCGCGAGCATCACTCGACGGCAAATATGTCTTTAGATCGGGCAACGAGCACCAAATCGCCTACGAGCCATCGGGGAACCACAAGATGGAGGGCGCCTTTATCTGGAAGCGTGACACCACCTGGTACTTATTTCTGAGTAAAGGTATATGTTGCACATACGACCCCGCCACGGATCCGATCGACCAGGTATACCACATCACGGTTTGCAAGAGCAGTAACCCTGCTGGCCCATATGTGGACAAGAACGGTGTTGCATGCACCAATGGTGGAGGCACTACTGTGCTCGCAAGCCATGGTAACATATACGCTCCGGGTGGTCAGGGAGTCTTCCACGATGACGCGCATGGCGATGTTCTTTACTATCACTACCGTAAGCTGTCGCCCTCAACCCATCAGTAGAGTAAATGTCTCAGGCTAACTTGTTTGACAGTGGATAAATCAGTAGGAGTGAATTATAACCAGTCCAAGTTCGGATGGAACGTGTTAAAATGGGTTGATGGATGGCCTACGGTATAATCCATAGGGGTAATGAGAAGCTCTATCACTTGCTATTCTATCTGATTTATGGCTCATACGCCATTCTAGTCCTGCAGATGAAGTCAGTTAAGATGAAGATCAAGAATAGAAGTCGTTGATCTCACCAATCATCATCGGTAAGCGGGTAAAAGCTTCCAATCATTTGTCGGCCGGGGTTAAACTTGATAAAGGTTACCTTCCTCCTCAGCTTCGTTTTGCTCTTATGTTTTAATTCCCATTTGCACTTTGGGTTCTTCGGATCGGTTACTTCTTGAATCGTGCCGAACATGTACGGCGTTTTTGCGTGCTCAATCACAGTTCCGCGAACACTGATGTTGCATTAGGATTCTTCAATCTTGGATGGAGTGATAAGAAATGGAGTGTCAACTCATTCATGACTTGACATACCTTTCAGCTGTAAGTAATAAGCCATATGGAATTCTGTGGTTGGCATAACCACTCGACGTTTCTGCCACCATATTCGGGTCTCCGCCATCGTCTAGCTTCTTTAGGTTCGCTTTCATCCTCCAGTGGTTGTATCCACGAGGTCTACTCATTTTCTTGAGCACTGCCTCAGACAATAGTAACCTGGCAAGTCCTGTGAGCTCCGTGTGGCCTTCGTAGATAGAGAAGACGTCATCCTCATGGAAATCTATAGTGATTCGCGACCGATCAAGTGCCTCCCAATATACCTCGAAGTTGTGATGGCGATATTTCCATAGCCGATTCTCGTACGCTATATATCATATTCAAAGTGAGTATAAAAAGAGTCGAGAGTAAAATATAAGATTGGCAATACATACATGGGCTCCGACGGCTTAGATCGATGGTATTGGTGCGTGTAGCTATCGCCGTGACTCCTCGCGGACTGGAATATACTTGCTTTCCATCGAATGCAACGCAAGAACAGTCAACGTCAAAGCCTGTCAAAATCTCACTAATCGATTTATAGAGCCTAAGAATAACCTGATGATTGATATCTATCCATTAGCCGATTAACCTTATTTGGTATCCACATAACCTCCTAACGGAAAAGGAGCGAAATCTCTTCTTGTTACCTGGATATGGCGGTACGGCCATCTGGGTGCGATGAACGTGATCGCGTTCTCTGACCGTAACGTTAGCGCATTACTAGAAATTAAGTGCTGGTTCTTGCGAACTAAGGCTTCGATCTCAATAATGCGTTTAGTGGCTGCATCTTCGCTATCGAACCCGTAGAGAAATATGTCGATATCACTTGAGCTCGCAGTATTTCTAAAAGAATGGGTTAGTTTACTCGCCCATACCTTAATAGGTACCTATCCTATCGGTAGGAAACAGCTGGTTTTTAAACAGATATTAAAAAAGAGGGCGTTGAGTACTGGTAATATATTTCACCTGGATTCTGTGTTGTGGGCTCATCCTCTATGTGCACATCTCTGCGGCGCGACAACAGGGGGAGCATCGCAGAGGACCCAGCCACCACAACGTTAGACCAGTCTTCGCCATTAGTTAGTGATTCGAGCGGCTGACTTTTCGGCTTTTAGGTGCTATGGATCATACCTAAACCCGCCAAAACACCTGTACTTTTGAGACATTTTATCAGTAATTAATGCGATTTACAGTGCTTAGGGAGTAAAACTTCACTTTAACTAACCGTGAGTGAATGCATCGAAATTCTTCTGATACGCCTCGAATGACTTAGCAATGGCGAGTCTAGGTTTCTTTTCTCGCTGGCGACCTCTCAATCGCATTAAGTACAGGTCCTTGTCGGCTTTCTCATAGTCTATTGTGCGGATCTTGAACAGACTTTCTTGCCCATCGTAGATCGGAACGAGATTTGCGAGAGCGTCGATGGTTGCGTTTGGACGCAAGAACTCGTAGCGCGGCCGGTTCTCGTAAAGCAGATACGGCTTTACGAGGTCGCGCGTTGGAGTTCTCTTGTTTTCTTTGCTCTGGTTAAGATACGAGATGAACTGTGAAGATGGTGCCGGGAGTGAGGGAGCAGATTCAACTTCTTCATCTGCACTTGTGGTCCCCTCGGTCGAAGCTGAGTAATTGGTGCTATCAGGGAGGCTTAATGCCTCTTCTGAAGTTTCATCACTCACGTCCTCTTCATTGTCTGTACTTGCTGCACTCGAATCATTCGATGCGACCGGTACATGTATTGTGTTTCTTGGATTTGGCGTTTTGAACAGCTTAGCTCGTAGTCTTTTGATAGATTCTCGGAGACGGCGCATGTCTCTCAGTTAGGGATTTGCGGTCCCAATTCCAAAGTGATTTTTGGTGTTTTCTAGAGAAGGCTTCGAAGACAACATCACTACACCCCTTTTAACAAGCTACGCATTTGACTTCGCAATTGTAGGCTCGCTAGTCCTGCCATTTGGGGAATCTTTACATGTGGACGATCTTCATTAGTTGTCTTCGTAGACGAAGTAGGCAATTGATGGCACCTTTTCAGCTCGGATTCTGCAGTGGGTTTTATTGGTTACTCGCTACCTGCACCTATCCTCAACATACATTAGGCACCTACTGGGTACCCGTACAGGTAGGTGCTAGGTAGGTGTTCAATAGCCAAGTACGTTGTATTCAAACACAACCTAGAAACATGATAAGAATTTGTATTATGCAAATGTGAATGCTTCAGGTTTTTAACACAGTATAAGAGCAACGAATCGGTGCCGTTGAAGTAGAAGTATGAAGGGCTCTCATCAAGTACGATCGGCCAAGACGCAGCCTGGACACCATTTATGCAACATCTGCAAGAAACTGCACCTAGAAGTGTTCTTTTCCCACAAAACTAGTCAGCAATCTATTGGAAAGATCTCTCAGTATGCCGATCCAGATTGCCCATTCTGCAGCCTGATCTCCAGAGTCATTGACCGTGCCTGGGGATCAGATGAGAGGGACAAAGCAGGGAGATGCGAACTCCTGATTGAAAGTCGGAGTCCGTTATCCGTCAAGGAACACGGTCATATCCGACATCCTCAGCCAAGACTGGTACTGGCAACTAATCAAGAGCCCCCGAAGTTTCACCACAACAAAACTCCGCCAAGGAAGGTCGATAGAGAGAAGACAGGATTTATCATCGCTGAGATCGAATCTATACCGATTAATAAATCGGATATAAGCTATCTCCCACGGCGAAAGATTGGAAAGTACGTCGACATTAGCCTTGTTGAGGATTGGCTCGATAAATGTCGGAAGCATCGACATTCCAAGGCATCTATCGGACAAGATGTTCATGGCCTCCTATTCCAGCCGCAGTTCCCCTTTCGCCTTATTGACGTGAACAGAGAGTGCATAGTAGAGAAAGATAGAAGATGTGCCTATGTGACTTTGTCTTACGTTTGGGGCGACCTTCCTACTCTCTATCATGGAGGTAAGAGTAGGAGCAAGGGAAAGATACCCATTCTTATGACTCTCAAAGATAATATAAAAGATCTGAAGATTGAGAGAAGCCTATCCGAGTCGAGGTTAGAATCGCCCTCTACAGGACGAATCCCTCAGACAGTTAGAGATGCTATGGAATTTACACAGCAAATCGGAATTCGATATCTGTGGGTAGATACCTTGTGTATCATACAAGATGATGAGGAGGATAGGAAGCGACTTATCTCGCAAATGGGTGACATATACAATTCTGCAACTGTAACTGTTATCGCCGCAGCGGGTAGCAATGCAGACGCTGGGTTAAGTGGCATCAGCCCTAGAGTGGGTCACTCTATTAGAGGGGTCAAGATCGCCGGCGATTCAGGTCGGACAGTTCTCAACCTCTCGATTTCTCTGTCATCTTTATGCGAGGAGGTTCGGATGAGTACCTGGAATACGCGAGGATGGACGTTTCAGGAACAGTCGTTATCGCAACGCTGTCTTTACTTCACCGCCAACGAGGTATTCTTCAACTGCAGCGAATGTCAGCGGAGAGAGGGTTATGATTATGTAGAAAAGAGAAAGACAACTACCGGAGAGGTAAAAATCAAAGCCAGGACGGGACCACCATGGTGGAATACAAACATCAGGTACGATCTCGAACCGACGCCATACAATTACTTAGGAGATATGGGTGATGGGAAGCTGGATCCGCAGTCATATGAATTGGCCGTGCAAGAGTATAGCCGGAAGAACCTCAGGGACCCTTGCGACGTATTCAACGCCTTCGAGGGTATATTTAACAGGTTCCAAAGATCTAAAAACGCCCCTTCGGAAACATTGGACATCTCTCAGGCGCAGGCAATCCCTTCCAGTCTGCTCTACCGATCAATGCTCTGGTTTCCATTACCGGGAGCAGAGAAACGACAGTTGAGCAATCCCATGAAGCTAGGAATCATCAGACTAAGAAAGAAGACTGGACAGTTGTCGTTACGGTCGTGGTCGTGGTATGTATTAATTAGGTAGTATCTACCTAGTACCTTGAATGATGAAACCTAGAAAGCAACTTGCTAACGCAGGAGATGATTAGGACTTCCTGGTCTGGCCCGGTCGAGTTTGTTTTTGAGGATAACCTCTGGCTGCCTAGGAAGATATCACGGGTTCCTATCAAGCGGGTGCCTCTGTACGTACCGATCGTATGCTGGTATTATGGAGGCTCAGAAATCAGCTATTTCTGGACTAGAGATATTTGGAGAACTGCATACATCAGTTCCCATTCCGATACGACTACCTCTCATACCGACAGTGAAGTTACACGCACTAGGAAATATCTCCAGTCCCGCGTTGGCATCAATGTTAAGGTGTTACTAGACGAGTCAACGCAATGTGATGTACCGGGGGATACACTGGAAAGCGGCGAGCTTGGGTTCTTCGCACCATATGTGGTAGCTGAACAATTCCATATCAAGATCAAACCGGGGGATGTCGTTGGAAGTTTAGATGTATCCGGTCACAGAGGAGAGTTCAGGTTCGACGGCGGATACGAACCGATAGACGAGCTTGTTCCAATCGTTGTTGCCGACACACTCAGTAAACCGCCAAACGCGCAATCGATCTTGCTGGGCCTAACTACCACGCGCAAGGGCGTCTCGAAGAGAGTGGGGATCGGGTTCGTACATTACTCGGATGTAGATTTGCCCAAACCACAGTGGAATTATCGGTTCTTCATGGTTAGGTAGCAGGGTAGGTAGGTAACAATATGGCGGGGTGAAGAGGAGGCAAGACGCTTTGGCTATTGCTAACCATCAGGGCTAGGCGTGGCGTACGTAATTGAGGGGCCATTCCACGGACCATTACTGTCTGAGCGGGCTGGCGGGGTAGGTATGCAAGAGAAATCCGAAGGATAAGACTGACCTGACTGCCTGAGTTAATAAGAGGCTCGAGTGGTTAATTCGAAGATTGTGGTTATTGCTTCGTAGCTATGTCATGAGACATCATATCATCTCATAACCACCTTGTACAAACTGACAGAGCAGGAAGTTAGCACTTATGACCTATGCATAACAAGCATAAAGCTTTGAACCCATTCTTTAAATGAAGCTGTAAATCGCGGCATATTCCAGTGATCGGCAACACTAGCACATCCCCTGGCCGTCTTGCGTTAATTACCAACGTCGAACATATGGCGAGGTTGCATGTTTGGACACAGTAGAAACTGGATGCCAAATCGTAACGGCATGGCTTCTTTAAGTATTCAATGAGTGCTGTTCGTAATTCCATATTAGTATCTCGAAAGGGGAGATTGACTGACAGCATGATCTCGAATCTCGATTTCTATGTCGAACCAACACCGAACATGTCCTTTTCGTATTGTAGGTATATTGTGTAACATAGCCACCTTCTGATATTCGGCAAGCCCGAGTGAATAACGATGTTATGATCATGCCAAGGTCTAACGAATGTCATCGGCGGCTCTAGGTGGAGCTAATGAAAATCATTCTTTGGGGTCTTCGTGACACTGACCAGCCATGATGAGGGATAGCCACAGAGAAGTCGCTAGCCAAGTTGATATCTGCAAGGCACTCCACCAAATTTGTGCCCATTCTGGTTCGAACGGGTTTCTTGATATGCTTTTCATTTTAGACCTGATCTAAGTAACTTGGGTCGCCACTTCATGTGATAGGCTTTCCTCACCAATGTTAATCGTATGGATAGGACTTGGAACTTACCTTCTTAAAAGTAGATTTAAATATTTTCTGCACCCAATATAGTTTCTTTTGTCGCGTTATACTATTCTTCTATTAAAAGGAATGTGAAGACTTCCCGTTGTATCCCGGTACCCTAACTATATCACGCGCCGATCCGATCTTGACAGACCTCGAAATGCCTCCTAAAATGTCTACTTTGAAGTCTCGGATGACCATGACAAATATGCCGATACATACTGAGAGGATGCCCCGTCGAGCCATGAGTATCGGCAACCTTAGGGAGAGTCGCCAACGCCAAGAGGTTACGGATCCAGATGATGAAGGTAATGTGAACCGAAGTCATAATAATACGTATTGATACTAACCTCCAGGATAAAGTCGAACTTGCCACTCCGATGAAGATATCAAACTTTGCGGCCGGCAGTGTCAGGATGGTATATCCGAGATCCCGGAGAATTAATACAATGAGAAGCCCAGTGAGACTCCAGGACATTTAAAGGTGATCAAGGAAATTCGTAAGTTGATTGTGGTCGGAATCTTGACAATTCTCTGGTTACTTACCTGTTCTTTTGAAACCCAGGGCAGAGGTCGACGTATAAACATCAACTGCGGTACCACGGAATCTATTCCGAAGCAGATGTTCATCGAGATCGCATATGAGGATTCGTGCGAGAAACTGTGGGCTCATACTAAGGATGTATGCACCTTGGTATTTATGACGGAAGAGGCGCTGTTTGGGTATGAGGGATTTCACTGGACATAGCGCCAGTTTGGAATGGCGTAACCCTTCATAGGTAGCGAACATCCACGGATGCGAACGAGGAATATAGGGAAGAATCCCAGGCTGAGTTAATCAGGCAGGCGAAGGAATCACACAGCGCCCGAGGCAAAGTAGGTAATTGTTATGGCCGCGTGAGAAGGTTCCGAATGCCTGGATGACAATGGCATAGGGTGTTCGTTAACAGTTGTATGGGAAGAACCTGACGATACTTAGATTCTGGAAGTAATGTTTAACATTGTATGGGAAATTACATAGGCCGATACTATTGAAATAACAAGATTCTTTTGTAGCGTCATTAAAGATATGCTTCACTCTATCCAGTACCTATTGATTTGTGATTACGTCATGGAGGTTTATAGCTATATGCCATATAGGATTGGGGATTATTTAGGTAAAAGCTCGGATATTTGGAAATATTATAAACCCCACACTTGACCATCCCACCTTCAGACCTTTTGCTTCAACAACACCAACGTTCAAAATCACCACTATCAAACCGGTAGCTAACAACTTCGTTTATCGGGCTAAGATGGATCCTTCACGTAGTTTTCATCAATTCAATGACCTCCCTAAAGAACTCCGCAACTCGATCTGGGAATATCACTTTCAGAGTCATCGTCTTCACGTGGTTCATCCCGGACCCCAGAGTGAGAACATAAATTCGATGAAGGAAGTCTTATCATATTCCTGCACCATCTTAGATCCCGCAACCAATATTATCATTAAGGATGCACGCCCTCCTTCCCCAGCCATTAACCGCGAGGCCCTTGAAGTATTTCAATGGTGTAAGCGCAAATGGACCCCTATTACCTTCACCAAGGATCTCCCCGAGTCCGTGACGTCGGGTCGGGGTCGACTGCCTCCCCAATTCGCTCAGTTGGCCTCCACTAAGATCAACCTCCCAAAAGTAAACGACCGCCCTATCTATGTCGACTGGAGCCGTGACCTGCTCTACATTTGCGCTGCGCACTCCGAGCAGGCTTTCTGGTCTCTACGTTCGACTCCATGGCGTGGTGACGTTCGGAGTTTAGCGCTGCTTGTACCCCACACCGGGTTTGCCGGCGCCATCCCGTTTGGAGCATCGGCCCCTATCCGCGAGGTTCTTGAATGTATGTCGGGACTCGAGGAGCTATTTATCGTGTTTATCCCTCACGAAGGCACGAAGCACTCTCCCACTACTAGCGAGAATATCGCCAAACTTAAGAGGGACATGCACGGTTTCGTCCCCTACGTCAGCTATCTCAAGGAAGCTGGTCTCGCGACAAGCCTTATGCTCTATAACCGCGCCGCAATGTCAATTAACAAGGCTATGTCTGACGCACCGAAGAAAATCAAGATCGAGAAGGTTGTCGATGTCGATTATCTCACTACCCCTTTCGGCCACTATAAACGGAATGTCCGTGTGCCCTAGGCGACAGCTACTTCGACTTAGCGCTCATATAGCAAAGTCGGTTTATTCAGAGTTCTCGCCTTTTAGGCTTATATAGGGAAATCTAGTTTCAAATTCAGAATTATTGACCTATGAATCGTTATCATTTTCTAATTTCGAAATGCTGTTAAATTCAGATACCCGATAATACTAATTACCGTAGCGAGAAATAGCGTAAGATAGCAATGATTACAATCGTCAAATAATCATTACAGAAGGTTTGGGATCATTGGAAAATTTTACAACCATTAGAATACCTTAGATTCAGATCAGGCGACCCAGGTAACCCAGGCGCCAGCAAGATCGACGATACTATTATCATCTCCCGCCACCTCTCAACCTTAGAATTATCTTATATTTTCAGCACCACCCCGCCCTTCCCACGCCACTTTTGACATCACTTTTTGTATCACTTTTCCTTTCTTCCTATTTTCACACACACACACACACACACACACATTTGTAAATGGGTAGACTACTAATTTTCTAGCTTTTCAGGTCTCCAGAGGTAACGATATATCGCTTAAGGAACTTGATTTGCAGGTTACAACAAGGAAGACGAGGATTATGGTTAGAAGGCTCTAATAAGAGGCTTCATTATAGATTTCAAAGAGTGACTATAAGCTTAAGTTGACTACGGCCGTAGTATACTACATACTGAAATACAGGGGACCTACCCCTTTATACCATAAGGAGTGTAAGGCTATCCGTCCCGTTAGATATAACCTCATAAACCAAACACGGAAGATCCATTTCTCCTATATGATATCCCATTGATCATCTGTCCGTCAGTCTGAACTTCGTAGTCGACTTCCTGATCCATATCTAATTTAGCCAAGATTCTTACAGAGGATATGGGTTGTGTGAACAGGGGTCTTACTGGCAAGCAAGCTCAGATTACATTGAAATTCCAGCGCCAGCATTTCCGCCTTGAGCAGAGCCTCCGCTACCACCGCTACCGAGATTGGAGCCTTGGCCAGTTCCACCGGTCAAGTTTCCGCCCTGGGAGGTACCTTTGACATCGTTACCGCTGATAGTCTTGTTGGTGTCATGGCTATCAACGGTAGAATGATCCTGGGCTGTCTTGCTTCCAGCCGGGGCAGTGGAGCTGTTCTGAGGCATATTGAATGTTCAATTGAAGAGTGTTTAAGTAGAAAGTTCTGGGTCGGGAGGGTAAATTCTTGGTTTAGAGAAGTTATTGACGGAGGGTCATTTGGGAACCACAACGTGAATTCAAGCCAGACTAAATACTATCTGAGATCTCTTGTTTATCAAATCTCTCTTACCGCTTTTCTATCCTCGTCCCGCCTTAGGAACCACGTTCGTGTAACGCCCAACCTATAGGAGGGCAGGACGACATAAAGAAATACCTTGCTTCCTCCTCTGGAATTACAGGGCCAAGACTTTATATTCAGAAAAGGGCCTATTAACTGTTTTCATACAATTACTTCTTCTTGTTCTCTAGATGTTTTCAGTACTTACCTAGGTATTATTAAAAACAGGTCATGCCATTCGTAGCCACCAAGTTTCATTTCAGCTTAACTCAGTGAGCCAGAGTGGGTCGAGGCTTTTCGAATGAGAATACAATGATTGGCGCTCAATGTGTGATATCTTTGATGGCTTCCAAGGCTTACATATGTTCCAAGGTTGTGTAGGTACATACCCACCTTTGTTGCTTTCCCGGCCCTTAAGTTTATGCCCAAGAACGTTGGGAACTTTTCTGAAGCTTACGACAACCTTGATTCTTTTGAGACACCTGCAGAGCTCAGCCAGGTTAGGACAAGCCGATCTGCCCTCGGTGGTCTTTCACGAGGAATACTTACCTAGATACCTAGGTAGGTAGGTAGTTAAAAGTTAAGGATCGACAACAATCCTCCATATATCAGTATCAAAGCAGAGGCCAGCGACACCAGGTTTATTCTATTGTGAACAATTTCACAAAGGACGATCGGTTAAGCTTACTGGGGGCTCTAATTATAATCGTGATACTAGGTACTACCTAAGGCATAGAGGCCGTCCATAATTTCTAGAAGCAACGGTTAGGTTAAAACCTAATTAGGCGTACGCTTAATAATCTATACTTTAATTCAAGGTCATCGTGTATGGCATGTTTGAGAGGATGAAAGTGGCTATAGTATCACTCTCAATCGTATTCTTTCTTTTCCATGCCAAGAACGAATGCAGCTTTTGCATAATTCCTATGATGAGGTTATGTTGTCTCGGAGGGTATCTGTAAAAGGAATATAAGCTGCTATATCAATAGAGTCTTTATACATATGACAATGTAAACCAGTTACATTGATAGAGTACAACCCTGCCGAATTCACGGATCATCACCGATCTACCCCATTCCAAACAAAAACAAAAGCTGCATACGACACACCTACCTAATGAGTAGGTAGGTACATACCTGGGTAGGTAGGCTGTTCGGAGTCCGGATTTGTTGCCAGCCTCTCGATACTGTTTGTACCCGACCGGAGCCTCACATATGTTCCTTTCCACATCTAATAATTTAATTCGATTTCTTATTCGCGTTTATCATACTCCTTGGCTTCCAGTAGGGCTCATATATCGCCTCCTTTCGTCCGGTTAATAATCATACGTCATCCTAGTATTGATTGAGCTTGAGAATGTGTAGTCTGGCTGTCTGGGTGAATTTCATAGACAATCCCCACGGGGTAATTGCTTTTGGAGGGCATTTTTACCATGGATGAGTGGGCTAATTCCTGGAAACTTTACATCTTACTGGAGACCACTCGGTCCCGATACTGTCAATTCGAGTCCAGTTGACCAATGAACGCGCGCGGTAGGCTTCGTGGCTTTGGTCTGGGGCGTCGACCGTGCGATCCATCTGATTACCTAGTAAGTTGGTATATAAGCGCACCTTCATTAGGTAGTCATTAAACTATAAACTAAAAGGGGGTGCGCTTAAAAAGTCAGTGGGATATTTTAACGATCAAGAATCAGCTCAAATCAATTGTTAGTCCAAAAGTACCTAGGCAAAGTATGTTGAATGGTTCGTTGAATTAGAAAATCAATACCAACTAGGTACTAAGCTTCTACGTCGTCTCTGCGCTCCTTGATACTTTTGAGGGCGGGGATATCGGAAAACGCTGGAGTTAACGGATGAGAAAGAGAGTCAGTGCCGGAAATATCGGAATTACCGTGATAGAAAACCTTCTCCCGTACAATTATATCTTGTTCTACACAACTCTATTCTTACAAATAGAAACTCTTAGGAAAAGTTCTTCTTGTCTCAGGGAGATTGCGTGAGTAACCAGATTTTGACAATATCTCCCAAAGCACAGACCACCTTAAATGAACCTAATCTGATCAGAAGATACGTAGAGGGAAATGTGTATCTGACAATTATTACCCTCGCTAAACTCGGACACTTCTCAAACTCGGGCATAGCATGATTCTAAGAATATTAATCATTCTTAATCGTCAGTAGTTCCCAGTATAGTAAGTACCCCCTCCTGAAAGCACCCATTTACTCGCTAATTCCTAATCTCAGACGTTAAAAACTACCTACAGTACTGTGTCCCCTGTATGTCAGCCGGGTTTAGCCGATAGCACCTATGATTCGGGCTTCAGTATGTGAACTAGCGCATAACTAAAATATGAGCAACCCCCGTAGTTTCACCCAAGCCGTTTTCTTTGGTATTGATAGGGACTCGATGGTTGATTCTATAATCATATTTTTGGGTTATGGTAGGCTCGATTTTGATCCGGATAGAGACTGTTAAGGTGCTGGGTTGAAAACGCCAGTAATTGGTTCATGAGATAGGAGGTTGATAGCGCGGAAGTTATATGTGCTTGGACGAGGGGCTCCATGGGTTGAATGGCCACCATCCTATCGGACTCGCTAGTTTCTACATGGTGGAATAAACTTAAATGTTGAGAGTCACCGGAGTCTCGAATAGGTGGCCAAGTTTTCGCAGTCGTCGGGGGCTTCAGAAGTTTGGATATGAATCGCAGGTCTATCGAGGACCGTGTCGCTGGCGACTGCTCTTCCAGCAAAGTATACTGATCCTCGAAACAACATGCTCGATCTTCACTCTCGCAATTCCCGCAACTTGGCCGCTTTCTGTTACATTGGATCTTTCTCATCTTGCATTCTAGACAGCATGTTCGCGAGTTCTTGGGGAGTAAGTGCCTTTTCGTTTTGCTGAGCCATCGTCGCATGGTGTCTAGAACAGCGCCTCGTCCCAGTAGTAATTGGTTAAAGGCGTGACTGTACAAACAAGTATTTTAATTATTAGAAAATGGGATAAATTAGAGCATATCCACTGGAAGGGGTGAATTTCGTTCATGAAGTAGGGTAGAACGGACCTTCCGGGTTACTTGGACCCTTTACTATACTTCTATTAAGATATTCATGTATTTTAACTAAGCTTTTTATTTTATAATATGATTAAAAAAGGTACTTAAAGTACCCCATAACTAAATTACGATATATAAATCGTATTAAAGACTTAACTGTGGTATACTACTAGGTAGTTGTCTTGAATTAGTGCACTAAGGCTCCAGGGCTACTTTACGCGTAAAATACCCCCTAGACTGACGCAAAGTAACACCGCAAATTCCAGTAACTACCTACAACACCTCAATGATCAACATTATAAGATAGACTGCGGGTGTAATTGGTTGGATTAACATTACACGAGCCATGTATCCCTTTCCCCAAAGCCTTTCTATAGCCTACCTTAGGTACCTAGTTAATATGGTAGTTGTGGAGGATGGAATATACGCGAAAGACCCCTTAGACTGCACAATCCTAAGTATACCTACTAGGTAACTAATAACACTGATTAATCTAGTATTTAATGAGCTTGTTGGCTCTATTTCGTTAAATTTAGCATATGATTAGCATTATGACACCGTCGTTGTTAACTGTCAGGTTAAGGGGTGTGGAAAAGGGATGCATTCTTTCATTAGCTTATTATACATACTTATACACGGGATGTCTCTCCTGACTGAATTAAAACTCTGATCCTACCTATGCGACGGCTTGTAAAGACCCTACAAGATTGACCCCCTCAGGACTGCAGGGAGCTGTTGGGCCACTGTACGTGCTTGCGCTTCATTCTGAAAGCCGTAAGGCCGAGAGCGTCAATTTGCGTCCCGTATGCTTGTCTATCATCGATGGTTAAACTACTTGTCAAAACTGCGAACGATAGCCATTATATCTAAATTAATTGGTTGGATGTGGCTATTAGCTACCTATTCCAAGAAATCGTTCTAATTACTAGATCACCCTTGTAACTAGCATCTTACTGCTTATAGTGGCACGAGTCGTCCAGGGCTCACTATAAGCCGGTTGGAATTCGTGAAATTATTGAGGTGGCTTGACATCTGAAATTCTGGCTAGAATCTCAACCAGTTTATTTTGTCGTGCTTCATCTTCTGCCGACTTCTCATAACTCGTTTCACGGCCCGGTCCCTTCGAAGTTCTGGCGCGGGTCTGGTACCAAAACCCGCCCGTTTTGCCCTCAGCGGCGCCCGATCCCTCAGCTAGTAGCACATAAGTATCAACGGCGGCATCGAGATTGTCGGGGGCGTTCGAGCCACCCATTTTCGTTGCAACCCATCCCGGCTGACCAACAACTAGTTAGCAACGCATTCGCCATACCTAGCTATAGGGTATACAGGTATATCATATGTCTCAGAAATGTAAGATTATTTCTGGGACAAGTCTATAAAGGGACAAAACCATCGAAATCACATACGTTAAGGGCATTGCTCAGAACTCCCCTATCCCCGAATTTACGGGCAAACCAGAAGGCGAGCAAAACATTGTGTAACTTGGTGTCACTATATCCAGCTTCCTGAATGTTGCGTAGCGATGCGTCGCCACCATGATGCATGCCACTGCTGACAAACACAAGGCGTTTCGGTGGGGGATCGACTAGAGATGACAATATATACGGCGCCAGGGTGTTGACTGCAAAAAGCGCTGGGAGCCCCTCTTTGCCCTTGAGATGAGATACGCCATTCATAAGACCGGCGTTATGTACGATGGCGTCCCAGGGACCTGTCTGGTTCAGTTGCGTTGCTAACGACTTGGTCTCTTCCGTCGATGTTAGGTCTGCGACAAATACATCTTTGGCTTCTGGGCACGCAGTGCGGGCGTCCTGCGCCCTCTGATTGTTGCGTGCGTGTAAGTAGACGTCATGTCCACGCTGGGCGAGAGTTCGCGCTGAGCGTAGGCCAAGGCCGTCTGATGAGCCAGTAATAAAGATACGAGCCATGTTGAGTATAGTAGAGGTGAATTCGCACACTTATTCCCGCAATGTGGAAGGGTTTATGTAGATTACAGCTTGCTTTAATACCAGTAGAATAGATCGGACCTTTCGGCTTGTAACAGAATCTCGCTAATGTGGAGCTGAAGTCTCACGGAGTATCATAGCCGTCCTTTTTATCCATTCAAGGTCTAGATCGTATGTATGTATGGCTCGCGCCATCGAGGTGTATTACCAATCCATTGTGTGTACCTGCCTAGATAGATAAGAAGGTGGTCATAGAAGATAGGAGTGACGTCATTGGGATTTTGTCCTCGTAAAGTGGGATCTATTCAAATCAGTAGCGTTTGTATCATGTTGTGGAAAATAGATTTGTGGTGTTGTTACAAATGTGTTTCTGGTTGCGACATGACCTAGGTAAGTAATATTGTAAGGAATCATATGAAGTACTATCCAGGGTATTAACTATCTCTTTAATGTCTATTTAAGGCATTAAAAAGCCGCTGTATACACGGGTTACGGTTAAAATAGTTACTATTTAGTACAGGGAAGAAAGATGAAATGTTGAAATAAATCAACATGCTAATGGTATTTATGGATGTTGCGCTGGGCGTTTCTCAATCCCACCTGCCCCGCCATAGCGCGGGAACAGTGGATCTATAAGCTTAGCGTATCTAGGTAGGTACCCACCTAGGGAACTCTTTGCTGCATGGCGCCTGCCCTGCTGCCCTCCAGGGCAAGCAGCGGGGTGGAGTTCAGCTTTACCTTCCAAGATTCTTTTATCTTTTGTTTGACCAAACCATCCAACTTCATACGAAAAACAACGACAACGACAATAACTGCCAATTTCGACGAGAATCATGGTAGAAGAGGAATTGAACACGTAATCACTGTGACAGCTCAATTCTAATTTATATTTCAGTTCCTGCGATATCGTACATGATGAGTACGCGAAAAGCTAACGGCGTCTTGCCGGTCTCTTCCATCCTAGCGACTAATGACGCGCCAAAGACCAAGGCTAAGGAGCCCGCTCGAGGCAAGAAAGTCATTGTTCGTCGCCTCCCGCCTGGTATTACCGAAGCCGAATTTTGGGCTATCCTGGGAGATGAATGGAAGAGTGGGAAAGGCAAGGTGGACTGGACAAAATTTCAAGACGGCCAGGTTTCCCAGGAGTAAGTCCTACAAATTACTTATATCCGGCTGCCATTGGAGTGTGACATTTGGCTAATTTTGCGCGCTCAGTCCCTCAAATCCATCCAACCCAGCACGATGTTATCTCCAAGTTTTACGAACCGATGATATCCCAGTATTGGCAGAGGTCGTTCAAAGATCGATTTGGGAGGATGAGAAGAGGACGTTTAATGACCCTGCCCTCGTTGGACCCCCATACCTAGAGCTTTCTATCTATCAGAAAATACCGACGACTAAGCGCCGCACGGATTCAAAGCAGGGCACTATCGATCAAGATCCCGACTTCATGGCTTTTCTCGACAGCCTCACTCAAGATCCAGCTGTCAAGGAAGTCGAAGCTGAACAGGTAGCTGACGACTCTCCCAAGGAAAGTGTGAAGGTCACCACAACGCCTTTGGTTGAATATCTTAAAGAGAAGAAGGCGAATAAGGGCAAAGAAACCACTAATACTAAAAGTGGTAAACACGGTCGACATGAATCTCAGGGTGGGAAGACAAAGGGGAGCCAAGAAGATTCCAAGAAGAAGGGTAAGGAGTCCAAGGGCGAAAAAGCAGAAAAGGCTTCAGAGAAGGATGAGAAGAAAGCAAAGGAACCCGTAAAACTCCTCACTAAGAAAGCAGCGGCACAAGAAGCCGCGGAAGCCGCTAAATCCACCCCCGCCTCGACTACCGCAAGCAAGACAACTGAGGAGGCGGTGCCAAAGAGCCGACGAGCCAACATAGCTGCCGCCGCCAAGATTTTGCAACGCGATCTCGGTCTTAGCCCTGGAAGTGCTCATAGAAGAGCTCGTCAGGATGCCGCTAAGGCGGAAGCAGCTGCTAAAGTTGATTCTGGCAAGGAGAAGGATAGCAAAGACACTGTCTCTACAACCCCCACAACATCAACCCAGCCCGCTTCGTCAGCACCCCCATCTGCTCCAACTGCTCCGAAAGCCCAAGCGGCAGAGGGCTCACGTCGATCCCGAGGTGCGAAGGCTGCGAAGCAAAATACATCTAGCGATACGGCTAAAGGCAAAGAGGGTGCAGGCAGCACAACGAAATCAACCCCGGTGACTACACCCGTTATTCTCAAGAGAAGAGATGATAATCCTCCTACCGGACCGGCTTCAACGGCCCCCGCCACCACGGCTTCTGCAACCCCTACACCCCCAACCGGTCCTAAGGCTGCTACTGGTAAGGCTTCGACGTCCAAATCAGGTCCCTCGCAGAAGAAAGGATCTGGTCAACCTTCAATTACTGCAGGTGCAACCCGTGCTTTCGTAAAGCATGCCAACCCATCACAAGGAGTTACAGAACCGCTACTTAAACAGGCTATGGAAATCTATGGTCCTGTTACATTTGTCGAGATAGATAAGCGGAAAGGTTTTGCCTACGTTGACTTTGGAGATCACGACGCTCTAGTCAAAGCTATTACCGCGAGTCCCGTATCTGTTGCACAAGGTACCGTTCAGGTATTAGAGAGAAAGGAGATTAAGAAGCCAACACAGGCACCAACACAGCCTGCGGCTGAAAAGGCGAGCAGCGATGCTCCACCAGATCGCCCCAAACGTGGTGGTCGTGGTCGAGGTCGCCGAGGAGGTGGTAATGCAAACAACGCGAACACGAACGCAGCCAGCGAAGCATCTAGCTCTACGACGCCAGTACACGCCGTGGTTACAGATTCCAAGGACTCCAATGCTGCAGCTCCAACAGGTTGAAGGGCGATCGTGGGTTGGTTATCGCTAATTTCACGCCACTGAAGTTATATTTTTATGATAATCGCGTCTCGAATAACCGCAACAGTCGATCGGCTCCTATGCCCATTAGGTAATATCCTCGAGGTGGATTGGCTGCTTTGCAAGCTAGGTATGGATGCTATGGATTGATATGGCATCTGATCACACAGTCGTTATGATAGGAACCGCCAGTATTTGGAGTTACTCGAGACGTGGAGCTATACCAAGCGATCACGAGCTATTCTGATATGGATTCGCGGCCTACAGAATAGCCGCTGAGTAGGTATGGCTTAAGTCATAGCTTCAAGCCTTATTTTATCATCACTACTACTGACCTGGTACATCACAGTTCTATTAGGATAGTAGAATACCTGGTTAATGCTATCACCTACAATAAGAGGTTAATGGCCAGCAAATGCAATCGGAATAACTAAGTACACTCATCATTATCCATCACCGCTTTCAATATTGTCATCTCTTGGCTTCCTGGTGATTCATGTTTATTTTTTATAAGAGAATGAGACCTCTTTTGCTATTGAGTGAACACATGATTCCAGTTGCGTCATAAAATAAATAGATTATGTAAGGTGGGGGATAATAAGAAAGCGCGTACCTAGTAATTTTGTATATATATACGTACGGAACCTTCCTAGGTTTACCCGAAAGTGAAGCTTAATAATCGGAATAATCATTAGTGCGAACCGAACCGAGATGGACGGTGCTCAACCTCGAAGGTTGGCCGTTAATACTTGCGCCTGAACCTTAGGAGAGACTGTATCCCATCTAAACTCGCCATTACCGCGCAAACTTGCTTGAAGAGACGAACTTATTGTCTCCGACGGTTTTTGCGATAATATTCAGAAACCCTCTCAGAAAAAGAGCCTCCTTTATTCAGCTGTTCCGGTCTCCAGTTAGGAGACGCAAATAATATCCGACACTCGAAACAATCCGAAGATAAGCATCTACTCTAGAAATTACAGACATTTTGGTGACGCGCAACCAAATTCGACGAGTGTTCTCAAGACCCCCGAATTCTTGACAGCTAGACACCTTCGATATAGCGTCTTAGAAGCTAGGCGACGACGTCTTATTGAATAACTCCTATAGGACTCGTCTTTAATAGAGATTCCGAATTATCTAGTTGGGGCATTCAAATTGCTACCTATCCAATCGGTCGCGTCGCACACATATCGAGCGCCATTATAATTAGCTTGACAACACGTCGAGGCAATCATTATTATACACTTGTACACATCGCAATGAGTTCTTCCAGACCTGCCGTCCCGAAGCCGGGGCCGGCAAAGCTGACGCCCGGTTCTGGTTTGGACGAATGGCTCGAACAAGCTAAGCAATGTCGTTACCTACCGGAGGCAGTAATGAAGGAACTCTGCGAGATGGTTAAGGAAGTCTTGATGGAAGGTATGCTCATATTTGCGCCACGCTGGTAGGGTTTCTCTAACCTCTTCTTTCCTAGAATCCAACATCCAACCGGTAGTTACTCCGGTCACTATTTGCGGCGATATCCATGGCCAATTTTACGATCTACTAGAACTTTTCCGCGTCAGTGGTGGTATGCCGGGTCAACCTGTGACTGAGGCTCCTGTAACCTCAACTTCCGTAATTACTTCAGCAGACATAGAGCCTCCTACCGAGATTACTAACCCAAAGTTAAAGAAGAAAATAAAGAAGCCGAAGAACCCAATTGGAGATGTTCCTGGGCTTCCTAATGAAGAGTCCACTAATGCAGAAGAGGAGGATGAAGAGGGCAACGAATCTCCAAACGCCTCCCAACGAAATTCCTCAGATGCTTCAGCGAACGTCAACAATGCCGACACTCGCTTTGTGTTTTTGGGTGACTTTGTGGATCGAGGGTACTTCAGTCTTGAGACTTTTACACTACTTATGTGTTTGAAGGCAAAGTAAGGAAGACCAAATAACTAGTGCTTCATAACCTTTCATTCTAACTCTCCCTAGATATCCCGATCGCATTGTTCTTGTTCGCGGTAATCACGAATCTCGACAGATTACTCAAGTGTATGGTTTCTACGAAGAATGTCAGCAAAAGTATGGAAATGCGTCGGTTTGGAAGTCGTGCTGCCAAGTTTTCGATTTTCTGGTCCTGGCCGCCATCGTGGACGGGGAAATACTTTGCGTCCACGGAGGATTAAGCCCCGAGATCCGTACAATCGATCAGATCCGTGTTGTAGCTCGGGCACAGGAGATTCCTCACGAGGGAGCATTCTGTGATCTGGTCTGGAGCGACCCCGAGGAAGTTGAGACTTGGGCTGTTAGCCCAAGAGGCGCAGGTTGGCTCTTTGGCGACAA
Organism: Annulohypoxylon maeteangense; assembly: GCF_022496945.1. Lineage (NCBI taxonomy): Eukaryota > Fungi > Ascomycota > Sordariomycetes > Xylariales > Hypoxylaceae > Annulohypoxylon > Annulohypoxylon maeteangense. Next base: position 1,477,850 of record NW_025953256.1, read on the forward strand.
AGTAGCGACGGAATTCAACCATGTCAACGGCCTTAAGTTGATTGCTCGTGCCCACCAACTTGTCAACGAAGGCTACAAGGTAAGTTTATATACTCTAGAACATTATTTCTTCATTTGCTTATTCGCGAATAGTATCACTTTCCACAAAACTCGGTTGTTACAGTTTGGTCAGCGCCGAACTATTGTTATCGCTGCGGAAATGTTGCCTCAATTATGTCCGTGGATAAGAATCTAGATCCGATGTTTAGCATTTTCTCAGCCGTTCCCGATGACCTGAGGCACGTACCCGCAGGACGACGTGGCCCGTCTGATTACTTTTTATAATGCGTTACTACTGAATTGCAACATTCCGTGACGAAATTTCGAGACTCTTGATACCACTACCACAAAGGCGTTTTAGGGAAGGATTTTTTCCCATATCGGTTTTTTTGCAAGGCATGAAGGAATGACGGACGCAACAATGAATAGGTTATAGACAATGAGGCTAGGGGCATGTATACGTCGCCAGTAAGAGCAATTTTTAGTGATAACAAGGTGGAACCGTATTACGGGGCATGGCGACGCGAATGATCAACCTGTATAGTAGAAGCTTGGAAGGACCACGTCAGGGGTACATGGGTCGGGGGTAACCTGGCCTCCTGGTGTGCCTAGGACATTGTATGAAATTTACTTGATATTAAATCGTTCGCCATATGAGATAACGTGTGGTGATCAAATATCAAAACTTATAACTTATTATGATTCTTTCGTGTAGGAATGATTATGTAAGCCTTGAATAGTGATCTGGGACTTGGGAGCTTCGAAGTTTAGAACCTTGAACAGAGTGATATTTATTTATTACGTAAGTGGGTGTAGAGGGGTTCCCCCAAAACTTTAACCCCACCAAATCCAACTCAATTCACTCTACGCGCAACGGCGCGTCGTCTCCAGTACAACGATCATCCATTTAAAGCCAAAAGGTTAAACCTAACCCCACCAACTATTAAACACCTTGCGCCAATCACTACAACCTGTAGCCCGCAACATTTTATATCCCAAGGTTGATTGCATTGAGTCCTTCGTAAAAAGGCAAACAACACCATGTCCCAACAACTCCAGCGCTCGATGTCGGCGTTAAGCACGCGTGACCGTGACCGGGAGAAGACGTACTTCGAGCAGCAGCGGGAGGCGTTGATCGGCGAGATAGCTATGGTTTGTCTTGTCCCATTGGAACTACTTCGAGTTGCTAGGATAAATAAAAGTATCTGGAAAGAAAGCTAACACGGTGTAAACAGAGCTTCGAGCACGTTCTCGCCAACATCAACAAGCTAAACCGATCGCTCGAGGCCGTGGTCGCGGTAGGAAACGAGTTCTCGTCCGTCGAGGCGCTATGGTCACAGTTCGAGAACGTCATGGCCAAGGATCCCGAGGACGGTAAGGCCGGTTCCGAGGGTGAGGAGGGCCAGGGTCAGCAAGGGGAAGGGGAGACTACTACGGCGGGAAAAAGTTCATGAAAATAGTCTTGTGGGGGACTCTATGAAAGAGGGGAGAGCGGGAAGAGGAACCTGCTCCGGGGGATGCTAGAGGACTACGAGTGGATGCCAGGAACGATTAATCACGACGATACCCGCTTCGGCTCCACGGAGCCGCAGCACATTAGACTACGCATGTCACATTCGAGCAATAGGCACAAACAGCAAAGTGTCATGAATTTCTGAATTTCCTATCCCATGCCATGAAGGATAACGGGGCAAGCAGTGCCAAGAGCAGAAACTAGAATTCGTACAGCAAAAGGAGGAGGGACAAGATCCTCCCTTTCGTAAACAGACGCATGATTGGTACACGTAACTTCACTTCTTCACTTGTTTCCAGTAAACCATTCCAAGGTCGTCTCATCTCTTTCTTCTCATCGGCGGCGGTAATTTTCCAGGCGAAACGGGAGCAAGCGTGTTCTTCATTATCTTTCGTCCGAGAAATAAAAACAACTTTGCGTAACCATTAGCTATCGTGAGGTGGTGTGGGCGGGCGAGGTAGAGCCAAGCCGAGCCGAGCCAAGCCAGGTGTGAGCCAGGTCCGAGGCAAAAAAACAAAATAGATGGACAAACACCAAGTGCCCTTCCATGATCCTAATCATTAGACCCTTATACGAAGGTTGCAAGAGAGAAAAAAAAGGGACTCGCGGGAACGCCACGCACATCAACGTCTTGAAATGCAAGATATCTCTCTTTTTGGGAGAAAAGCAACAAAACGGTGAATCCCAACCTTCCCTGTCCGAGGTCGTGAGAGTAGAGCAAGAAAAAGTGTAGTCGTCGAGAAAGGAAAATGTTGTCATGTAAGAGGTCATTAGTAAGTTTGTTTCTCTCTCATCCATCCATCTCGATATCTCCGTAGGAGGTTGGCTCTCGTAAGCCATACAGTTCCAGGACTGGAGCCTCGGTAGGGACATTCACAGGAAGTTACAGTTCCGCTTCTTCTTCTTAAAAGCGCGGAGACCGGGGATCTTATCGCTGCTGTGTTTACCGCCAGAGGAGGTAGGACCGGGCATCGAGGTGGGGGCGGCAGCCATAGCAACCTCGAGGTTACGTCGGTCGTTGGCTACCACCGTCTGGATCGCTCGGTCGAAGATCTCATCAACACCAGTCATCTCCTTGCTGCTGCACTCCATATACTGTGCACCCATCTTCTCGGCAATGCCCGCGCCTTGCTCGGTAGTAACGGGTGTAAGACCTTGAGCATTCAGCAGGTTGACACAAGCCTTGTTGCTTCGTAGATCTGATTTGAGGCCGACGAGGATAAGAGGTGTGTAAGGACAGAAGTGGAGGACCTCAGGATACCACTAAATCCCTTGTTAGTTGTGTTTCTTGCCTATGTACTATATACTATGATGCCATGGTATATATAAAATCGAGATTGTAATAGAAAGATGGCGACGAACCTTGTCTAAGACGTTGTCAAGCGAGTTGGGGCAGTCAATAGCAAAGCAGACGAAGATGAGATCGGTCTCGGGGTACGATAATGGTCGGAGTCTGTCGTACTCTTCTTGTCCAGCTGTGTCCCATAATGCAAGCTCGACGGTCTTACCACTGGGCTGGTGGGTCGGATAGGTGATGTAGTTCTCGAAGACGGTGGGCACGTATTTCTGGATATGATGTTAGTTTCCGGCGCAAGTTGATTTGTTGGGTTGTTAAAATAGAGGGGACGGCGATGAGGTGGGGGGTGTGGTTCTACCTCAGGGAAATAGCCTTGGCTGTAGCTAATCAACAGACATGTCTTGCCGCAACCACCATCACCAACCACCACGATCTTCTTGGAGTAGGCCGGTGCCTCCGTCATGTGGGTTGCCGACGATTCTCTGCCCGTAGACGCGCTCATAACTGTGCTGACGGTTCCCTCGCTTGATCGTGTGTTACGCTCCTTGCCTGTTCCACGTCGCTGAACACCACTGTCGTTCTTCTCACTCGTGGCTTGACCTCCACCGCCAAAGTAAGAATTGCGAGATGCCATTATTAGGCGTGTCGCGGTTGGTAAGGAACTCGTGTAAAGTGGCTCGATCGGAATTTTTGCCAATAGGATAAAAAGAGTAACGGGGCAATTCCAAGTTGTGTCTTAATTTACTTCACCGTCGAGATTAGGATTGAAAGGAAAGAAATGTAGATAGTAGGATTAGGATAAGTGGTCTCGGAATGGGACGATAGTGATAAAGATTTGAGGAATGGAATGCGGAAATGTGGATGGGAATTAAAGGTGAAACTTTTTCGTCAAGGTTCGTGTTCGACGAAATTGTTGAAAATAGGTAAGAATGGATTTGTTAAAACAAACCAGCAGCATTGAAGTTCAGGGAAAATGTGGGCGTCTGAGGCTCAGTGAATTGTGCTGGTTGGTTAGTTGGGTTCCAAGGTTGGTGCATTTCGTCAGAGCATTAGTAGTAAATAATAGAAATTCAATTGGTAACGTCGACCTGGCAACCACGGGTCATACAGTTTGTTTCAGCTGGCATAAAACAGCCCCCCACCTGCCGGTTAAGAAAACAATCTGAACCAATCAGCTAACGAGAATACCCCAAGCAAAGCGCAGCTGGGTGCACTGATCATTCACTAAAAATTCACTAAAATCTATCGAAATCGGCACTAAATTCCGCCACAAAGCACTGCACCCGTGCACCTACATAGTACAGTACCTAGGTACCTATCCAGCAGTCCAGTTGCCAGTAGCAGTTTATTTAAGGCGCAAGAAGCTCCACCCAATACGAAAACTCTTCCACAATCGCGATTTTCCTTCCGACCTCTCTTCTACATCTCAAAGCAGTAAAACCGGCCCTTCGAGGAGAACTGCCAATATGATGGACAAGAGATACGTCACTCTAGTCTCTAGTGACGGCTACGAGTTTGTAGTGCTTCGAGAGGCAACATTCATCAGTCCTGCCATCAAGGGCATGCTAGATCCCAAGAGTGAGCTTTTTCATCTTATCTGAATTCATCTACCACCTTGGAATAATATTAACCTAGGTTAGGTCAATTCTCCGAGGCCAAAACCGGCCGATGCGTCTTCCAAGAGATCACGTAAGTCAACTATTCACCTCTCAAGCATATCATCAGCCATCACCTTCCGCTACTCATCGTCAGTGATGAATCACAATATTTCGCTGTGTTCTTACTGACAGACCATTTTCCTATGGTCTGAATGACAGCACACTACACTTGATCTGAGACATCTCATCCCCCTCCAACCCATCATCAATCCCTATCGTCATACGCCTAAATTAAAGGAATGTCCGACGCTAATTCGATTACAGCGGCGCGGTGCTCGAGAAGGTAGTCGAGTACTTCCAGTACTGGTACAAATACCGCGATCAGGAGAACGCTCCAGACATGGACATACCTGTCGAGCTTTGTCTTGAGCTGTTGATGGCTGCGGACTACCTGGGTCTTGACAGTAAGGCTACATGTCCACAGCCTTGAAAATCCAGTCGAACTCACACATCAACCTTCCTTTACAGAACAAACGTAGACTCCCCACTGGACCGGAGTTGACTGTACCGAAGGAGTTGATGGACTAGACACGAGATATGACCGGCGTTTACTGGCTTTAAGATACCACGGTGTGATGAACAAGATTGATTTTATGGTCAAGGTAGAGTTTTTCTTCTTACTGGGGCGTCGCGAATGGAATGAGCAGGATATGCACCTCTCCTACCTAAGTTCTGATTAATAGTAAGTTTAACGAAACAGTAGATGCATGTGTGAGCCAATACGTCCCATCTAAGCATATGCGTTCAACTCTTAACTCTTCCGTGGGTTGAATGTCTATATCGGATGGAAGATTGATATACTTAATCCCCCGTCACTCTGCGCGGCTTGCGTTTCTCTATCGAGACCATGCTTTTTAGGAGGGGAAACATCTCTACTAGGTTGACTACCAATATAATTTGCTTTGTAGGAAGATATATTCCATGTCTCCGAACTAATTCGTGAGCTTCTAATGACACTGCACAAATCACTTTGAAAACCAATCTATCTTCTCGGTAGCGTCATTAACCGACTTGCCCCATCCTCTTCCTCCCTTAACGAACTTCTCCCTTTGTGTAGATTTGTCATGACCTCTTCCACCACCTCTTCCACCACCTCTTCCAGCGAACCCACCACCGCGACTAAATCTCGGTTCCGCAGATGTAACCTTAGGACCCTCCTCCTTGCGTCTCGCCCTCTCCTCGGGAGTCGCATCCCAGAGATTCGGCACGCCAAGGAGCTCGCAGAACGTTGTCGTTTGCGGATTCGTATGCTCATCCGGCTGCTCATCCACGAAGTCGGGATCGACGCCCCGACGGTGAGGCGTTGCGGTGAGGGCGAAGTTGTGGGGCACAGCTAGCTTGCCCTTGTCGACGATGTTCAGATCCACCCAAGCGCGCTCCCGATCGATCATCGGCCGATAAACCTCTTCGCCTAGGTCCGGGGGTGCCTGGCTCATGTGCTGCCCGCCAATGGTTAGATACGGCGCGAAGGCACGCGTAATCGCAAGCCATTCTGGATCGTACTCTAATACGTAGCGCTGCTTTGAGTTATTTGATGATTTTGACTTATCCGTGGGCGATTCGCTAATTGGATGTATATCGCACAGCTGGAGATATTTGCGTCCCGGGAGACACTTGTCTAAGGCGAGGAAACGCACGGTTTTGTTCTTGATGGTCGGCGGGACTGGTTGGCCTGGATTGACTCCGGGTGGCCTTTGTACTGGCTTATCGAAGGATGCCGGCAATTGTTCGCGGAGCTCTTTGGGTACAGCATCTACTGGGGTTGCAACTTCGGGTTCTGAAGGGACTGTGGCATCAGCTGGTTCGGCTGGCGAGGGTTCCGCTTCATCGTCCATATCCAAATCAATCTCGTCTGGGTTGGCGACAGCCTCCTGCTGAAGTGCTATAGCTGCAGCCTTCTGCTGCTCCTGTGCCTTTTCCATCTGAGCTAGCTCAGCTTTAGTTGGATCTTGGTATTTTTTGACAGCGGGATATTTGCAATGCATATGGGCTGAAAACCAATACCCTGGTCTTAGTCGATCCATGACATATCCAGCTCCTGGGTTTCCCAACGAGCCATCGAGACTTTCCCTCTTGAAATGAGGCTTCCACTCGAACAGAGAGGCGGTGTTACCATGGTTCTCTATAGCCCTTGGCCAGTCATGGCTTAATACGACGTCAACTTGCTCACGCATTTGCAAGAGTTTGCGCACGTCGAATTCACGTGTATGGTAGAAGCTGGACATATGACTCCGGCTAAAAGGGAGTCGTTCATAGTGAGCTTTGTCGTAGTGAGGTTCGTTGTAGATACCGCCCATACCAGCAATTCGTAGAGGACCAAGACGCAGGACGTTAGCGGCGCCCATGTAGTAAATGTTGGGTGCAACCCAGCCTCCGTAGTACAGCTCCCATAAATGCGCACTGGCCTCGTGGTTCCCGCCTACGAATACGGTTAAGTACGGCGCCTTTTTCTTGCCGCTGTAATACTCTGGGAAATCCCCCAATTCACGGTACTTGGCTGGCACCGACATAACTGAGAGATCTTTGGCATTGCGAACAGCCTAGGAGGATTGTCAGTATTCCATTTATTAAGGTATAGACGATTCTTGGCGTGAAAAAATATCATTACTTGGAAATCACCTCCGATAATGAAGATGTCTAAATTGTCCCATCCTCGGGCTTCGCAGGATGCCTGCGCAGATGCATAGAGGGCATCTAGCGTTCCGTGACCCTACGCGACAAAGACGTTAGTATCACAAATAATTTCATTTATGAAAAAGGTAATAGGTTAATAAAGACTTACACAGCCGGCAATGGCAACACGAACACCTTGATCCATATCACGTCCTTTGATTTTTGGCTGTGTCTTCTGATTATTAGGTGTTGTTGAGAACAGCCTGCGACGAAATGGGCTTGTTCTAATGGTGGTAGACTTGGGTATTGTTGTACCGATTGCCGCTAAAAAGTCAATTGTTGCAGGGCGCTGCAAAGTGCGCCGCAAAGTGCACCTGCTCACTAAAACTAACATGAGGAGACTTTTGTTCTGTATGCGGATTCCAGCCAATTATGAATTTTTCTCAGTCATCCAAACCCATATTCGACTCAAAGATCAGTACCGTGCTCATTCATCATTGGTTTTGAGGTTATGTTATAATAGTGTATTAGCTTAAAAGTCATGATCAATTTGATTTGAAAATTCAATCTTCAAGATAACTGACGTAAGCAATTTTCTTAAATATTTAAATTGTATACAAGGATATCAGGATATTTAACTATGAACGATAGTAACATGACGAATTCGCTTATGTAACAGCATGTGAGCTCCACGGTCCATAGTTTGAGATCATAGGATTAGGTAAGGACGGACGATTGGGTAAGGAGCCTCGGCCAGCTCTCCTTGGGCGCTCCTGACGCAGGTTTTCTCATAGGTCACAGCGCATGGAAGGCGCCTCTTCCTCATAGATTTCATGTCGTGACGCAGCTAAAATGTCTACCTAGTTCAATTCATATTCAAATGTTATCTCAATGTTTCGGGAAACAGACATCAACTGAACTTTACCTTAATACCTTATTGTCTAGACTACTAGCTATTCATACTACATACCTAGACTCTAGTATTCATCCAACTTCAGCATAGCATCCAAATGTTTGAATTTGATATTAAATTTACACATCATTTTTCTACACATTTATCTAGTTCCAACTCTTAACTTATTACACAATACCTAATCAAATCCTAAGGGGAGAGTGGGCAATCATGGCTTCTCAATTAGCCCCATTAATCCCAACTCCACCGGTAACTATCAAAGGGAGATTCTTCTGGCAAGGTGATCGGCGCGTAAGTTGTCACTGAATTCAGCCATATCCAAGATCTCTACTCTGCTAAGTAACTATTGTTGACAATTTCCAGTTCATAATTAACGGAGTAGTATTCCAACCGCATCCGCCTGGCAACAAGAAAGCTCCATTAATAGACCCGCTAGCCGAGGATCAACTTTACGACCTCGAACGCAGCATTCCGTCACTCAAGGTCCTCGGAATCAATACGATATTCGTCCGTCAGTAACCTCATTCCATATCATTACCCTCTTACTCTCGAATAGTAGGCTTATAGTATAAATTCTAGTTTATATTAATTGTAACAATAATCATGATGTCGCCATGGATATGCTAGCCGAAGCAGGCATCTATGTACTTCCGGTATGTTAATTATCCTTGATTCCTTCAAGAGGCGAGTTTGTCACATATAAAAACATCATTTCCCTTGATACATAGAATCTCACTCACGGCCTCGACCTAGTGTATCGCGCCACCTTACGATGAATCTGCAGATCTTTCGGAGCTTAACCCATACAGGCTTGAGGTTCTACAATGGTATTTCAAAGCTGTCGACAATATGACGAAGTACCCGAACACATTAGGGTTGGTTTTATCTTGTGAATTCATCAATGATGTGTACAGGACCGTACTTGCGCCAATGCTCCGTGCCGTTGTACGCGACGTCAAGAAGTATATTCGTCTCATAGCCCGGAAGAAAAATGTGAGGGCTCTCCCCGTTGGCATATTCGCCCCGGACGAACCATCATTGCTCAAACCACATTATGAATATTTTGTTTCGGGGCCCGAAAAGGAGGCAATTGATTTCTTAGGGGTATGTGCCCCCTCTTTCATAATCGAACCCCTTTCCCTCGTAGGTACTAGGTAGGCAAGTTTAAATATAAAGAGCTAACATTCTCGCTACGCCGCATAGTTCAATGAATTTTCGCGACCTAGAGAATCGCCATTACACGAATCCAGCTACGACGATATAATCGAGATTTTTGCCTCGAGTCCCGTTCCAGTCTTCTTCTCTATGTACGGGAACAACACCGTATCTCCGCGCCTCTTCCACGAGACGAACTGTTTGTACTGTGACTTTAACATGTTATCGATATTCTCCGGTGGGTTCGTTTACGAATTCTTCCAAAAACCAGGTACCCAATTTGGTCTAATCGCGCGAACGGAAAACCCAAGAGGCTACATTGGTTACACCGAACTCATAGATTTCCGAAATTTGAGAGATGTGTTGACTGGCTCCTTCATGCGACTACCGCCCTTGACAGCTGACTTCCCACCGAGCGCCATCATGGGGATTAAGCCACAGCCACCAGAACCAAGTGAGAATTGGTTGGCTTCACAGAATATACCTCACACTCGCGTGCAATGGTTCAATGTCGAGGAAGCGATCGACGACAGTGAATGGATCGACCTGGGTCAGGACGTGCTGGAAGATGCTGTCGATGATCTCGAGTTCGCCTTTAAGGAAAGGTTTAATATCAGCGACGGATCTTAAATCGCTATCACGGCTCACCAAACTAAATTTTAAGATCGGTTGAAGTTGGAGTATGGTGTTAACACAGCGATGTTTCGATGTCAAGTAGTTATTTTCATAATAGCGTTTGAAAGTAATACATATTTGAAGCTTCGATATCCCTAGGAGTTGTATTTTTGAGTCGTCGTGACAATTGCCCATTCTACCTATGACAATACAACTCCTCCAATAATACCAATAAAATCAGTCTTGTTAACCTTGGAAGTTAGGATTTGCGCATAAAGAAAGTGCTTGTGATATAGCGCGAAATAAATAATAGTCACAGGTGTCAGGAATCATGATAAAGGAGCACCCTATAGCCCGAGAATATTAGACGAGCATTTACCAAGAACTTTAACTTTTACTTCTGTTATCCATATCTATGCTATCCTTCGGGGATTTCAATCAGGTATCTTGATGCACCAACTACTAGGGTAATTCTAAACAGCCATCCGCTCCACCAACCCATCACGCGCCATTGGTCTCTGCAGTTCCATTCGTATTATCTGCCTCATAGCCCTCGACTTTCATGTCAGTCAGGCCCAACTCTTCCTCCTCTTGCTCTGTTCGCTTGTAGTCCTCCGTCGTGATCTGGGGGTCCTCCTGATCGGGGTCAACAGCTTTCTGGACGTAACTGCTTGCGAGAGGGTCGGTAAGGATGACGGTAAACTTCTTGTCGCCCTTGATTGCAGCGTCTATGCCTTCGAAGAACGAATTCCATTGTGATCGCTCGTCACTAGCCAGAGAGTCGCCTGCTTCTGCACCAGTCTCGAATATCTGGTTATGAAGATCGTTCCGTACTTGCGTTAGGAGACCTTCTACGGTAGTGAATCGCCCCCCTAGTGTTCCAGGATTTACTTGGAGATTGAGTTCAGGGCACTCCAGCGAGCAGCTCTCGCTCTTCAGGATGTCTCGGGCAAGGTCCTCCGCAGTCTCGACTCTTAGTGTGATCTTCTTACCTAGATCTGGTATTGCACCTCCGGTCTTAACGTCGTTGGATCGATATCCGCAGTCGGTACAGACGGTTGACATCAACACAACCGCCTTGAAGTGTGGGATATCAACCATCTTCATATTAGTCGTGCATGGGTGCATGCATCCGGGACATGTGGCCGGAAACTCGTATACCTGGTCTGGGACAATATCTTCATCTTCTAAAGAAGCCTCGACAGCTGGGTTCGTGGCGGCGAGACCTAGGGCCTCATTCTGTTCGGCAGAACGCTCGTATTCGTGTTTCTCCCACTTCCCAACGCCATCACGCATGTTAGGCGTGATCCAAGAGTTTCCAGCGGGATCGTCGACGGATAATCTGAAGGGGAAAGCCTCCCCAGAAAGCATCGCGCGCCCCTTCTGAATAATCTCATTGATTTTAGTATAAACATCCGGCGCTTGTTCTTTGCGCGCCTCCTGTCCAAGTTCTAGATCATCCACAATCGTACTCAATAGACCTTCAACGTTTGTAAGCTGCCCACGGCCTGCGGGGACCTCGAGGTCGAGTTCGATGAATTTGACGATCGCGGTATCGGATTTGACTACTTGTCTCTCAAAGTCGATCATTTCGGTCAGGCGCAGCAGGTAACTTGAGCCCTTAGGCTGGATAGTACCCGCAGCTTGTATCTCGGAGTTGGAGAAGCCACATTTGTCGCAGGAGAAGGACATAAGGATAACTTCGCGGAAGTAGGGGATCTTGGTTAGAAGCATGCGCGTCGTGCCCTAGATACTATTAGTATGGGGTTTCATAAATGCAGGCATGATTTAAAATTGATACGTACATTTTCGTGACAGTTCATGCATAATGACTCGATTTCCTCGACAACCTTCTCATCGTCGTTGTCTGCGTGCGCAACACCGTTGGTTCCATTGGCTCCATTAGTCGCAGGCGCGAGATGCTCAGCTTTATGGCCTATAGACTCGAAGAAGTCGGTTGACGTCTGTTTAACTGAATCGCCCGTTTCCTCGGCTCCCGGCATGTCGAATAATTGTGTTTGATTCAAGTAATTCCGATATGTAAATGCGTGTAATTTCGTCGAAAGACCGTTTAATTTCTTGAGTCAAGGGTAGATTGATTGTAATATTAATAGAAAGCTTCTTTCCAGTTTGACTCAAAATTTTTGGAGGGGCAATTGTCGCGGTAGCGCGGGGTCATGACATATCAGGCTTATCAGTGGCAGGAAGCACCACAATCTCCCGGGAGCTAGTGATCGCTAGCGCCTGTTAGAAAGGTCGAGAACTCTCCAATTTCGTCGCGACTTCCGTAAGCAATGTACCTAAAGACCCAGGTACGTATCATTTTCAATATCTCCATGTTGGTAGAGAAAGCATTGAACTTCACTTCAACATGAAATCACTCAGGCTCAGACCAAGTCCATTTTGCGGCTTAGATGCAGAGGCTTGAGCCTGCTGAAGTAAAGCTTGAAGACCTTGCTTCCTGCTCTTCGCTCTTTTCTTACTGCTAGCATTTGCTGAAGCTTTTACCGGTTCGGAAACAGGGGCGGGCTTGTTCAAATGAGAAGCATGAAGAGGTAGAGATTTGGTTAGTTTTGAGTGGCGACGCCTAGATATAGGTGCTGCTGGAGGAATGGAGATATTGGTGTATTGACCACACATCCCACAGGTAAACCGCTTTCGACATCCAGGAGCTGGCGCTTTCTTCTCGTCGAGGTTCTTAGGAGTATTTATCCCTTTTGATCTTTTCTTTCTTTTGATAGCTTTGTCAGCTTCTAACTTTAGTTCGCTTCCTTGGCCCGAAATCATGATATGCCCACAAGCGCCGCATACGTGCTGTCTTTGCATATCTGATCGCTCTATGTCACTATGAAACATCAGCGAGTCTCGTTGCGCCATTAGGTATGCCGAAGTCTCGGGTGCTGTTTTTATGAGTAGATGAGCAGCATCGGTGAGAAAGCTGAGGTTTTCGGGGAGATTATCGAACGCCATTATGAGATATGGAGTAGTATTGTAGATTTAAGTGATAGTTGTTGTATTTTGTCTTCATTTTCTATCGGCCAAAGGGGTTGGAAATTTAGATGATCCACTGAAAATTTAGGGCGATAAAATCCCTTGCTACGAAGTAGAGAAATGCTAATTTCCAATATCCTTATATATGCATAGATATGTATATAAACAACAATGGTCCCGCTTATATAATACTACCAAGCATCGATTCTGATGTATAGAATCATGGATGGTATTGTATCATTACGGATGCTGAACGGAATATATTTTCCTAGGAGAATGTGTAAAGCTATGTAGGTAGGTAGGAAGACATCCCTCCATATTTTCAAGTCAATACTGTATATCACAACTCAATATTATAGACAAAGTCAACATCGTTTATATACCCAAAATGACAGACTGTCCCTCAAACACATTACACTTTAACCATCCAGTTTATACTCGCTGATGGGCCGCAAAGGCAAATTTGCGGTTGTATATGCCATATCGATCATCTTCATAGTATTGATCGAATCATCACCACTCACCCACTGTTGAACATCGCGTCCGCGGACTTTGTTGACGAACTGTTCGAGTTGGTATCGGTAAGTTGGCCAGTAAGACTCGCCCGGCTGGTCAATTCCTGCTTCACTAAAGGAGTAAGCCTTCACGGTCTTACTACTCGTCCATTTCTTGACATGGCCAGATGTGTCCCCGATTTTCCGTATGATGAATTCATCGTCGATCTGAATGGAATGTAAATATGTCGGCTGAGCAAATGTTGAGAACTTGATCTTGCGCGTGCGAACTACCTCCTGTCCCCCAGGCACCTTAACACCCGCGTCTGCGCTAGACACTACGACAGGATTATGCACTACGTGCACGTCAGGCGACAGGCGATCGAGCGGAGCTTTCAAATCGCCTTCCATCTCACCACGTCCGCCACCGGGAAATCGATATCGCACCTTAAACAGACGGTCACATTTCGAATCGGTAGGTCCCGGCTGCGTGATAGACTCCTCACACTCCTCTGCCACTCCGCCAAACACGTGAGTTAGAACACTAGCCGTGTAAGCGCCGAGGTCCATAAGCGCACCTCCTCCGAGATCGTATCGATACCGGATGTCATCAGCACCAAATTTCCACATCGGGACCCATATCACGGCCTTGGCGCTAGCAACTTCAGCCGGCGTAACGTAGGACATGAAGGCCGACCAGGCCGGATGGAATAGGTAGTGTGCTGCCTCCAAGAGAATTGGGGCCTTGGGGCCGTCTAGAAGAGGATTTCTGAAGAGGGCCTCGGCTTCTGTTGTGTTATTCACTGAAGGCTTTTCAAGGAGGACATGCTTTCCGGCCTTGAGGGCGCGAAGGGCCCACTCGTAATGCAGCCCATTTGGTAAAGGAATATAGACTGCGTCTATATTTGAATCATCGAGTATGTCTATGAGTCGTAACAGGCATTCCGAATTAGTATCTAACTTCTAGTGGTCGATGAATCCTGAGAAGTGTATACCTTGATATGACGTTGCCGCTTCTGGTATGCCATGCTTCTGTGCATAGGTTTTCGCCTTTTTGGGATCTCTAGCAGCTACAGTCTGAATTACTACATCTGGATGAGATTTTGCTGGGAGAATAAGAGCTTGCGGACTACGTCGAGGTTAAAAGAATTTCAGTCAGCTGGCTCCCTGTTGTTCTGCGAAGGATCGGGCTAATTTTAACATACGCGATGTCAGCTGCGCCAAGAATCCCAAAGCGAAGCGGCGTAGCAGATTTCGAAGCTTGAGGTGGATTAAGAATTAACCAATTTCGCCGGGCGAGGCCGAAGAGAGAAGCCATCGTAAATGCTTATTGCTCCTATCTTGTTGGTAAAAACGACGTCGGGAGCTAGTAGCAGCCCTACTTAATATGGTCAATATGCCGTAAACCCTTGTCGCTCGCATTCGACTATGAAAATGCTACACTACATCGGAGTAGCAATTTGATGCGAGGTCTAAATGATGGATTGGACCGGAATCGAAAATGAGCTGGCAGTTAAAGTTTAAAGCTTATTTCCCGTATCCCGTCGTGTCCCGTCTTTACCCGTTAAAGAAGGTGCCTGTCGTATTAAACATTTTCGGTGACATGTCACTTTGTACCATTTACCATGTTTACAAACAACACCATTTGTAGACATGCGCAGCAACGAATCCACAAATAGGGCTTCACAATATCAAAACAACCTTAGAAAGCTCTAAAATGACTAGAAGACTCAAAATAGAGTTCTTACTGCTATTCGGTCAACTTGGCTTAAGATCTCTACAATGCACGTAAGAAATCCAACGATCTCGATCTACAAGCCACATACATCATGATAGACAGAAACATTCAGCTCAAAAGCGATCATAGCACCGGGGAGACGGACAACCGAGTCGATTATAAAAGTCGGCTTGCGCGCGTTATATATTTACAAATGCTAAAAGGTATCCAAGCATCTAATCATGAGCATGCAGTATCCTGTCCATAAAAACGCTATCTTAAACTCAAACCCCCCCAAATGCAGACATTAACTGCCCCCCGTTTCGAAAGTTAATCATATTTATAGGATGGCGCCAAGGACACCGGTGACGGGGGCAAGGAGGCCACCAACGACACCGTTGAGGTCACCGACAAGGCCGTTGACTTCAGTGGCGACGTCACCGACAACACCGCTGACAGCGCTGAGAGCGAAGTTGACGACGGGCTTGGCAATGGGCTCGACGGTGGAGAGGACGAGTTGGAGCTCAGGCTTGACGGCCTTAAGGGCATCTATCGATCTTCGTTAGCATCACTGCTTATCTATCACAAAAGGAATTGTATACATACCGGAAGCAATGCCGTTGACCAGCTTCTGGGCAGTGGACTGAACACCGTTGGCGATGGAGAGAACACCGTTCAGGAGGACGGGGACGTTGGTGAGCTCATCCTGAGCCAGCTTGGGGATGGTGCTCGAAACGAGGGGGGTGACATCACCAACGATCTTCTGGACCTCGCCAGCGATGTTGAGGAGAGAGCTCTCGAGTTGGGGGATGAGAGAGGTAGAGTTGACGTTGACACCGATCAAAGCCTCAATGTTAGCCAACTCGGTCTGGACGGAAGTCTGGACGGTGCCGACGGTGCCGAGGGCGACGTTCAGGATGTCGAGGGCACGAGTCTGCTTGGCGGCCGGGGCGGCGAAGGCAGAGCCAGCGGCGAAAGCGGCAAGGGCGAAGTTGGTGAACTGCATTTTGACGGTTTTGGGGGTGTTTAAGTGGAATTACTTTAAGTAAGCGAGGAAGCTGATAGCTCAAGATATCAAGGAGTGACTGAGTTGGAAATGGTAGAGAGCGACTGAGTGAGAGACACTGTAAGCTGATCGTTATTGTGATGAAGAGACGAGGGGAAAATCAGGATATGCTGACAGACAGACGCAGATATATACTACTTAGAGAGGCCGCATCGACTGCAGTGTCTCAATCTCTCACGAACGGACCCCTGACCTATGCATTCAATCTCAACCATGCTGATTCTACTATCACCCACTTTGGCGAGTCTCCTACTACGCTGTATCAACCCCTTCGGATGTCGTCACCGGTCAGGGTCTTAGAATAGCGATGGGCATTTTCTCTCCTGTCATCTAATTGGCGAGTGGCATCTAAGCACAAAACCTTGGCGCACCAAGATGGCACACGCCAGAATGGATACCAGCAGGATGGATTCAGGTAGGATTTGCGGTAATTGCTTGACAGAGCTTGAATTCGAAGTTCCTTCCATATCAAGCGATAGCAGAAATATCACCGTGCGTTGCAATCCACCAGCGTGGGTGTCAGGCAGCTAGACTAGGGCACCCAGCGAAGGAGTTTTAGCCCCCGCATGGCAGTTCATGGTAGAGCCGTCGATCACAATGTTACCTACTTAACCCCATGTCCCAATACCTATTTCGGCTTCTTCGTGCCAAAATAGTGCATCCTCTCTGTGTTAAGTGCATCTTTGGCGTCCGAATCGTCCGTTGCCGCTAGGAGATGGATTGATTTAAGCTTATTCGTTCGCGCTGGCGCTTCACATCCTTTCAGACTTATATCAGACTTACTGAAGCTATCGTATAGCTAGCTGTCATCCGTTCCTCACCATCAGCACGAATACAGAATAGCCGAAGGCATCAACTATTTTCATCTATTTTAGCCTTTGAGTTCTCCGCAGATCAACGGACACAAGAAACCTATCCAAGAGCCAGGATGCTTATGATTATCAAACGTTATTCCTAGTTATTCTAGCTGATCATAACTAGTGCGAGGGCTTTTTAAATTGGGGAAATAAAATACAGAACTCACAGCCCTGCAGATGCCCTGTCAGCCTGTAAGGTTGGGAGGTTTGTATTGGTCCGCACGTGGCAGATTGAAGCTCCGTGGAGCGACGCCAGCAGGTTTGACAGGTTTGTCGCCGGCGATCTCGTTTGAACTACAACCTGCGGCAGCATCGCGCGGCATACTACGTACTCACCGACTTCAACCGACCTCTTCATTGGATTTCTTGAGGGTCTCAAATTATCCATTTCACGACTCCCCCTGCCACCATCGAGTAGATTGATTTAGATAATAAACTATTCTGTACCTAATCAGCTAATCTAGACGACGAAGAGATGAAAGAGTTGCGCGTTCTAATACATAACCCCCAGCCCGACCTGATCATATGGGGACATCCTATCACAGGGTAGCATTATTGAATATTCATCGACGGTTTGCATCGCGACATCGCAACGTACTATTAGATGCAGAGATCCCTATTTCTTCGCGCGGGATGGAGAGCAATGACGTCGTTTTTAGAGATTTTTGTGTGTTTTGGCACTAAAATGACACAAACCCCTAATATATGCCCGATGTCACAACGTCGAGACAAAATGAGGTAAAGAAAGCTTTTCATTAAGATTAAATGTTACCAATATACCCGCCCCAGACAGACAAGGATACGACACAACCCCCTCCCGTACCTGCATTGAATAATATCCCTATCAACATTATTCATATTTCTACGCAGTAGTGTGCTGACACGTTCTCATTAGACAACTACGCAGCCTACGTAAGTCTGTACGACGCCATATGAGCTTGATATTGTCTAATTTGACAATGTCATCTTCTAGGAATTACCTAACTATGCGGTGAAGCTATCACGACTATCTACTAAGCACTTAGAAGATATCGCCGTGTTTTGTCGGACGGTCTTTTTTTAGACGTTGAAACCTTCTCTTCTAGTCAAGCTGAGAATCCTCCAAAGCGGCCTCATGTTAATTAACAGGTATGCATACGAGAACCACATGACCGAAGGATAATACGATAAAAACGTTTGGATTTGAGACTTCAAGTTTTACTGGTGGCTATGACTCCTAAAAAACCACCTCGGTATCAAAGCCATCAGTCGATATGTTGAGAGCGCACGGTCGTCCTGAGACAAAGCTAGTGAAAATGATAGTGTCATATAAACGAACGCCCGTGTGGGCTCGCTGGCGAACCGGGCAGCCGGGTAGGCGGAACATTCTCGGCCGAGTCGTTCCAATAGTTCCAGCACCAGCTCCAGTTCCCGTTCCATAACACTACTAAGTTAGTGACATTCCAAAATTTGAAAGAATGAAAAACCTCGGGTTAGAATAGACACGGCCTATCTACTCCGCTTCGATTTCGAATGCGTAATTCTATGGGCAATTGTTGGGAGTTCTCCCGCGGGGAGTCCGGAGTTTAATTATTACTGAAATCTTTGAAACACCCCTATTACCTATTCATTAGCCCCCTTTTACGCGACCACCATTTCTTCACTCTTTGGAAATATGTTTGGCTTCATCTCTACAACCAATGTCAACCATGGTCATTCCCTACGCAGCGCAATACTTACGATTCTTCAAAAAGTCCAAACTGGACCGCGGGTAACGGATGAACGATTTAAGAGGAGCGTGTCGGGTTGTTTTTAGCAAACTATGGGTTCTATTGACTCCCATTTCGATGATTTACATCTAGGTAACCTTCGATAGGACATCCTCGGTATACAACCACAACTCGCGAGCCAGCTCCTCGCTCTTTGCGGTTTTATCCAACTTATCATTGCTCAGCACTCCGACCGGCATATAATACGCCCCATTGACGAGTTCATTCCTACTCGCACCAGCCGCTACCCAAAGCTGACTTAGGCGACCTTTGTTTTCGTCCATTACGCTGATTCCCATCAGCCAGTTTGTGCCATACACCAAGGCTTTCCTCATCGTTGGCAGGTTATTGACGAGATCCGTTGCCACGACGCCAGGGTGAACGGAAACGGCTTTGATGCTAGGGTATCGACGAGCGATTTCGGCTGCATAGAGTATGTTCGATAACTTGCTTTGCCTATCGAATTTCTTCGGTCAATCCTTTCCTGGGAATGATGAGTTGTTGGAAGGATGTTTCTTACCCGTAACGTAAGCTAAACCCCAACATGGTCAAGTTTCCTTGTTTAGAACGGAGCGTATCGAATGCGATGCCGTTCTTTGGATGCATTTGCCAGCCAACGGATGTAAGAGATATTAGTCGAACATCTGAATCTGGTATCTCTGCCGTCTTCAGCATGATAGGTAACAGCCGTTTGGTTATCATGGCGTGAGCGAGATGGTTAACTGCAAAGTGTATCTCAAAGCCGTCTTCACTCACAGCTAGAGGCTCGTCCATAATACCGGCATTGCACCTATTCAGTATTAATCAGATATCCCTAGAGGAGACTTGGAATAAAACATGGGCAAGGTAACTAACATGAGTATGTCGAGGCGGGCATGCAGAAACTGATCGCAAGCTTTCTTTACTGATGTTAAAGATGCCATATCCATTTTGACGAAGGTCATCCCCACTGCTGGGTTCGATTTCTTTACGTCGGCGATTAGCGACTCTCCAGACTGCGCATTACGGCCGGTGAAATAGATGTGGGCGGGTTCGTGCTTCGCAAGGGCTTCGACTGATGCTCGTCCGAGGCCAGCAGTGCCTTTAAATAATTAGCCCAAGTACCCGGAAAACCACCAAGAGTGTGGTACTCATTAAGACGTACCGCCCGTAATGAATATGACCCTATTCCGAAGAGAAGGTATGTCCCTTTCAGGATCGAAATCAACAAACCCGGACATTGCCGGCATAGCGATGATATGGTTTCAAAAATTGCTATATTATGAAATTCCAATCCTGAAAACTCGAATTTCAAGGTTTCTCTGTGGTGCGGAAGTAATTGAGGTATGGTTTGGATTAGAGGGAATGTGTCTGCAGACACGAGAAGTTTTATACATTTCCTCCATTTTAAAAATCTCTCAGCTTATTCAATCTTCACTGTATAACAGTAACAAATATTTAGAGATATCACCTGTTCGGTTGACTCACTCGACTGCTACTACATTGTAACAATGGAGTTGGCGATGTCATGAGAAGTTCTGAAATAGGGCTAGCGGCGTATGCAGGATAAGCAGATGGCAGGCGCTAGGTGCGCTATTCCCGCCCCGGCTTAGGCGGTCCCCAGGCTGTGGACCGATTTAAGCTCCCGGGGCTAAGGTTTCCTAAAAGTAACAAAAACAGGAACAACTACGTGCATATATCTTCGATTCGGATAGTTTCTAGATGCCGAAGCGCTCTTTTTACCAACGTCCTTCATTCGTCCACCGTATTCTGTTAAAAGATGGATCTGTTTGAGCCGTTGACCGTTCACCGGAAGACGCCGAATAAGCAGAGTGCATAAATTAGTCCCGAACACCACGAAACCTGGACTTTGTGCTGCGAGACTTCGACATAGTTACCCGGTAATGCTGCCAATTCTACAAAATGGCGTATCGGATTTCTGAAATGGAACAGCTTCGCGAGGTAAAGTTTCCATTTCATATATCTATTAATAATTATGCCCTCCTAAAACATGAATTTAATCATCCTTAGGCGCGAATAAAGGACGACAATTGGACTGGCCTGTCCGATGCAGCCGAGAGAAGGAAACGACAAAACCGCCTACATCAGAGAACTTGGCGTAAGTTAATGACCTAGTTAGATATTACTGAGTTTTAGTGGTGTCTGTAGGTACTTATACCACTATAGGTCGTAAAAAGACAGCGCAACGAATGCCTAAAAACCAGCACCAGCTCCATCCCAAAGAAACTAGAGGAAATGAATCTTATAGCCCAACAAACTCGTCTTCGCAGGATGGAGATAGCTCGCTAACAGAAGTCATACATCTTCTCAGAGCTCATTCCTGCCGACCACTCCACCTTTACAATCAACTCAAGCCTTTTACTTATTGGGAGAGGCTTGATGCACAATTGAAGCATCCGAACGTGGCTAATGACCTATACTCACGCCTCGCGTATAGCTCAGCAAGTGCTTCACGAGATCAAGAACCAGCCATCCCTCCCATGATTTCATATCTTGATAGCCACCATCAGCTTAGTGCAACTATTCCAGACTTTGCCTTTCCCATATCCGCAGATCACCGTCTCATTGTGTTAATTCAATACAACGTACTTCGAGCACTCATAACTAATATGACCATCTTGTCAATTCTCCACCGGATACCACTGGAGTGCGGTGGCGCCCTAAATATTGGAAATTTACCGTCTGCCCCTGATAGCATCCCCCCTTCTTTTGAATCAACACCACTCCAGAAACAGATTGCACACGATGTATGGATAGATACCTTCCCTTGGCCAAATATGCGGGACAATTTGCTCCTGAATCGTGGGAAGTACGATGAAGATGATCTGTGTATGGACATCGTGGGTGGCCTCTACGAAGGGTTTGACGAAGTGGCCACGAGGGGCATAATAGTCTGGGGCGAACCCTGGTCTGAGACTGGCTGGGAAGTCAGCGAAGGCTTCGCAACAAAGTGGTCATTTTTACTGAAAGGATGTCACACTCTAGTTGAATCAACTAACAGATGGAGAGAGGCTAGGGGAGAAGAGCGGTTAGTGGTAGATGTATGAAAACTTTGACCTTTTTTCGTATATTTACAACACACTCTGCCTATTATTACAACTCTTCTCCCCAAGGACCAACTCCAGGCCCCTTCAAAATCTTCCCTCCTTTCCATACCCAACCAATATTCGCTTTTTCTTGCAGTATTTTCACGTCCTCTACCGGATTTTCAAGTAACCCAAGTACATCAGCCTCATAGCCAACCTTCAGCTGACCGGTCTTTGGGGCCTGTCCCCCTACACTTAAGGGGCCATTAGCGGTAGCGGCCTTAATCGCCTCCAGGTTACTCAAGCCAGCTTGCACTGCATAATCTAGTTCCATCGCCATATTAAATCCCGGTGGTGTGTCAGTACCTAGTGCAATCGGCACACCGGCCTCAATCGCTAATTTATAGGCCGCCAAATGGTTTTTACCACATAGCTGGGCCTTCTCCCACTGCTGTCGCGACAGGCCCTTTCCGCCCGACTGTAAGAGCATATCGACGATAGTCCGCGTAGCAATCCACACCGTCCCCTTTTCTTTAATCAAATCAACACACTCTTGATCCGCAAACGAAACATGTTCCACAGTCGTAACGCCCGCCTCAACCGCCGCCAAAATCCCCGGTTTCCCATGAACATGCGCAGCCACAGCCCTATTCTGCCTCGTCGCCTCCTCAACAATGCACTTCAACTCCTCGGGGCTGAACTGCGCATACAACGGGTTATCATCCCTTGACATAACCCCCCCACTCGCCAGTACCTTAATACACCGCGCGCCCCTCCGAATCTGCAACCGCACCGCACGTCTGCACTCGTCAACCCCATCCACAATAACACTCATCCCCGTCCCAAACTGGCCGGCTGATATACTCGCCACACCGAGATTCAGCAACACGTCCCCGGCAGGCAGGCTAAACACATCCCCATGTCCCGCCGTCTGGCTTAGACACGCGCCAGCACTGTACACATTCGGCCCAACAATCGTCCCATCATCAATCGCGCGCGCAACCTCGCACCCGAACCCCGCGACGTCCCGCAGAGACGTGTATCCCCGCTGGATCGCCTCCCAGCACCCGCGCGTCAGCCGCGCCCCCGCGGCCGCCGGGTGCTCCGCGATGAACCCCGCGTAGCTGTCGCTGCTGTCCTCCGACTCGCTTTCGCCTCCGAAGTGCACGTGGCAGTCCCAGAGCCCCGGCATTAGGTACGGCACTGAGTACCGTTTTACGTGCGGCGCGGAGGTGTATTCCGCTGGGATGCCGGATTGCGCGCCGGTCCAGATGATTAGTTTGGCGGAGATTACGAGCGCGGCGGAGGGGATGGGGGGCGAGGAGCCGGGGATTAGGAGGTCTGTTGTTATGATTGTGTAGCTGGGTTGGAGTTGGGAGTTAGTGAGTGCGTCGTCGCGAGGCGGCCTTATCGCGATGCCGAAGCCTGTGGAGAAGATCCGGCTTGGGAGGGCTTCGGGACGAGGCTGCTGGGTTGTGCGTTTGGTCATTTTGGGGTCTGGGTTTAAAGTTGTTTGGGCCTGTCAATTGATGCTTAGAGTGGGTTTAAATGATATAGATTGGAGGGCATTTCGAGGAGTAATGTCTGGATTCGTGGATTGGTGAGGCGGAGTAATGCGACGGTTCAGTGCGATAACGCCTGATATGGAAGGTCAGGGGTAAACACATCCATGATGACACTGGGGTACGAGATACGGCAATTACTACCTTGGTAGGTACCTATGAATTATCACCATGTAATGGTATGCCATAAGCTGAATTAAGACCTCTTTAACATAGATTTTATTCCTCATTATGCCTCGAAAGGTTCATATATACGGCAGTAAACTTATTTTAAAATATCTACATAGGTATCTTAGTCTATTTGCGAAGATTTCATGTTCACTATGACGCGAGATCTTCATCTGAACGCCTTTATACTTCAACATCGTCTCAAACAATAGCCAGATAGCCGATTTAAACAATCACCAATTTTCGATTCTTTATTGTGTCGATACAAGAGATCGCCAAATAACAAAGATAATGGGCAGATATAACAATACCTTTGACTAATACACATAAGGCACACAAGGGCATTGTCTCTATTGTATATGCATATAACTCCCCCCTGGGTAAAAAGATCACATTTATGTCTTAGACTAAACGTAAGAGAAAGCTCTTGCTGGAGTAGACCACCAGCATGGACTTCGAGGATATGGATCAATGCGGCCGCGGCTGTGCCAGGGTAAGCCAGACGGAACTCCTATACTTGCAGCTGAAATATCGAAGAGATGAGCAAGAGCCGGTCAAGGACTGCCATCAATGCGATACGCAATTTCGGCTTCAGTGTACCCATCTCTCATCAGCTCAGTGTGCTGAATTGAAACCTGCAAGATACGAAGCTAAAGCCGAGGAAACCCGCGATTCCATCTATGTTTATGAGTGTAGACATCTCTACAATAATGAAGGCCGTGTAAGAATCAGGGCCCCTGGGACAAGGAAGTATCGGAAAGGGATGTGTACTGAATGCTGGAGTAAGTTGATATGGGATGGAAGGGCAGTCCGGAAAGGTAAGTTGAAAGGTGCTAGAAGACCTCCCAAGAAGAGAAGTGGGAATGCCGGTAAGCCAGATGGAAGTAAGTCGATTAGAAAGCCGAACAAGCCCATTCAGAGGAAGGAACTGGTGAGATGGGTTCGTAGAGGCCCGATGAGAGGTAACATTCAGCAAAACGAAGAGACGGTTGTGTTATTCTAAGATCGAACGGTAGGTAGATAGTGAGCTTCGTTGATAAATACTAATATTTTCTTGTGAATGTTCTCAGGAAATCATATTATTCATTTTCATTGAGAAACTTTTTCTTACCCCTTTACTAATGATATCTTAGCACTGTGAAATGGCTATATATGTTAACTGTGAAAATATTCATTACCTCTTTGCCCTTTATATGTTGGTGGTATGAGAAATTGAAATTGACATTAAACCTATTGGCTACGGGGGATATTGTTTTTTGCCTGTTTCACTCAACGCAAGTTAACTTACATAATTACCTACTAGGATCAAAATACCTAATTCCTTGATATAAGGACCGAAATGTTAAGATGAATGTCTAAGATTAATATAATCAGGTTAACAATATAAGTAACATTTATCTTTTTAATTCGATATCATCGCTTAAATGTCAACTATCGTGGATTTCTCTTTTTCGAGACTAGTGTTACTTTCGTTCTTTTTCAGAACTCACTTTCTGCCCATATCGTCGCCGTCGTCGTTGTTGTCGCCGTTCTTTACCAGCGTTTTTCTCGTTAACTCTTATTGCTTCTGCCGTTTTTGTCATTATTGTCTCCGTTAACCTTACGACGCCGATTTCTCTATTCTCGTTAACTTCTCTTTTCCACGTTCGCCGTCTTCATTGCCAGACGCAGGTTGCACTTCCCCTACTTTATACGCGTTTTTATAACTAACCCTAAATGGCGTGGATCATACTAGTATTTACAACGAGGCAAGGCTTACTGAAATGAAAAGAAAAAATATATTACCTTAACTAGTACATGTCGTCAACTCCTTAATAGCTGATAGTGCTTCAAAGAGTAGTGTACAATAGCTTCTTAGATACCTCTAAAACTGTTCAATTATTACATACTACCTATGTATTATGTAACATATATTATGAATTATCGATCATCGAGGAGCAGTACAGATTTTAATGAAGCTGCCGGATAGATTAAGGGGTTATACACCTAAGTTGCCTATCTAGTCTATCGAAAGTCCTAAATAACCTAACTGGATATACTCTATAATAAATTATCTGCTAATAATAATAATAATTTGCTTGTTTAAGCCTCTAATAATTAGATCTCGCAGATACACGGTTTGTTTCGGTGAACCGAATATCTAACCTAAGTACTAAGTAGTCGAGACTTATCATAAGAGAATAACTAGTACATTGCATTTACCGACCTGCGTACTTAGATACTTGATCGGGCGTGTTACTGGTCGTTTTATTCCACAAGATCGTGGACTTTGCCGCCTTATATAATAATAGCTATTGGGAAAATCACCAGGGAAGATGAGCTAGATACCTACTTACTTTCCACTCACCATACTTACGTCTTCTTACCTATCAATTCTTGTTTTTCTCATCTCCTACCCTAATTTCTACCTTTATGCCAACCCATTGTGATCTTGAATCCTCTCCTTCTCAACTGCAACCATTAAGGTCTACCAAAAAAACAATTCCCTGACTTACTGGTCAAATCCCCATTCCCAATGTTGTTCAGTACCACTCTTTGATATTGAACATCCCCATTTTACTACCCGATTATCAAATCGACCGATCACTAAGCTAGCCATCGACACCTTCTTTCTCAAAGCTCAAGGATTCCAGGTAGTACGGTTGCTACCTTCTTATTGACTCGCCTACCAGTCAACTAGGTAGACACCTGCTACCTATAAATTTCAATTACTAACCGACTCTTACCTCCTATCATTCTCATTAACATCCTATCAAATCCACTCAACAAATCTCTTGATCGAAGCCGATCAAAAAACGACTGGCAAGATGTCTACTCAGGAAGAAGTGAAGAGTATCGTCGAGTTTCCTGCCGCCGATGATCCCCTTGCCCACCAGGCATCGAAGAACGATGAACTTTATTTCTTCATGCTTCCTCTCGAAGTAAGTATATTACACATGAGTTATTACAGTTTATTCAATTAACTAATTCCTTTTTAGATTCGGCTCATGATTTATGAATACGTCGTTGCCGTCGCGAAGCCAATCCTACCGGAGCAAGTGACCAAGCGAGCCAACAAATTCTTTCCGAGTCAATCTATCCTTTTTCCTGCCATTGCCTATAGGAATAGCAATGATCCGTTAGACGTCATTTCCCTAGCACGTGTTTGCCGAAGAATTTACCACGAACTGGAAAAATTCCCCGTCTTCTACCGCGTCAACACGTTCTGTTTCGAGTGTTTCGAAGATCTTCATGTGTTCCTATCGGCCATTACCCCTAAGCGAAGGGAGATGATTCGATACATTACATTGTTCATCTATTCCCAGTCTCAGAGTAAACTCAACATCTTTCGACCCAACTTTCCGGAATGGGCTTTCATTCCCCATCATAGACCATCTGGCCACACCAAGACGTTCCTCATGTCTCTGCTCACCCAATGCAAAGACCTCAAAGAACTTCGTCTTATACTGAATCACCGGGTTTCAGCCGCGCATATGATGGCCCTTTCAAGAGTACCTATTGATAGACCCTCGGCGTGGAATCTTCCCTACATTCGGGTGCGCACAGGCATCTTACCAGAAGACTTCATGTTTGGGGATGCCTATAATATCCCAAGTTTAGTTATTCGTCATGTTCATAACACAGGAGTCGCTGACCAGGAGAGGTTACGTGCGATGAAACAGTTCAACATGAAGAGTAAGTTTTTCCTTCAACCTGGCTATTCCCATTGCCCCGACCTTGATTCACTCTCTTCATTCCCATTCACGATCCTTCTCGGTTTCAACTTTAGTTTAACGTATTCTCATCTTACTGCTTTTAATAATCACGAGTTGCTGCTAATGATTATATTGTCTAGTGTTCGAACGTAGAAATCTCGTCAACCCAACCGAAGATGAGTTTCCTTCATGGTATGTGCGATTGGGCAGCAAGGATCTAGTCGAAGAAGCAATCGGTGCTGCGAACATCGACTTCCCCGGAGAACTCCGAAAGAGCCAGAACCGCTTTGATCATACCATAGGTCCCGTATCGTCCCGAACTAGACGCAAGAACACTACGCTCAACCCTTCGACCGGTGCCCTGACGCGTGAGCTGCCGAAATACGGTGCCGATGGAGTAGCAGTACAATGGAATTACACGGTCATTGGAGTTCGCCGGGACGACTATTTGGGCATGGAATGTAACTTGGAGTATTGGACGCCTACCAAGGATCTTGGAACCTCGTGGGAAACTGTCGACAAGGTGGTGACGACACCCTCGGGTCATACCAACCTGTCCCGGTTTTACCTTAGTATCTTACGCAAGTTTAAATATAAGGTACCTCGCGATCCCAAAGCCAATCTCCAAGAGCTCGACAGTATGCCTTCCCCCGACGATGTTTTCAAGACTCTAGGAGGTCTCAAAAGGGTAGTCAATGTCGCCTACAAGGACAAGGCTCCATCTTCGCATAACAAGTGCCTCAATAACTGGGCCAAAGTGATGGAGAAATGGAAATCGACCGTGGAGAAACTTGAGAAGGAGGTAGCAGCTGAGGCCGAGAGAGAGGCTAAGAAAGAGGCGAAGAAAGAGGTGAAGAAGCAGAAGGACATGGAGAAGCAGGGTATTCCGAAGCAAAAATAAGGGACTATGGGGATGGCGACAGAAACGCGAAAAAAGGAAGGCCAGTCAACAGTCACGAGGATATGGGGACGTGGAGTATTTGAGAGTACCGAACGATACTCGAGGGCATTGAGGAGGAGTGCCTATTGTTTGATCGACTCGTTTGTGTTTGTGTTTGCGTTTTATTTGATTTCTTTCATAGCCCTACACAAGTCGCAAGATAGGGAACCGGGCTGACGATGGATTTTCTTCAAAGAAATTCTCGTTTTGCCCCGGGTACCAACCGTCAGGGGCGAGACATTGTCGTGTATGTATTCAATCAACGTCTGTTTTTCACTCTACCTGCTCCGCTGGCTTATCTGCGTCATTGCCATTGAGATTATCCCTCTCCTGCCATTTACGAGACCGTCCGCTGGCGAGGTTCACCTTCAAATTCCCGCCGCTAAATTCGGTACCATTAACCGCCTCCATAGCCGCTTGGGCTTGTTCCGGCGTAGCAAAGTCCACGAAGCAGAAATCATGATTGCCAGGCCTTGAGCGGGCTGATTCGTGGGCCGTGATTCTCTTGCTGATCGCCTCACTACGAACACATTGAATTAGGATGACTTAGGTTTCATTAAAACCAAGGACTTGGAAGCGTAGACTTACACCTGGAAACCCTTGAATACCTCACTGATCTCCGAGAAATTCGTCGCTTGGTCATGCATCCTGGGCAAGCCGCCAACGTACAGACGCTGGCCAGAGAAGTCCTTCGTATACCGTAGACTGTCCTCTCCCGACTCTGGAGCCTGCTCACCACGGGGACTGCCACCGTTCCTCTCGCCAGACCAACGACCCCAACGGTCCATGCTTGAAGAATTTTGCCTACCACCGGAAGGACCGCCTTTTGGTACGCATGGGCGGCACTTGACCTCCCTGCCGAGTAGTAGCTTTCCCTCAAGTTCAGTCATGGCACGGTCAGCAGACTCACGGTCTGGGAACTCGACGAAGCAGTAGCTGGGGTTCCGGCCGGTGAAGTGGTCAATAGACATGTGTATAGACTCAAAATTCCCGAGATCGTTGGCCTTGAGAATCTCCTCGATGTCGTCTGGCTTAGCCTGGTATCGTAGGTTACCTATATAAATACGGCGTCCCTCGGCGATGGCCTTCGCGGCCCCACCCTCATCAGACTGGGGTTTTCTATTCGTCCTCTCGCGATCAAAAGGACGGCTTCCGGGGGTCCAGTCATTCCTCTGTTGACGCTCACGCCTAGCTTCTCCATCGCCAGGAGCGGTACCGGCATCCTTTGTTCTCCACGACGAAGTTGCTAGGCGGTTCTGATAGGGGGCCCTGGTATTCTTAGCCTGCGATGGATCAGAGGCTCCCATCCTCCAGCTTGACGCGTTCCTCCAGTTATCCGAAGCAGACATTCTGATTATCTGTCCAATTCTAATCGTTTTTTTGCGACGGACGAACGAAAGCCCAACTCCAATTCTGATGGGCGTAGTCGGAGAATTTGAGATGATTGGCAGAGATTTCCGGAACTAGTCAAGATGTGTGGAGTCAGCTAGTAAAATCTATCCCTTTATTAGAAGAGACTGTCCGGAAAATGCTATCATGTCCTAGCCATGTTTAATTGGTCTGGACACTTTATTTGGAATCCGGGTTTAGCCCAATTTTTTAGCCACCACTAGATTAAATTGCCATCAAGGTATCTAGGTAGACATTCCATCGCTTTACATGTACCTACTTTACTTCCACCTCAAAGTCCAATATTAAGTCTGTGATTTTATCAGTAATGTTCTTATTCATAAGTCTTATATGAGAAATGGGAATCCCCAGTATTTTAATTAGTATAAATCACAGGGGTTTCTAACTTCGAATCTCTCATTATGCCAAATGAGAACAATCAAATTTGACAAAATGGCATAAAATACCATATCCAATAAGGCAGTCCCTTATTGGCTCATAGGAATTCGAGTATCTTAAATAAATGGGGACAATTTTTGAATAGGGGTTATGACATATGATGGCCAAATCTCGCCTTCATCAGCGAGTTTCTTCTGCGCTCTCACTGTGTCCTCGATCGCTGCTTTAGGGTCGACGTACGCGATAATTAGCGTCTTACATCGCGAGAGGCGTCTATTAGTAAGCGTCTCAAGCCTACAACGCCACTTTGTCAGCGTCTTCTTGAGTATTTGGGAAAGTAGCGCGCTAGGAGGTGTAGCAAATGATGTTATGGGGTGCCGTAAAAGTCCCTGTCGTTCCATACGTTAACACCTGCTGCGAGACGTGCTACTATGCAATAATGTCGGCCTGGAAACGACTCGTATCATAGTCTTAGACAATATTTATACGGTTGACTTGAAAAGCTGGTTGTTCATTAGATCTGCGATGTTCCACCATCAAAAATGATCTTATAGGGGATGCATAGGAATCACCGATCATTTCGAACTCGAAGTCAGACCAGTTCAGTAAAGTGGGATGATTGGTAACTCGTTTTTCCCCTCCCACGTCCCCTGAGAGGCATGAAAGTAAAGGTTTCGCTCTAGCGATTGCTGACTGCCGAGTTTCTCGAAATAATAAATATCTCGTCCGAGCTGCGCTCCACTTTTCTCTGATTTCATCTGGTCTCACGCCAGCGCTGCAGACCATATCGCCAACGTAAGTATGCGACGGACCAATTCCCAGTTCAATCTGGGAAGTCTCTTGCTGACCAGAATATGTAACAGGTAGTATGGAAAACACCAATCGACCTTGCATCATCGTTGAAACTTCTTCGATGTAGTCTGCGATCTTCGCAGGTAGTTTCGGTCTCGCCCACCCGGCTTCCCCTCCCACCATTATATAAAGTAGCTGGACTAAGATCATTTCCGTCTCTTCATCGCTCAAATATGTCCTGGATTTATTGGCCATTACTTGCTCTTTAGCCCATTCGAGGAGATCATTTATCCATGAAGTTGCAATAGCATGATCTGTATCCTTAGGAAAACACCTAAATATGCATGCAACTGATCCTATATAATAGGCATCGGGAAGTACTAGCGTTGCTTTGGGTGTCTTGTGGGCGGTAATATTTAGATCATCATACAGGTTTCGAATTGGTACTCGTATCTTGGGTAGACGCCAATCTGGCGCCCATGAACAATGCCCTCCCAAGCGGGAACCATCGGCTCGGGTGATAGCCTCCGTCAGGAATCTACCGAGACATTCATTTCCTCTCCCTCTTAGGTGCACAGCGCTCGAGGCCATCGAAAAACCACACTCATCGAAAACCTCCTCTACGCTTTTCGTATAATCAACATCGATGACTATTTTTTCGCCGTTATGCCCGCCGGCCCCGAAAGCAACGTCCTGTGCAAGTCCCGCAATAGCGTAGATTATATCTCTAGGATCTGAACAAGCTGCATCTGAAAAATCGACCAGAAGTTCGATTATTTCTTGCCTATACCCTGAAGCTAGACCTACGTGGGATTCCCAGCAACGTTTGAAGACTTGTATCAGGATTTTACTTCTGGTAACCAATTCCCAAGGTAATGCTGCGGTGGCCAGCAGAACCCTGAGCCATGGAACGGTATCTTTTCCACAGAAAAGGGTGACGTTTGGATTCAGCGAGGCTTCCTGAATGATCCAGCGCCTACTAAACCAAGGGAGACGGACGATTCCATCCAATGCCCTTTGTATGTCTTGGATCTCACGGTCGTTGGCTTCCTTCATAGAGTTCGTACTATGCAAACGCTGGGTCGAAAGTGCGATATTTCTCACATGAACAGAACCCTCCTGGCTATTACCGAGCCAAACCAACACAGACGAGGCACCACGATAAATTTGCGCCATTCGCGGTATTTGCTTCTCCTTTTCACGATTGTCGGATTGGTTAATACATACCGCATCGACCCAGAGATGTCGGACTTCAGTTGGCAACCTAAAACGAACTAACGCATCACGAAGATTTGCGGTGATTTTCACGGATGAAGTTTCGTCGATGATAAGTTCTTCGTTGAAAATAGGTTCTCCCCAGGTATAAGAGACAGCGTCGAAGAATAGATCCGAGTCTAAATCCACATGACGCAGAGTGGCATGTAAAGGGGCACCTGAATTTATCGCTGGTTGAAGATCTAGTACGCGCGTATGTATATTCTTAGCGAGAGGAAGGTATTCATATGGTGGCAGTGCTTCTTTTTCGACATTTCCCGATATGATGTGAGATTGAAGCTTTAGGGTATTCGTTATGTTTGCTGAGCTAGCCATTTCCATGAAAGAATTTAGGAATCTAGAAATAAATAACCGTACATTGAATAATTCAATTCAAGTTCTATTCTTCGTAAGAAGAACCAACTTGGTTCTTAGGTCGGAACATTTCTGTTCCGACCCAAATATTTGGTGCCTGGCCATATTTGTTGGTCCCAGCCAGATAAAGGAGTAATTGTACGGGGAGGGAGTGAAGATGATAGGCTGTTTAAGTTCAAGTTGACAGAAATTAAGATTGAGGAAAAAATAATGAGGAAAAGGCATTCATAAGGTTTACGTAATCAACAATCGGTGCCGATCCGTAATTGATGTAAGGGATTAGGTACGACATTGAGGCTGAGAGTCCACTGATAACCGGTACATCTAGTACCTGAAATAGGACACCTATAGGTGCATCTAGACACAAATTAGGTGTGGTACAGCCCTAGAGCACTTTAGTTAGCAGTTGACCTGTAAATAAAACGTGGGGCAATGGCGGGGTACACGGGTAACATGTGCTATTTCGTCAACTGTTTTACTGCTATTATGCTTGCTTGCTTTAAACTTCAACTTCAACTTCAACTTACACGTTGGTGCACGAAATTCTTAAACGTTCTTTTACACCACGCGAAAAGGAAAATAACTTCGTCATTAACTATATAACGCTTTGAACTACAATCGTGAGAACTTTCTCGATAAACATTTCTTTGCTTTCCCATAACGAAACAGACGAAGCGATGCCTCCAAGGCTTCTAGAGGCCTGTAACGATTCTGGCGCATCACAGACCTATGATGAGAATGGGAAGCCGCTCGTCCCAAAAACAATACAAAACTATGCTGCTGAACTCATGGACGTATTTCTTCCTGTCGGCTACCCGGATTCTGTGACAGCTGATTACACGCCTTATCAAGTTTACGTATGCCTTATTGCTACATTGCTTTTGCGACCAAGTACTAATACACCTTCCAGGATTCCCTTCAGGCCTTCTCCAGCACTATTGCAGGCCTACTTTCATCCCGAGCTGTACTTCAGGGCTTCGGTGTCGGAGAATCAGGGTCATCAGCCACTGCAGCAGTCCTCCTGACAGTGCTACAAGAATCCACTGGACGCTTAGCCACCATCCTATTCGCCCATCGCTGTGGCCAGGCAATTCAACCCGAGTGCAAGTTCTACCGCTTTCTTGCCGATATCGTAAATGACGCAGCGCTGTTTCTCGACGTTCTTGCGCCCGCGTTACCGACCTACCCCAAAGTTTTAGCGCTTTGTGCTGCCGGTATCCTACGCGCCCTCTGTGGAATCTCTGGTGGTGCTGCCAAAGCTGAGCTCAGCGCTCATTTCGCCAAGAATGGAAACCTCGCCGAGCTGAATGCTAAGGATGGCAGCCAGGAGACCGTGATTAGTCTTCTGGGCATGTTAGTCGGCAGTGTGTTCCTAAAGTTCGTCCATGGACGTAATGCCGTCCTAGCTTGGATGGTTATTCTCGTCAGCATTCATTTATGGACGAATTATCGCGCTGTGCGTTCAGTGCAGATGCGCACTCTCAACAAGCAACGACTGACCATCATGTTGAAGGAGCTTAATGCTCACAGGGCTAGGGTTCCGGATGGGATGGTGGATTGGCTCCACCCAAACGAGATCGCGGCCAAAGAGAGTATTCTCTTTTGGTCCAAACCCAAGATATCTTTTGCTGATAGACTCCCCGAAGACGGCGACATTACGCCTGACGATCTTTCGGAATTTACCAATGTTCCGTACGTTATCGTGACGCGGAACGAACATAAGACAATTTGGCTCAAACAGCACGCAAAGGATATCGATGTCATCACAGCTTGGGCACAGGCCTGCAGTCAGCAGCCCTATATCCCAAGTATATGGTATCGATCGTTGAAGCGAGCTGGCTGG
Organism: Annulohypoxylon maeteangense; assembly: GCF_022496945.1. Lineage (NCBI taxonomy): Eukaryota > Fungi > Ascomycota > Sordariomycetes > Xylariales > Hypoxylaceae > Annulohypoxylon > Annulohypoxylon maeteangense. The sequence goes on from NW_025953256.1 coordinate 1,511,969, forward strand.
GACGTGCAAACAAATGCACTTGAGACTGGATCACGTATCCGTATTGTGGTAGACGAGGGCTCGGGGTCTGGTGATGAGGAAAACAAAAAGGAAATCTGAGTAGGAAAGGGGGTGTCTTTACAACATAGGGCGTAATGGAAGGTGGTCTGGCTTGTACCTACGATACCCTTGGGACTTTTTATGCTTTCTGGGAAATGGCCTTGGGCGACAGCCCGAGCAAATGGAAATCAATGATCACAAGACTACACATGTGTTAAAATGTAGTATATGAATGGCGATGCCTCTATACCTACCTATCTATACCTATACCGGTACGCCTTGCTATAACGAATCTCGAACCACGTATGCTCGTAATATACATAAACCTCTATCATAAACACCCTCACCTTACTCCCAACCAAATCCTTCTATACCAGACCAGCAGCACGCATAGCCCGCATTTTAACCCCTTCCCAAGTATTCAGCTTCGGTCGAACATCGAGGTAAAACGACAGCTTCCCAGCGCCCCCACCACCATTACGCCCGGCATAGAAGTCGATAATATACTCAATCTCCTTCCCGCACCTATCCACAACCCAATCATGTCTATCAAACGGGGCCTGGTACCCCAAGAGCGTATTAATCCGGGCCTTCGGCGACATATTCGTGCTCAAGCCCGAGAAGGAATGTAAGCGCGGGCCGCCGCAACTATACCGCACCAACATCTGTTAGTAGACGAACGGGTATATACAATACAGTCCGGAATGGGAAAACGTACTCAGAGCCCCGAAGCCAAGGCTCCTCCCACTCCTTGATCTCCGCCCAAGCGCGTTCATTCACCGCATTATGGATCGGCACAACGGTGCGCATATCCGCGGCGCGCGGATCGTGGCCCTTGCGCTTCATCGCCTCGAAGAACATCCGCTCCGACGGGTATATCCAATTCCCCGAGATTTCATCCGCGCCCGTTTCTTGCTCTGTGTTCGCGGGACGGTCGGTTGGCTCGCCGGGTTTCGAGGAGCGTGGGATCGTGGAGATTACGCGGTCATTGGCGAGGGGGGAGGAGGGGGGTTTGGCGTGCTGCTGGTTGGGTGTGCTGGAGGACCAGAAGGGGATGTGGGGGAGGTAGGAGGTCCATGATGAGGAGGACGGGGTCGGCGCGGGATGGGGTGGATTTTGCGCGGGCGCTGGGAGAGCTGCTGTGCGGGCTTGTTGCGTCCAGACTTCGCGCGCTTTGTGGTCGACGGGACAGGTTTCGGCGTCCGCTTTCGATATCGTGTTCGGGATCGTTGGATGTGATGGGGGCAGTGATTGCGACCCCTCCGGACTAGCTGCTCCTGCTTGTGACATCCACGCCTCCCGGCTCTTATGGTCGACCGGACATGCGGATTCCGGCTGGTCCTTAGCATCCACCATGTTTATAGAAACCCAATGCGTTGATGCAATCTCGGAGATTCGTACTACCAGGAAGAATTGAGTTACAAAACTGGTGTTGAGGTCATTTTCGGCCGGCGGATTCTTCAGAAGCTAAAAGACATGACTAAAAATTCTAAAAATTCTTAGGTCGCGCGTCGCATTGGAAACTTTTTTATGGGGACTTCACCTGCCAAATCGGAATGCGCCGATTGAAAACCGTGTAGAGGGGAACTGACAGCTGGGCAGTTTACCGGGTAGGCAGGTGCGGACGGCGGACCATAAGGACAAATCCGCTAACCCGCCAATTCAATTAATGTATTAAAAAATATACTATATAAATACAGTGTACGACGAAAATATACTATGCTTTGTAATTCAAGGATTAAAAGGCTTATAAATTATAATACGTATAAGTAAATATTTATTAAATAAATATAATAAGTTTTTTTATTTTTATAAAGATATTAAAAAAATAAATATTTATTTAATAATATTATAATAATTATTAATTAAATTAAATTTTATTATATTTAAATATTTAATAAATAAGTAAGTATATAATCGTTATTTATCGTAATATTAAAAGTTATAATAATGAAAATAAGTTAATTTAATTATTTTATTATGTTATTTAAACTTTTAATTATATTAAAATAAGCGAAAATTTTTATATTCGAACGTAAAGAAAAAGTAATTTAATATGTTATTAGTTTAAATTTTAAATTATTATTAATTTAATAATTAATTAAGTAACTTTTCGAAAATAAATAAGTAAATAAAAAATATATTAAATATAAAAGTAAAAAGTTTTAATAATAATTTTTTAATAATAAAAAGGATAATTTTATAATTAACGAATAAAATATTAATTATTTAATGTTTTTTTTAAAAAATAAGGCTTTATTTAATAAGGTTTTTTCGAATCCGGTTTTAATATTTTTTTTTATTAACGTAATTTTTATTTATTTTTACTTTTATTTTTTATAATTATACCTTTATTTTTAATTTAATTTTTTAATAATTATAATTTTTTATTTTATTTCGTGTTTATTTAAGTAATAAATGATTATTTATATATTTTTAATTTTTTTATTATTCGTTTTATATAAATAATAATATAATTTCGATTTATTTTAATTTAAAATATTTATATATTTTTATATATTATTAAAAACCTTTTAAACGTTATTAAATGTAATTTAAATACGTTTTTAATAAAAAACATAATTTTCTTTTATTTTTATAATTTAAAATAATAATTAAAAAATTAAATTATAATATATTTTCGACGTTAATAAAAATTTATTAAGTAAAATTAATATTATTATTTATAATATCGTTATTATTATTATTATTATAATATAAAAAAAACGCGTTTAAATTAAAGTATATAAAATTTAAGGAATAATTATTATAATTAATTAAATTTTTTTTAAGTTTAAAATATACGAAGTAATATATATAATTTTATATTAAATTAAGGAGTGTTATTTTTAATTAATTATATTTAATTAGTTTTTAAAGTTAAGTTTATATAAAAAAAATTATAGTTTAATATATTATTATATTTAAATAAATTTTAATCTTTTCGCTTTATATTATTTATAATTAAAAATATTAATATTTTATAAAAAACGTAATTAAATAATATAATTTACATTAAGTTTTATTAAAGTTTAATAATGTTATATAATAACGTATTATTAAAAAAAATATTTTAAATATATTATATAAAATTATAAATAAATAAGTTTATAAAAATTAATATATTTATATAATTTTAATATTTAAAATATTAATTAACATAATATTAATATTATAAAAAATTTTTAAAAATGAAATGTTTATTTATATAATGTTTATTACTTTTTAAAATAATTAAAATAATATATTAAATTTATTTATTTATATAATGTTTTATTATTTATTAATAAACTTTTCGTAATATTTAAGCTTTAATAATTTTAATTATTTACGAATATTATATTTAAAAGTTAATAATTTTTTATCGATTTAAGAATTTAAAGTATTACGGTTTTTACGTAGTTCGTTATTTTAATTTTTTTTTACGTTTATTAATTAAACGATTTTATTTTTTCGATACGTTATTAAACCGTTTTTTTCGTTTTTAAAATTAATAATATTAATAAAAAGTTAATTAATTTTTCGTTTTTTAACATTTATTTTAAGTTTTAACGAGTGGTTTTTATAAAAAAATATAAGAAAACTTTCGATAAGTACGTAATTATAATTATTATTATGTTTTAAGGTAATAATTATAATAACGGGGTTTATATTAATGGTTAAATTTTAATTATTTAAAAAAGTTTTATTTTAAATAATTAAATTTTATTATAATTTTAATAAAACAACGTTTTAAAAAAATTAAAATTAACGAGTAATTTTATTAAAAGTGTTTCGCGTTTCGTAAAAAACGGATAATATTTTTATATTAACGGTTCGTGTTATATTTATAAAAATAAATAAGTTTCTTTTATCGAACGTAACCGGTTTTTTTCGTATAAATCCTTTTAAACTTTTTTCGTTTATATTATTTATTTCCGGTTTTTAAAAAAAGTTAAATTATTTTTACCGTAAATTAAAAATGTAAAAACCTGGAAATTTATAATTTACGGCGGGCGATTTATTAATAAAATTAATTTATTAACGTATCGTATAAATTATAAAATGTTTAATTAATATAAAATTCTTTTGGAAAATATTAACGATAAATTAATAATAAAAATAATTTAATAAAACTTATAATTTTAAAACGTTTTAAAGTAAAATTCTTTAAATTTTATTATTACGTTATTTTAAAAATTAATAATAATGGGTTAAATTAATTTAAAATCTTTTTTCGTAATATTTAATTTTTTATTAACGATAAAATAAGGTTAAAATTTATATATAAATATACCGGTTAACGTTATATAAATTAACTTTTTTTATCGTTTTCGAAAAATGAATTATTTAAATCTTTTATTTATTTTATAAATAAAAATATAATAAAAGTCGAAATACGAGAAATATAAAAATTACGAAAATTTACCGTAAATTACACGTGTAAAAATGTATTAATCCGTTTTTTATATATAATTATAAAAGTTTTAAAAATATTACTTTTAATATAAAACTTTAATTTATTTTAAAAATTTTCATTTTTTTTAAATAAGTTATTAATAATTATTTATTTATATTTAATAATATTTATTAATAAAATAATAATATAATATTTTTTTATTAATTAAAACTTTTTAATAAATTTAACGTAATGGTTATATTTAAAAGTTTTTCGTTAATTAACTTAAAATTAATTTATAATATTAATATTAAATTAAATTTATAAGGTTAAATGTTATTTTAAAAAAAGAATTAAAATATTACTTTTCTTTAAATAATATTTATAAAAATAATTTTAATTAAGTAAGTTTAAATTCAATTTATATGTTTTAAAATATTTAATTATTATAAATATTACTTTTATTTTATGTTTATAAATATAATATTTATAAGTATATAAAGTAATTTTTAAAATTATTTTATTTTTTTTTTATTATACGTCGATTCGTTTATTATAATATTCTTAATATATTTTTTTTTAATAACGTATTATTTATTTAATATTTACGTGTAAATATTATTTATATAAATTAAAATGTTATTATTTTATTTATTTAATTTATATTCGTTCCGTTTATTATTAATAAAATTAATTCGAAATTATATATATTAAAAAAGATTAACCGGCTCGTATTTTACCGTAAAGGATATATTGGAATTATAATATATAATAAGTTAAATAATATATAACGAATTCGATAAAAAAAAAATAAATTACGGGGTTAATAAATTAATAAGTTTATTACGTTTTTTTTTATTTTTATATTTATTTTTAACGAAAAAATAATAAAAGTAATAATAAAAAAAGTAAGTTAAACGGTTTTATTTTAATAATTATAAGTAGAAAATATTATATAATAAATTAAAGTTATTTTTATAAACTTTTAATAATATATATTAATAATTTTTTTTATATACGTTTAAAAAACTTATAATAAATAATATTATTTTTACGATTAATTATATTACTTAAATAATATTTAAATAAATAAATAAATTATTTATAATACGAAATAAATTTATATAAACGATTAATATTATATATAAAAATATTTTATAAATATTAAAAAGCGAAGAAAATTCGATTTTTATTTTAAGGTTATTAATTTAAATTTTATTATAAAAAAAATAAGTTATTTCGTGTTACGTTCGTTTCGTTTTATAATTACATTAATATTATTATATAATTATTTATTACGCGTTATTATATAATAAATAAAATCATTTATTATCGATTTAACCATGTAATAATTCGCATTTAATATAAAAATATATATTTTTAATTAAATTTAATTTAAATAAATTAATAAAAATAATTATATTATATTAACATATAAAATAAATATAAAAAATATATATGGTAAAAAAAAAAATTATAATTAATTATAACATAAAAAAAAATAAGTTTAATTAAAGGATTTAGTTTTTTATAAACGATAGTTAAAATTAACCGGAAAGTTTTATTAATAATTATAATTATAGTTAGTATATTTTTATATACTTTATAATAATTTAAGATTTAATTTAATTAAATCGTAATAAAGGAAAAAAAAGGGGTAAGTAAGTTAAAAAAGTTCGCCGTATATATTAAAAAAGAAATTTAAGAAAAAAAAAGGGAAGTGAGAAAAAGTTAAAGGAAAAAATGCAATATTAAAAAGCCGAAACCACGGAATAATAACTTAAAAATTTCAAAGGTTTTAATTAAGTAATATTATATTTACATTACGCGGGGATTTTATATTTATAAATTAATATTAATAATTAACTTAAATAATAAAAAGAAATTAATAATTATCACTTTTTATTAAAATTAATATATTACGAATTTAAATTAATTTTTAAGTTTTTAAAAATCGAATTTTTTAATTATAATTAAAAAAAAGTAATTTATAAGAAAAAATCTTACATTTTTTTTAAAATAAATATAATTTTAATATTAATTTACACATTTTTTAACGATAATTTTAATAATAAAGCTTTTATAAAAATAAGTTAAATATTAATTTCATTAAAGCGAAAATTTACTAGTTTTTCGAAATAAGGTTATTATATATTTTTATTATTAATTATTTAAGCGAAAAACGATTAAAAATTAACATATTAAAATAATTTTTAAAACGTAAATTAAAAAAATAAAAAATAACTTATTATAAAAAACTTAATTATAGTTTAAAATTTATAAACATTATATAAGATTATTTTTATAAAAAAAATTATTATAATAACTTAATTTTAATTTATTTATAATATTAATATAAAATAATAATTAATTATATTTTTTTTATTTAAATTTAAATAAAAAATGATATAAAAAAACAAATTAATAATTTATATTAATAATTATATAATATAATAAAAATAAACTAATTTATTAATAATTACGAATAAACGTTAAATGTTTTCGGGAAGTTAAAAAAAAATAACGTTTAAAAACGTATTTATAAATATATTTATATTTTTATTATAAAAAATAAATTATATAACGTATATTATTAATAATATTTTAAAGTCGTATAATAACGTCGTAATAATAAATTAAATAACGAAGAACGGAAAAGTAAAAAATTTATAATTTTAAAACTAAATTATATATAATTTATAAACGATTATATAAAACTTTATTTTATCGAATTTAAAATTTACGTTTATATCGATACGTATTTATATAAGATTTTTTAATATAACGTTAATAAATTTAATTTTCTTTCGATAAATATATTAAATTAATATTTACTTTTTATTAAAACGTTAAAATTTTAATTATAATTTACCCGAATAAATTATAAAATCGAAACGCCGTTTATAATAATAACGCACTTTTAATTAATTATATATAATAAACTTATTATAATTATAAAAAATACGGATAATATAAATTACGAACGAATATAAAGTTATATATTTTAAAATTTTTATAAATAAAATATTAGTAAATAAAATAAAAAAATTAAATAATAATAAAAGTAATTTTTTTAAAAAGTTATATATTATTAAATTATAAATAAATTAAAACTTACATTTTATAAATTTATATTAACGTTATTAAATATATTTTAAATTTTTTATTAACACGAATAAGTTTAATAAAAATTTAATATTAAATTAAATCGTTTTATATATTATATATAAAAATATTTTACGATAAAAAATCGTTAAATTTATTAAAGATTAAAATATTTATTAAATTCGATATTATTTAAATATAAACCATGTTATTATTAATTAAGTAAATGAAATGTGAAATAATTTTAAAAATATTAACGTATTTAATTATAAATAAAATATTAAAAACGATTTAAAATTAAAAAAACTAGTGGAATAATTAAACGCCCCGTTATATAAATATAATTTTAATAATTTTTTTATATTAAAAACGTAGCATATTTATAATAAATGGTTAATAAAATACTCGTTAAAATATATAAAAAATCGAAAATACCCGTATATTAAAAGTTATTTTAATTTAAAAACTCATTTTAAATAACATGTAATTAATAATAAAAAACTACGGTTAATATTTAACGAATTTTTTTATAATAAACCGAAATAGTATAAAAATTAATTAAATATTTATAAAAAATATATAAAAATAATTTAAAAAAAAGTATAATTTAAAAAATACGAAATTAACGAGCTTATTAATTAGTTTAAAAAAAATGTTTTTATTATATAATATTATTTTAATTAATTTAAATTAAGCTTTTTTTATTTATATTAATTTTTAATTAATTAAATTTTTCCTCGCGAAAATAAAGAACTTATAAAATAATTCGAAAGTAAATTAATACTTTTTTCTTTTTTATAATAATTAAAAAAAAAAAAAAACTCACTTTTATTTTTTAAATTACGTATTTAATATAATTAATAATTATAAAAGTTATTTATTTTTTAAATAAATAATAATTTATAATTAATTTTAAAAGAATTATTATATCGAATTAGGAATAAAAAAAAAATGGTACTTAATATTTAAGTGGATATTTAATTAAGAAAATATAATAAAGTAAAAAATGTAATGAAAATAAGTAATTTTTTATAGTTATATAAAATAAAATATAATTATATAATTAAAAAATAATCATTTAATTCATTTTAATTATATATATAATTATTTATTTAAATATTTAATATTTATAATATATTTCATTTAATATAATATATATTATATTATTTTAACGTTAATT